>NC_052160.1:122082997-122385593 GCF_902713615.1 Scyliorhinus canicula
CGATACTCGATGTTCCTCCCCTCCCCTAGTCAGTCCTCTCCACCCCCCTGAACCCCTCAGTGCCATCGCCAACGGTTCAATCGCCAGTGCGAAAAGTAGGGGGGATAGGGGACATCCCTGCCTGGTCCCTCGGTGGAGCCCGAAATACTCCGACCTCCTCCCGTTTGTCACTACACTCGCCGTCGGGGCCGAGTAGAGCAACTTCACCCACTTAATAAACCCTTCCCCAAACCCAAACCGTTTCAACGTCTCCCACAGGTACTCCCACTCCACCCTATCGAATGCCTTCTCCGCGTCCAGCGCTACCACTATCTCAGCCTCCCCCTCCACTGCCGGCATCATAATTACATTCAGCAATCTCCGCACGTTCGTGTTGAGCTGCCGCCCCTTCACGAACCCCGTCTGGTCCTCATGGATTACCCCTGGCACACAATCCTCTATTCTAGCTGCCAGGATCTTTGCCAGCAACTTGGCATCCACGTTCAGAAGCGAGATAGGCCTGTAGGACCCGCACTGCACGGGGTCTTTATCCCGCTTCAATATCAGGGAGATCAGAGCCTGCGACATTGTCGGGGGCAGAACCCCCCCCTCTCGCGCCTCATTAAAGGCTCGTACCAGTACCGGTCCCACCAAGTCCACATTTTTCTTATAGAATTCCACCGGGAACCCATCTGGCCCCGGCGCCTTCCCCGCTTGCATCTGACCTATTCCCTTGACTAGCTCCTCTAGCCCTATTGGCGCCCCCAGCCCTTCTACCAGCCCCTCCTGGACCCTTGGGAACCTCAATTTGTTTAGGAAGTCCTCCATTCCCCCTCTCCTTGTCGGCGGCTCAGACCGATACAACTCCTTGTAAAAATCCCTGAAGACCCCGTTCACTTCTTGCCCCTTCTGCACTACCTTCCCGCCCCTCTCCTTCACTCCCCCAATCTCCCTAGCCGCATCTCGTTTGCGAAGCTGGTGTGCCAGCATCCTGCTCGCCTTTTCCCCATACTCATAGACCGCGCCCTGTGCCCTTCTCCACTGCGTCTCTGCCTTCCTGGTGGTCAGCAGGTCAAACTTGACCTGCAGGCTGCGCCGTTCTTCCAGCAGCCCCTCCTCTGGTGCCTCCGCATATCTCCTATCCACTTCCAATAGCTCCCCCACCAGCCTCTCCCTCTCCTGCCTCTCCTTTCTTTCTCTATGCGCCCTTATGGAGATCAGCTCTCCCCTGATCACTGCCTTCAGGGCCTCCCAGACCATCCCCACCTGCACCTCACCCGTGTCATTCAAGTCCAGATAGCTCTCAATGCTCTTCCGGACCCTTTTACACACCTCGTCGTCCGCTAACAGCCCCACATCCAGCCGCCACAGCGGGCGCTGGTCCCGCGCCTCCCCCATTTCCACATCCACCCAATGCGGTGCATGATTAGAGATCGCAATGGCCGAGTACTCAGCTTCCCGTACCCTCGGGATCAGCCCCCTGCTCAAAACGAAGAAATCGATTCTGGAGTACACTCTATGGACGTGGGAGAAAAAGGAATACTCCCTCGCCCTCGGCCTACCAAACCTCCATGGGTCTACTCCTCCCATCTGCTCCATGTACCCCCTCAGCACTTCTGCCGCTGCCGGCCTCCTATTGGTCCTTGCGCTCGATCTGTCTAGCCCGGGGTCCAGCACTGTGTTAAAGTCCCCCCCCATGATCAAGCCCCCTGCCTCCAGTCCCGGAATGAGGCCCAATAGGCGCCTCATAAAACCCGCGTCATCCCAGTTCGGGGCATATACGTTGACCATCACCACTTTCTCCCCCTGCAGCTTACCCTTCACCATCACATACCTACCCTCCTTATCCGCCACCACCTCCTCCGCCACGAACGACACCCTCTTTCCCACCAGAATCGCCACCCCCCGGTTCTTTGCGTCCAATCCAGAGTGGAACACCTGTCCCACCCACCCCCTTCTCAGGCGAACCTGGTCCACTACCTTCAAATGGGTCTCCTGTAACATTGCTACATCAGCCTTCAGTCCCTTCAGGTGTGAGAATACCCTTGATCTCTTGACCGGCCCATTCAACCCCCTCACGTTCCAAGTGATCAGCCGGGTCGCGGGACGACCCGCCCCCTTCCCCTGCCGATTAGCCATGTCCTGTTCCCTGCTCGCCCCGGGTCGACCCTCCCCTTCTGACCCGCTCCCCATGGCGATGTCCCCCCCCCCCCCCCTCTCCAGTCCTCCACTTCCCGTTTCTGGTCTTTTCAGCAGCAACCCGGTGTCCCTCCCTAACCCCCCTCCCCCCCCCCCCCCAGGCTAGGACCCCTCCTAGCCGCGATGTACCCTCCATCGTACTCCCGTAAGTCAGCTGGTTCACGCTGACCCGGCTGCTCCTGCCCCACTCCGACTCCCCCCGGCTCGGGGGGGGGCCTCCCCCCCCGTTGCCACTCCTCCCTGGCCCCGCTCCAGCGCGGGAAAGGTCGCCATTGCTAGCCACGCCCCGCACTCCTCCCCTCCCCCCTCCTCTGCCCCGCGCGCGGGAAAACAGAGGAAAGCCCGCGCTTTCGCCCTGCCACACCCCACCCCGCCATCTTCAGTTCCACCCCCGTCCCCGTCCATGCCTGTAAAAGAACCCCCCCTAGGAGCCCGTATCCCCGATCTGCTCTCCCCCCCGTCCCACCTCCCCAACTTAACATTATAAATAACAGATAAATAACAAATAACAATGTACTTAACAGTCGCCCTCTACCAAACAGCATAAATAACCCTAAATAACCATGAATAACCACAATAACAATAACTAAGGGAAGTTGGCAAAGGGGGAAAAAACATCAGAAGAAAAACCACAGCAAGAGTTCAAAATCCAAACAAAGAATTCAGCTGAAAGTACCCGAGCGGCTACGGCCGCCAAGTATCCCCTGGGTCTAATTCGAGTCCAGTTTCTCTTCCTGTACAAAGGCCCACGCCTCCTCTGGGGACTCAAAATAGTGGTGTTGGTTCCTGTAGGTGACCCACAAGCGCGCTGGCTGCAGCATTCCGAACCTGATCCGTTTTGCATGTAGCACCGCCTTCGTCCGGTTGTACCGGGCCCGCCGCTTTGCCACCTCCGCACTCCAGTCCTGGTAGACCCTCACCGTCGAATTCTCCCACTTGCTGCTCCTTTCCCTCTTGGCCCACTCCAGCACTCTCTCACGGTCGCTGAGTCGCTGGAACCGCACCAGCACCGCCCTCGGGGGCTCATTTGCTCTTGGCCTCCTAGCCATGACCCTGTAGGCCTCTTCCAGCTCCAGGGGCGAAGGGACGGCCCCTGCCCCCATCAGGGAGCTCAGCATTTCTGCTACATATCCCGGGAGGTCTGACCCCTCCAGGCCTTCTGCCAGGCCCAAGATCCTCAGGTTCTTCCGCCTCATTCGGGTATCCAGCTCCTCAAAACGGCTCTGCCATTTCAGATGGAGTGCCTCGTGCACCTCTACCTTTCCCACGAGGACCGTGGCCTCCTCCTCCCTCACAGTCATCTCCTGTTGCAGCTCCCGAATCGACGCCTCTTGGGTCGCCTGGGCTCCCATCAGCCTGGTGGTCGTCGCATTCATTGACTCCAAGAGCTCCATTTTCAGCTCCGTAAAGAAGCGCAGGAGAGCGGCCTGCTGCTCCTCCGCCCATTTCCTCCATTCCTCGGGTGCTCCACCGGCCGCCATTTTGGTCTTCTTCCCCCGCTTTTTTTTGGGAGCTGCTGTTGCTTCCTTTACCACCCCACTCCGGGTACCGACCATAAAGTTGGTCTGGTTCTCTTCAGGGAGCCTTCCCCCACCGGGATTTGTCCTTACAGCGCCGTTGGGGCCCTCCAATCGGCCCGAAAACACCTTTGTAGCAGGAGCAGCCAAACGTGCGACTTAGCTGGTCATAGCCGCAACCGGAAGTCCCTTTGAGGCGCTTTCAAGGTAGCAGGTTGGGCAGACCTTTAGGGAAGACTGGACACAACCCTACAAGCATGTTTACGGTTGAGCACACAGTGAGTAAAATGCTGTTCAGGCGCCTAAAGTGAATTATGGGGCGATTCCATAATGCAAACATTTTTAAAGCCCAAGTGAGGCAGCGCAGTTTGTAAAATAGCTCCACACATATCGCTGGCTGTATTGGGCCAGATGGCGCCTATCCTTGACCTTTGGCCTCTGTGGTACAGGTCATTCATAATCACAATATCACCCCTATATCTTTTTCCAAATGTTTGCACAATTTTGTCTTCTCTCCACATTTCCTTCAGCAGGAGGAAAGCAAGTCCCATTTCCTCTTTCAGAAAAATGCACCAGCAATTGTCGCAGCCTGGATGCGACCAAAATGGTCGCAGCCTGAGAACTTGCTCTAATGCACATGCATTGTAGAATTTTAGCAGAGGGCAGAAGTCCCAATCATGCACCCCAACGGCAGTGGTAGATCTTCAGCAACACAAATTTTAAGCCTTTTCCTGGAGCTTCTGCAGAAAGTCTGCCAAAGTTGTGGTCGACATTCCGAATAATCCTCCACAGAAATTAGTGTGTCTCTATTTACTTGCCTGTAGTCTGCTCACTTGCATCCTACAGACAGGAGAGAAAGATTGTTGGTTTCAGAGTGGTTCAGTGATTTAGCTCATAAGTGAAGTGAGCCAGAAATGGTTTGTTTCAAAGAATCACTCAATTGTTACGGTGGACCATTGTGCCTGCAACAGTTCTCCAAGTGAACATCATGACTTAGTACCATTCCCCTGCTTTCCCCATATACCCTTGTACATTGTTTTTATTCAGGTAATCAGCTAATGCCCTCTTAAATGCCTCAATTGAAGCTGCCTCTACCACACTGGCAGGCAGTGCATTCCAGACCCCAACCGCGCTTGTGAAAAAGATTTTTCTTGTATCGCGTTTACTGCTTTTGCAAATCAGTTTAAATCTGTGTCCTCTCATCGTTGATCTTTTTACAAACTGGAGCAGTTTCTCCCTATCAACCCTGCCCAGTCCCCTCGTGATTTTGAACACCTCTATCAAATCTCTTCTTAACCTTCATCTCTCCAAGGAGAACAGTCCCAGCTTCTCCAATCTATCCTCTTAACTGAAGTTTCTCATCCCCGGAACCATTTCCATGGGAGCAAAGAATAAACTGGAGAACTGATTCCTGACAGTCCGACTGAAAAAGGGGAAAAACTTAGTCAACTTTAATAAGAAGGCACAGGTGATTCAGAGTCCATGACAGCACTTTCTGAAAATATGGCAGAGTGTCACTCTCGGCGAGAAAATCAGTGCCGTTCTCACCGGCCCTGGTGGCTCGGTCTACTGCAATTTTCAGGCAATTAGAAGAATTTATTTTTCCCGCACGTGGAAAATGACACACTTGAGGCACCAAGAGTCTGACTCACCCGCCCTAGGGGCCAGCTGAGCTCTTCAATGAAGGGAACGCTGCTGTTAAACGGCTCCACTGCACTTGCTTTCATTCAAGCCAGGAGGATGGCAGCGAGGAAACCAGCTCCTGGATGTAGGGAAGAGGCTTTCACCCATATGCTGGATGCCGTGGCGGAGAAGCAGGTTACAATATACCCTTGGGCTGGCAGGAAGCCCCCCCGCAAGGTGACAAATCCCACATGGGGACAGTGACAGCACTGGTCAGTGCCAGCAGACAAATGCCACCCAGAGACAGTGAGAGCACTGGTCAGTGCCTGCAGACAAATGCCACCCAGGGACAGTGAGAGCACTGGTCAGTGCCTGCAGACAAATGCCACCCAGGGACAGTGAGAGCACTGGTCAGTGCCTGCAGACAAATGCCACCCAGGGACAGTGAGAGCACTGGTCAGTGCCAGCAGCCTGACCAAGAGGACGCGTGTGCAATACAGAAAAAAGATTAATTACCTACTCCCATCAGCCAGGGTAAGTGCTCCCTGTCTCCTCTCTGTACTCCACCCTGCATGAATCGCACCATGTGATCACACACCTGTTTCACATTGATATAGTGGATCCTCTTCCTGTTCATTGGGGAATACCCTGAAGCCATGGGACTCGAGAGCGCCATGGGGCAGTCGATCACTCCTCCACCTCTGGCAGATCGGCTATGTTGCCAAAGCCCTAGCCTTCTTGTCTTGCTGGGTCTGGTTCAGGTTGAAATGGATAAAGTCTAAAGCTCTTGCACAGAGTGCATCGCTGACCTCACGGATGCACTATGAGCGGATGCCTGCAAAATGCCATAGATGTTACCTATGAAGCCCTGGAACAACCCCGTATAAATTTTGGGCTGCCCTGACCTTTACAGCCACAGGGAGCGGATGTTCACCATGCCAAGGCAGCAACGATGTGGCACAGGCACCACACAGTCTCCCTGGTGAAGTGGAGTCTTCTACGGCACTTGTGTCCGCTCCTCCATGAAGGACATTTGGGTACTGTACACCCTCGATCTGCATCTTTGTGACCCCTGCGTGGGTGGTGCGGCCTCTGAGACTGCTCTGTGGCCCCCTGATCTTCTGTCGCTGGGTCTTCCCTGGGTGCTGCCATGCGTTGCTGCTGAAGTCTGTGCTCCTCCAGCACTGTAATAAGTTGTTTAGCTAGCTCTAGTGGCTCAATACTGATATCAGTCTGAGAGGTTAACTGCGAGGGATGGCAGACAAAGTGTCAGGTTGGTGTCGCAGCCCGAAAGCATCAGTACCTCCCCTGACCAATTAGCCTCCCAGACCTTGAAGCAGCCAGTCCCACACTTTATCCGGCAGCTACCGCTCATTCACACCTCAATTACCCTCTCATCTCCATTGCAAGACTGATCCCGGCTCATGCCCTTTCCCAATCAAGAGCCACCTTTGGGCACCCACCGGGTCTCCCCTCGCTTATTCTCTATAACACTTGGTGTTCAGGACTACGCAAAGCTAATAGGTACCCTTCCTACTCGGGCTGCATCATTCTGCAGTCCATTACTGTCAAGCACTACTGTCAACCTCTACAACCACTCTTTGAAGTGTTTTCCCCGCCCCTTGGCTCTGATCACACACTCCCCTATGTGGCCCACATGTCACAGAGATCAGACTACCAAAGCCCTATAAGAAATTTTAAACAATAAACCACAGAGTTCAAGACCACCCACACCAAACCCACCCCCCCCTCCCCCGAGCTGGCCAATAGGTGCTGTCCCCTTGGACTCCTTGATGCTCAGTGGAGATAGCACTCAGGAGAAGCTGCTGAGTCAACCAAGGGAAACCTCTTAACATTTTTGACTTTGCTAGACCTGGCTAATATTTACTAATGACTGCACAATATTGTACAACTGCTAATAATGGCTGCAGGATCTTGTCAACAGCCACTTGTGGCTGGTTATTTTATTGCATTCTTCACGAGACAATACATAAACAGTAGATGCTATCTCGTCTTTCAGCTTGAGCCCTTCCACCCTGTCTGGAATTGAATTCCCGTTATTGTTTTCACAGGCTGTGAACAGTTGCAGAATGTCAAGTATCCCATCATGCTCCCTGAGTCTAGCCTAAGGCTGTTAATGTATATATATTTTAATACCAACCCTAATTGTCCCACTTCATCTTCAACTGGCATCAGAGCTGGAGGTTGAGGCTCTTCTCATTGCTGGTTCCTCTCTTGACTGTCATTTACTCAGTGCCACGGTAACCATCTGAGTGGTTGGCTGGTCTGATCAATGAGGGATTCCCAGCACCTGTCACAAATGTGGACAGGTCTGCTCTGCAAAGAGAGAAGGCCGTTCAGAGCTGATGTTCCAGTCGAGAGGATCTTTCTTACTGCCGCTCTCTGGACCTTGCAATTTTAGCTAGTTTACAACATTGTTTGTTTTGACACCTTCTGAAATTTTGGGGAGATCCAAGGCTACACTGAGGTCTCTGCTCAGGAGAAAAAGACTGGTTTCGGCAGATGAACATCAAGTCGAAGATTTGTTCACCGCTGAGCCTGTGATCGGGAGCCGGATTCCTTCTGACCCATAGAGTGGTGTATTGTTGCTCATAACCAGAGATGTTCCCCCATGGTTCTTGTGCGACAAGATTGTAACAGTGACTCCAGTCTCCAACTTAAAGTCTCCAACTTAAAGTGTGCAAGGTGGCCATTAACAAATATGTCCGCACTCCAGAACTAAAATCTAGGATCTTTGACTTCACTTTAAGCAGCATGGTTGTGTGCCATCCTGGTCTGCTGCCTCACATGCGCAAATCTGCTTGAGACCTGTCCGCTTTGACATTATGGCTATTCACAGCTTCCCAAAGTGTCCTATTCAGTTACGTTGAAAGCATTGGGCTTAAATTGCTGGACGTTAATTGTGCTTATAAGGGCGCTTTGCTCCACAGCGTTGACATGGTAGATTCCTCGTCCTGCTATTTATATTGATGGCCATTGGATCTACCTAGTAAAGCAATGTTTTCGTGTTCAGCTTCTGACTTTTTAGCCAGACTTGAAGCCATCATGCATCTAAGGAATCTCTTTTTCCAAATTCCACAATTTTGAGATTGATCTGGATCTTGGATATGTCCAAAATGATCTAGGGGAATGGATTTCTGATCCACCACTAAAATTTTTAAATTGTAGATTCGGCTTTAAGATATTTCTGAAAATCCAAGAAGGCTCCTCTGTACTCTTATGCACAAAGGGCTTTTCCACACTTTCCAATTTTGGCAGGCTCCTGCAGTAACGGTGATCTTTACATTTAAATTGACTGGTTAGAGTCTTCCCCGCTTTAGCGCAATGTTCTCTGATCTTGGAAGAATTGAATCCCGACTTCTTTTCCTCTCGTGATTTCCTTTGGCACATTTGCTTTTTGAGCTTTCCTTCAGGTCAGAATGCTGATTTGATTTTTCCTACAATTTTCCAGGATTTAATTTTCTTCTATGAGGTTTTGAGTCATTACAATAATGTATGGTGTTGTGCGTAGTTTGGTAGATCTTAATATGGTATTTTTGGTCTTGAGTAGTTCAAAGGTAAGTATTTATTAACTACTAGAAATTATATACATTGGTACACTAAAGATCCAAGCTAGCAGCTGTCTCCATGCTTGCTTCTACACACGGCTCTGTCCAACACGTTACTGAACTTTAGGTGCGAGTCATCGAGTCACTACAGTGCAGAATGAGGCTATTTGGGCCATTGAGTCTGCACTGATCCTCTGAAGAACACCATACCTAGGCCCACGTCCCCACCCTATCCCCGTAACCCAGTAATCCCACCTTACCTTTTTAGACTTTAAGGGGTAATTTAACATGGCCAATCCACCTAACCTGCACATCTTTGGACTGTGTTCTCTGTGTGGGCGATACTGTATTCAGTATCACCCGAACTGGCTGAGGTTATTCATAAAGGCCCGCCTTCTCAATCTTGCCTGTCGCCTGAGCTGCAGTGATCCTCAGGTTAAATCACCACCAGTCAGTTCTCAAAGGGGAAAGCAGCCTATGGTCATCTGGGACTGTGGTGATTTTACCTTTACCTTATGTATTTATGCACTTCAACCCTTTATGTGCCAGACCCTTAAAATGGACTCACCCTTTGTTCAGATCCATTCATGACCTTGCCCCTCCCTATCTCTGCTATTCCTGCATTGTTAAACCTCCCACGATCTCTGCGTTCATCCAGTTCTGCTCACTTGTGCATCCCCACGTCCCTTCACCCAAGGATTGATGATCATGTCTTCAGCTGTTCAGCCCCAATCTCTGGAATTCTCTCTCCAAACTGCTCCTTCTCTTCTCTATGCACATATCATACATATATATGCAAAAGCTATATCTACAGTGTAGTGGAACAGATTAAAGCTACTTCCTCAGACCTACACCTTAATTTCAGTATCTGTGCTTTTAAACCTCAGTTGTCACTCTGATTTATAGATGAGAATATTTTCAGAAATGCGGCATCTTAGATTTTAACTTCACCCAGCATGCCAGTCACAAAGACCACTTATTTTCTAACCTTGCATGCAATATTGACCTCCACTATTTTCCCTGTCAGTCAAGCTGGAGGTGTTTGTGTGGGGCAGGTGAGGAGGGTGAAACACACGTAAATCAAACCTTAAAACGTCACAACCATATCCAAATCAAATCTTTGTTCTTTAAACGACATTTTGTAATGAATTTAGCTTTTAAAATGAGTGTATTTTCAGATGTAATTTTGCAATACCACTGATGTGAAATGTGAAGATTAACTAGCCTATTGTAAATCTTTATAATGGAGGTTCTCAGTGTTTCCATTCGAAACACACAACCTAGCAGGGTAGCATGGTGGTTAGCATACATGCTTCACAGCTCCAGGGTCCCAGGTTCGATTCCCGGCTGGGTCACTGTCTGTGTGGAGTCTGCACGTCCTCCCCCTGTGTGCGTGGGTTTCCTCCGGGTGCTCCGGTTTCCTCCCACAGTCCAAAGATGTGCGGGTTAGGTGGATTGGCCATGCTAAATTGCCCGTAGTGTCCTAAAAAAAGTAAGGTTAAGGGGGGGGTTGTTGGGTTACAGGTATCGGGTGGATGCGTGGGTTTGAGTAGGGTGATCATGGCTCGGCACAACATTGAGGGCCGAAGGGCCTGTTCTGTGCTGTACTGTTCTATGCTCTATGCATAGTGGCGCAGTGGTTAGCACTGCTGCCTCACGGCACCGAGGACCCGGGTCCGATCCCGGCCCCAGGTTCCTGTCCATGTGGAGTTTGCACATTCTCACCGTGCCTGCGTGGGTCTTAGCCCCACAACACATAAAGATGTGCGGGGTAGGTCGATTGGCCACGCTAAATTGCCCCTTAATTGGAAAAACATTTTTTACAGGAGAAAAAAAAGAAACATACAACTTTTAGTTTGTTCACTCACTTCACGCAGATGGTGTTTGAGCCATGTCCTGATTTTATTCTTTAATTTGTAAACTATTTTCTATTGTTCCTGATTCTGTGTTTTAAGTAGAAATTGTTTTTAAAAACAACATTAAAAACCCAAACATAAAATCCCAGTATCAATTTTTTAAATGTGCAACATTTGAGACTTCTCTCCTTATGCCTACAAGCTAACCAAACCACAATCATAATCACAAACCCTTTTATACATCCACTCCCACCATATGATTTGCTTCTAAATAAAAACATCAGATTGGTTTGAAGAGTACTGATGATGAATACACTACAAATAGTTATTCCAGGTATAACAACAATTAAATGCATTTCTGTAGTGGCTTGAACATAGTGAAACGTTTAAGGAGGTTGGAGCATGTCTAAGAGAGCACTGTAATAATCAAGGTTGGAGGTAGCAAATGGATAAAGGTTTCAGCCACAGATGGGCTGTGTCAAGATCAGAGACAGGCCATGTTATATAGTATAGGGAGGGTGTTGGTTACAAAATAGTGCGTTCAGTAGGTTACCTAAAAGTTGTTATTAGCAAATAGAATTATTTAAAGAAGCTATCTCCATGGTTAGCTCTTTGCATGTCTCTGCTCAACACCACACTGACTCCTGGGTCTAGGTCATGTGCCTTTTTACATCATTGTCGATGGTACTGTACGGCCCCAGGGTAACACAGCGGTTAGCACTGTTGTCCACGTGGGTTTCCTCTGGGTGCTCCGGTTTCCTCCCACAAGTCCCGAAAGACGTGCTGTTAGGTAATTTGGACATTCTGAATTCGCCCTCCGAACAGGCCCCGGAATGTGGTGACTAGGGGGTTTTCACAGTGTTAATGTAAGCCTACTTGTGACAATAAAGATTATTATTATACTCAGTGCCACATTAACTATGTATGTGCCAGACCCTTATAGAGGTGGAAAGTGCATTCGTTGTGGTGAAATGGATGTGTTGTCGGGCTTTCAGCTCAGGGTCATCTAGGTTGGCAAGGTTGTAAGCGGTTGTGTTCAGCTTGAGATTCCGGCCATGGGGAGGCAGGGTGGAATGAATAGCACAGGAGCAAAATCTGTGGAGGGGACCAAAAACAATGGCTTTGGTCCTCCCAATATTTAGTTGAAGAAAGTTTTGTCACATCCAAGACAGGTAGTAGGGCCAGCAGCCTGGCAACACCGTCTCCATGGAGGGGTGAGGAAAGGTGGTGATGAAGAAAAGCTTGGTATTAGCAGCATATATATGAAATCTGATCTATTTTTGGATGATGTCATCAAGAGACGGCATATGGACAAGAAATGGGGGATGGGGGGGGGGGGGGGGGGGGGGGGCGGGTGGAGGCAACCAAAGACCCTTGAGGAATACAAACCATATCAAAGCAAGATGCATAGCAACTGCATGAATTTCTCTGGGTATGGCGGGACAGTTAACAGCAGAACCAGGCCAGGACGGAGCTGCTCAGCTCAAGGCTGGAGGAGAATGTTGTGCTCAAATGTGTCAGTGTCTGCAGGTGGGTCAAGGAGGAGGAGGGGGCATACTGTATCACAGAATGTCATTTCTGACTTTAATTAGGGTTGTTTCAGAGTTGGCAGGGGTGGGAAGCTGATTGGAGAGGTTGCGACATTGTGCTGTGGAACAGATGGCACAGGTTTTGAAGGCAGTAACACATTCAAGGACAAAAACAGAAAATGCTGGCCGATCTCAGCAGGTCTGACAGCATCTGTGGAGAGAGAAGGGAGCTAATGTTTCGAGTCTGGTGACTCTCTTTGTCAAAGCTGACACATTCGAGGATTTAGGGAGTTGGAGATGGGCGGTAATTTGCAAAGACAAAGTTAATTTTTTTTGAGGAATAGAGAGTGATAGTGGCAGCCTTGAAAGAGCAGGAGATTGTACATCAGGATAGGTCACCGACAGCTAGCATGAACGCTGGGCTGAGGAATTCAGTGATCAGTAGTTCAGTGGGAATAGGATTGGAAGAGCAGGAGGTGAATCTCGTGGACAAGATGACATTAGACAGGACGTGAAGTGACAGGAGAGAAACTACAGCAATATGTGAGTTCAGGGCGAGGGCAGAGGGAGTCTTTGGCGGGCAAGCAGAAGCAGTGATTATAAAGAAGCAGCTGAATGGATGGTCTCAATCTTTGCTCCTTGCAATATTAGCTGCAGGGGAGGGTGAGGGAGGCGAAGAGAGAATATCGGTACTGGAAAAAAAAATAGCATTGTAGTTAAAAGAAAAATACTGAAAGTGCTTCATTGCTGCTTTTGAATGGGTAGACATAAATTTTACTTTATTCGGTGAACTTGACAGCTAGGTAGAGTGGAGGAGTAATTCATGCCTGCTTTAAATGCTAATGAGCATTGAGCATCTTTCTTCTGAAGATAGGAGTGTAATCTTGAGAGTTATGACACGACAAGGACATCAAGGTGATCAGAAATGTTCTTTCCTGTGAGCTGTCCTCGGGAAGTAGCAGTATTATCTAAAGGCAGGTGTGCCGAGAGATTGTGGAGACACTTGAAATAAAAGAGCAATATATTGGCGTTCACTCTGCTTATTTTATTACACGGCTAGCTAATCTCGTACTGTGTGTGGCTGGAGATTTGAACCGAGGTGCTGCCTAGCCTTGCTTCACCAATGGCTGCTCATGATACGATTCATCCAACTGAATCATATGTTGAGGTCATGTGATGGCAAAAGCTGGAAGGGAAGTGCTCTGTGGGGTTTTTTCCCCCCAAAAAGAGATGACTCTATTATGAGGGGGAAATGAAGTGGTCAGAGTTTTGGGCCTTGTTTCCACTGTGATGAGTGTTTTGCTTTTGAGAAGCAGCAGTTTTGATGGTTCTTGTAATATTTTGTATGCTTTTTAAATGCAGTTAAAGAAAAATACCTTCGGAAATGTTTTTCTTTTGGGGGCTATTGTTAAACTCTGATAAGATTACATTTGTTAACATAAGAAATTGCTTTCACAGCAAATTCACGGGGTCGCACAGTGGTTAGCACTGCTGCCTCGCATAGCCAGGGCCCCGGGTTCAATTATGGCCTCCGGTGACTGTCTGTGTGGAGTTTGCACTTTCTCCCCATGATAACGTGGGTTTCCTCCGGGAGCTCCAGTTTCCTCCCACAGTCCAAAGAAGTGCAGGTTAGATGGATTGGCCATACTAAATTGCTCCTTGGTGTACAGGTTAGGTGGAGTTATGGGGTTGGGATGGGGCCTCGATAGGGTGCTCTTTCAGAGAGTCATTGCAGACTTAATGGGTCGAATGACCTCCTTCTGCACTGTAGGAATTCTATGAAAAGTAAATTTTCAAACCCAATTCATTGCCATTCTATTCATGCAGTAAGGAGGTAAGAAGTGATAATGTCACATAGAACATAGAACAGTACAGCACAGAACAGGCCCTTCAGCCCTCGATGTTGTGCCGAGCAATGATCACCCTACTTAAACCCATGTATCCACCCTATACCCGTAACCCAACAACACCCCCTTAACCTTACTTTTAGGACACTACGGGCAATTTAGCATGGCCAATCCACCTAACCCGCACATCTTTGGACTGTGGGAGGAAACCGGAGCACCCGGAGGAAACCCACGCACACACGGGGAGGACGTGCAGACTCCGCACAGACAATGACCCAGCCGGGAACCGAACCTGGGACCCTGGAGCTGTGAAGCATTTATGCTAACCGCCATGCTACCGTGCTGCCCCAAATTTCTTTAATTAAATCCCATCCTAGTCACATATTGCTTTAATTAAATCCCATCCTTTCCTAACAGTCTGATCTTCTCAATTGACTGTATCTCAATCAGTCTGAAAGGTCTCCATGGAATACCAGCAGCAAAAAAGTTGCATATTGCCTCTGCCAGTGGAAATTATTTATCCTTACTTAGGATCCTTATCCTTTGTATGAAGAGGTAGAGTTGGGCTAGAATTCCACCGCTTGTTAAACCAGTGCATCCTGAAGCTGGGCAGCAGGGAAGACCTTGACTTTGCTGTGGTGCCTGTTAAAATCTCTTCAATTTTCCCTCCATTTTAAGCCACCACGAGGAACTAATCCGCTTCAGGTGTTTGTCCTTTTACAACAATAGCAACTTGAATTTGTATAGCACCTTGTGGAACAGCAACATTGATGGAGGGAACATCCCAAAAGTATTTTTGGGAAGGGAAGGCAAAAAGCATATAAGTGAAATGTAGAAATGCAGAGACAACATGGGAGGGTGAGGAGAGATGGTCAGAGAATTGGTCAAAAAGATGGGTTTTGAGAAGATTAATAAAGGTAGAAGGAGATGTGGGCCAGATTTGCAGAGCAGCAGCAATGATGAGGGGATTATCGCTTTACTCGTAAATTCCCCAAATTCTGTGGTGCTGTGAATTTAATTTGGGGTCTTCCGATCCCAGATTTTACAAGAATGCGCAGCACAGCAATCGTCAGAAAAATCTGTCAGAGTGAAGTAGGTAAGACAGGATGCTCCCCCTTTTTTTGCATGCCTGCTGCCATATGCTAAATTTAAAGGTTCAATATTGGACTATTAGTGAATGGACAAATGGCTGCGTGAGTGAATGGGTAGGTTGGCAAGTGGGTAGTTGGGTCAGGTTGAATGGGGGGGCGGGGGTCATGATGAGGGGTGAGGCATGGGGATTTATGAGGTCGCGTCAGTGGAGCAGCTGAGGAGGTTGGGGTTTGGGAGGGCAGTTTCACAGGTATCAGACACGGTTTTAATCTGTCTACTATTTCCTGGATAACTATGGAGGGACTGTAGAGCTGACCAAAGTCTCCATCTAGCTTGGAGCCAGGGACATTTGTGGAGGGCCCTGTGGAGTAGGCAAATTGCCTATTGGAAATTTTAACTCAGGCAGTTCCTTTGATGGTCCATCGAGATCCTGGCGTGCATTTTAAGTAATATGCCCAGTTTCCTCCCACAGTCCAAATAGTCCTGTAAATAGTTGATGACTCCTACAATATTAATAGGCATTCATGACTCTGGAATTCATGAACAGGAGGGTGGCACAGTGGTTAGCACTGCTGCCTCACAGCGCCAGGGACCCGGGTTCGATTCCTACCTTGGGTGACTGTGTGGAGTTTGCACATGCTCCTCATGTCTGCATGGGTTTCCTCCCGGGTGCTCTGGTTTCCTCACGCAGTCCAAAAGATGTCCAGGTTAGGTGGAGTTACAGAGATAGGGCATGGGGAATGGGCCCAGGTAGAGTGCTCTTTCAGAGGGTCTTCTGCATTGGAGGGATTCTGTGGCATGGCCTCCTTCTGCACTACAGGCATTCTATGATTCTGTGAAGCAACAGGCAGCCAATGTATGTCAACAGGGGTGGGATACTGGCGAGTAGGAATTAAAGAAGGTTTCAGTTGGCTGAGATTTGCACAGATTGGAGTTAAAAGTGGAGGTGGTGGGTTGTAGAATGGTGATTAGCCAGAAAGCGGTGTCAAAGCATAGACATAAAAGCTGCTGCCTCTATTCTTCTGTTATGCTGCCTAATAAACTGTGCCCAAATACATTAAGCAATGATTTAGTTTATCCGAGGGTAGTGCATTAAGAATAGCAATTTTACTATATTGTAACCCTACAGGAAGAGCATTGGTTCCAATTTATCTTGTTAATTTGATGCTACAAGAAAAAACTTTAAAATAGATATAAAAGCCTGTCTCCCTCCATGACCAGTTTATTCAATGACTCACGGATTCGGTGCCCAATCTGAGCAGTTACCCAATCTCCAATCAGGCTATTACAGTTGGCCTCGGCGTTTTCCTGAGTGAAGGAAAAGTCGACCACAATTGCCAGTGTTGATGACTGTCTAGCAATAAACCATGGATTGTGATTGTCAGATGAGAATGTGATTCATTGTGTGTCTTATGGACACTCACCTTGCCTTGAGTTAATAGTTTGCCAGCTGTCAGGGTGTCATGTGAACAATGGTTAATGTGTGAGATATCAGCACTTAAAACACACTGCAACTCGAGTCCAATGCCTATTTGGGGGGATTGGGGTGGCAAAGAAAACTGCTGCATAATAGTGGGGGAAGGGATAATACATTTCTCAGCCTACAGCTTCGATTTTCAAGCTTTTCTGTGGTACCAGAACAAATGCAACTAGACATTTTATTTATTGGTTCATGGCAGTCGCTGGCTAGGCTAGCGTTTATTGCCCATCACTAATTGCCCTTGAGAAGGTGATGTTGAGCTGCCTTCTTGAACTGCTGCAGGCCATGTGGTGTAAGCAAACCCACAGAGCTGTTGAAAATAAGTTCCAGAATTCTGACCCAGCGACAGTGAAGGAACGGCGATATAGTTCCAAGTCAAGATGGTGTGTGTGTGTGTGTGACTTGGGAGGAAGGGAAACTTACAGATGGTGCTGTCGCCAAGCGGCTTTTACCCTTGCCCTTCTAGGTGGTAGAAGGCACGGTTTGGGAGGATGCTGCCGAATGAGCCTCGATGAGTTGCCACGGTTTGTCTTGTAGGTGGTGCACATTGTTGCCCCAGTGCACCGGCGGTGGAGGGGATGGTGAAGCGGGTGCCAGGAAGCAGGCTTCTATATTCTGGATGGTGTCGAGCTTCTTGAGTGTTGTTGGAGCTGCACTCATCTAAGCAAATGGAGAGTATTCCATCGCACTCCTGACTTGTACCTTGTTGGTGATGCTCAGGCTTTGAGGAAATGGACACTCCACTTCTGCTGATCTAAAAAAAAATGAATACTTAAGCTTAAAAATTCAATCAGAATTCTGCTGAGACTAATATTTATTCATTTAAAATGGGGAGTACTTTTAAAAAGTAAGCTCCATGGCAGTTCTTCTCCTGTAAAGTCAAGTAGCTTTAACCCTAAGAGCAATACTTTTTTTTTCAAAATGTGTCTAAGACAGTGCTTGTTGCATTTCATTGTTACAAGTTATGTTCTTGTTGGTCATGGGATTATGAATATTATCACCTCTTATTCATCCACTTCCTGACACCATGTGTTTCCTTCTCAGATCTGTGTTATGATTAGCAGGCTGCCTTGACAATCCATTTTAAATAAATCCAGTGGTCAATCCCAATATTGATCTTGCGTTCTCGACAAATGTGGAAGAAGCAGATAATAAAACTAATTAAAGCTATGTTTTTTTTTCTATTTTTCTAATTACTCCTTTCCTATCATTTCTGCAACATTGGGTTATTGCAGCTGAGGAGGGTAAATATGCAGTTCCAGTTGATTGGGAATGGCTAGGGAAATTGCAAATGCACTAGTGAAAATTTACCAAAATTCACTAGACTCTGGGGTGGTCCCGGTGGATTGGAAATGAGCAAACATGACACCACTGTTTAAAAAAGGAGGTAGGCAGAGAGCGGGTAATTATAGGCCAGTGAGCTTAACTTCAGTAGTAAGGAAGATGCTGGAATCTATCATCAAGGAAGAAATAGCGAGGCATTTGGACAGCAATTGTCCCATTGGGCAGACGCAGCATGGGTTCATAAAGGGCAGGGCGTGCCTAACTAATTTAGTGGATTTTTTTGAGGACATTACCAGTGCAGTAGATAACGGGGAGCCAATGGATGTGGTATATCTGGATTTCCAGAAAGCCTTTGACAAGGTGCCACACAAAAGGTTGCTGCATAAGATACAGATGCATGGCATTGAAGGTAAAGTAGTAGCATGGATAGAGGATTGGTTAATTAATAGAAAGCAAAGGGTGGGGATTAATGGGTGTTTCTCTGGTTGGCAATTAGTAGCTAGTGATGTCCCTCAGGGATCCGTTTTGGGCCCACAATTGTTCACAATTTACACAGATGATTTGGAGTTGGGGACCAAGGGCAATGTGTCCAAGTTTGCAGATGGCACCAAGATAAGTGGTAAAGCAAAAAGTGCAGAGGATACTGGAAGTCTGCAGAGGGATTTGGATACGTTAAGTGAATGGGCTAGGGTCTGACAGATGGAATACAATGTTGACAAATGTGAGGTTATCGATTTTGGTAGGAATAACAGCAAACGGGTTTATTATTTAAACGATAAAATATTAAATTATGCTGCTGTGCAGAGAGACCTGGGTGTGCTAGTGCATGAGTCACAGAAAGTTGGTTTACAGGTACAACAGGTGATTAAGAAGGCAAATGGAATTTTGTCCTTCATTGCTAGAGGATGGTGTTTAAGACTAGGGAGGTTATGCTGCAATTGTATAAGGTGTTAGTGAGGCCACACCTGGAGTATTGTGTTCAGTTTTGGTCTCCCGACTTGAGAAAGGACATACTGGCACTGGAGGGTGTGCAGAGGAGATTCACTAGGTTAATCCCAGAGCTGAAGGGGTTGGATTATGAGGAGAGGTTGAGTAGACTGGGACTGTACTCGTTGGAATTTAGAAAGATGCGGGGGGATCTTATAGAAACATATAAAATTATGAAGGGAATAGATAGGATAGATGCGGGCAGGTTGTTTGCACTGGCGGGTGACAGCAGAACTAGGGGGCATAGCCTCAAAATAAGGGGAAGTAGATTTAGGAGTGAGATTAGGAGGAACTTCTTCACCCAAAGGGTTGTGAATCTATGGAATTCCTTGCCCAGTGAAGCAGTTGAATCTCCTTCATTAAATGTTTTTAAGGTAAAGATAGATAGTTTTTTGAAGAATAAAGGGATTAAGGGTTATGGTGTTCGGGCCGGAAAGTGGAGCTGAGTCCATAAAAGATCAGCCATGATCTCATTGAATGGTGGAGCAGGCTCAAGGGGCCAGATGGCCTACTCCTGCTCCTAGTTCTTATGATTGTTCAATACATCAGTCCTGATGAGAACTCAA
This sequence comes from Scyliorhinus canicula, assembly GCF_902713615.1. Lineage (NCBI taxonomy): Eukaryota > Metazoa > Chordata > Chondrichthyes > Carcharhiniformes > Scyliorhinidae > Scyliorhinus > Scyliorhinus canicula. The sequence continues at coordinate 122,102,526 of NC_052160.1, forward strand.
AAGGGTTGCGATATCATGAAAGTTCAGTGCATCTTGTCAGTGGTATTTCAACACAGCCACCATATTATCGTATTCCTTCCATGTTGGGTATTAATTGCCTGGCGGCAGCCAGCTGAGGTCCCGTGCCGGGCAATCTCCAGCCAATCCAAAATATAGTTTGGAAACAAGGGAAGACAGGCTATGGCGATGGATTCCCGACACACGCAAGTTGTGACTTGCTTCGGTGATACATTCCTTTGGATACTGCGGGAGCCTGTGAGACGCCAGTGACAGGTGTCCCTTCCTGCGCCTGCTGCTGCTTGACTGAAGATAGACTACAGGAATTCAACAGCCAGAAGTACTTGTGCTATTGCATTCAATGCAGGATACGTTTTAATGTCCTAACTAGCAAAGTGGCACCGTGGTTACCACTGCTGCCTCACAGCTCCAGGAACCCGGGTGCAATTCCAGCCTTGGGTGACTGTCTGTGTGGAGTTTGCACTTTCTCCCCGTGTCTGCGTGGGTTTCCTCCAGGTGCTCCGGTTTCCTCCCACAGCCCAAAGATGCGCAGGTTAGGTGGATTGGCCATGCTAAATTGCCCCTTGGTGTCCAAAAGGTTAGGTGGGGTTACGGGGATAGGGTGGAGGGGTGGGCTTGGATGGGGTGCTCTTTCCAAGGGCTGGTGCAGACTCGATGGGCCAAATGGCTTCCGCACTGTAAATTCTATGATGACACAAAAGATGCTTTGGAAGCTGCATCAAGCTTAAATATGTGTCAAAGTAAGGTTCCAATTGAGCAACTGTCGTATGTTAGTAGGCAAGCTGCCTGTGCAAAAGTGGGTTGTGTGAAACCAGCCTCATGGTGCGAGTTAAACATTAGTTTACCAAAGCTGGAGCCAGTTTCCCAATACACTCGCATTTTTTGCCAGTTTCCACCTCCACCCACACACAAACTCCGTTCTTTTTTCCCTTGTTATTTGCAGCTGCTCTTCCAGTTATCGTGACCCTGCCCTAGAGGGTTCCATCCCAAAATCCCTGCAACACTTCATTCCGCTTATTCTCTTTCCTCCAGCTTGTGTTTCATTCCCCAATCTTCCCAATGTTAGAATCAGCCAATAAATGCAAGTGGGGTGATGATGTACAGATTAATTCTCTGTTAAATGTTGACATGAGAAGAGTCTTATTATGTGATCGAAACTAAATGTGGAATTTTGTGATTAAACAATTGAGCCCATTTAAATTTGAACCCTGTTGTTGGTAATTCACCCCCACCCCCCACCCCCCCTCCACTGTGTCTCCAGTTGTTGATCTGGCAGAGAGAAGGGTTAACGGAGGGAACTGAAGCCTACTCTCACCGAGATGATGTTCTGGCCTCAGCAGTGGGAGATTATCTTCCCAGAGCCGCCCACCCACCTCCAACCCAACAAATAGATTTCTGCCTTTGCTGCTTATCCCTAATTCCCATCTGCCGCTGTATTCCTTTGTCTCATCCCCTCACCCTGGTGCTGTACACCACTCCAGTTATAAACTCAGTTTTGCCTAAGTACGGTACTTGTCGTTAACTTGTGCAACATTGGGCAGCACGGTGGCCTAGTGGTTAGCACAGCAGCCTCACAGCGCTGAGGTCCCAGGTGCGATCTCGGCTCTGGGTCACTGTCCATGTAGAGTTTGCACATTCTCCCCGTGTTTGCGTGGGTTTCACCCCCACAACCCAAAGATGTGCAGGGTAGGCGGATTGGCCAAGCTAAATTGCCCCTTAATTGGAAAAAATAATTAGGCAATCTAAATTTTTTTTAAAAACTTGTGCAACATTATGGAAGGTCAGCCAGCATTAAAAACATATGATCGGAATTCAGCGACTGTGTTTGAATGTTGTCAGCTGACACAGTGACACGTGACCCAGTTTCAGTGATGTGATTATCCTGCAATTGCACTCAAACCCATGTGTTCCTTTTCTCTTTTGCAGTTTACCATTACGATTTTGGGTCAATGTGATTAAGAATCCGCAATTTGTCTTTGACATTCACAAGAGCAGTATTACAGATGCATGCCTATCCGTGGTGGCACAGACATTCATGGACTCGTGCTCAACATCTGAGCACCGACTCGGCAAGGACTCTCCATCGAACAAATTGTTATATGCCAAGGATATCCCCAACTATAAGAGCTGGGTTGAGAGGTTAGTATATACTGGCATCGACCCTGGGTCAGTATTGATCAGGCTTCATTTATGAATAGAGAGCATGGCATGTGATATAACTGATGACATGTGAATTGAGTGCTGCTTAATGGAACATGTTCGTTAGCTGGGTGCCATTAACAGATTGAAACTGACGTGCTTTGTTCACTGTAGCAGGAAATGGAGCACTGCCATTAAACCCCATTGCTGCAAGCTTTCCACTAGAGCAAAATGGTTTTGACTGATCCCTATTGAAGTTCCATTATATTTATTAGAACAGTTTCAGAACTCTCTGTGATGAACCTCTAATTCAATTTTTTAAAAACAAAGTGCTTTGACAGTCCCTGGGAGTTTGCAGTAACCAGGTTTAACTGTTTAAATTAAGTTGACTTTAGGTCAACATGTGCTGCAAAACAATCATTTTGCACATCACATTGTAGTGTAGTGTCTTGAGGCACGATGCATTTGCACGCCAATATTGCTGTTGTTTAATAGAATGGGAAATCAAACATTTTTAATGTGAATGCCCCATTCAGTAATTGTGTGAAACTGCAAACTTCTTTATTTTAACCTTATTCACAGCATTGTGCCCCATTATAATCGCTTCTGATTTCAGTCCCACTTTACAGCATTCAATCTCTAGGAAATGTTGCTCAAATGTAAAAGTAAAATACTGCGGATGCTAGCAATTGGAAATAAAAATAGGAAGTGCTGGGAATAGGCAGCAGATCAGACAGCATCTGTGGAGAGAGAAAAGCAGAATTAGTGTTTTAAATCGGCGGTGCTGCCCTCTTCTGCTATTTCCACAACTTTCTGTTTTTATTGACGTATAAATGTATACCGATTCAAGCATAAAATGAGTCCTGCTTATTTATCTCCGTGGCTCAACAGTTGGGTATTGTTACGAAAGAAAAAATGCTGGAAAATCTCAGCAGGTCTGGCAGCATCTGTAGGGAGAGAAAAAAAGCTAACGTTTCGAGTCCAAATAACCCTTTGTCAAAGCTAACAGACGGAGAAAGTGGGAAATATTTATACTGTGGAGTGAGAATGAAAGATGAGAAGTGGGATATTGTTGCTCCCTTCATTTCTGGTGGACTAATAATTTTCTAGAAAAGGACACATTGACAAAGGTTCATTTTTAGTTCCTTGTGGTCCACGTGAATGACTTAGCAGGTTGAGGTCAATTGCCACAGAATTACCAGTTTGTAGATTTGGGCTGGTTAGTGTTTGCTTTTGTCAACATTTCCATCACTGTAAATCACATTCCTTTGTTCCTAAATGGCGAGGATATACACGGGAATGCTGCAAACAGCTTCCTGCATGGGAAAGTGCATGTAGGTGGGCTTCTTGCTTCAAGAATGAATTGCTTCCTCGTTTGTCTTGGTTTGCCCTAAATGTGCCTCGCGCATTCATCACGCGCATTAGCTTCGTAAACTGTTGATCGCCTGTGATCAATTAATCCACATTTCAAAGTGCGAAAGGAAAGTGAAAGATTCAGAAATGGGGATTAATTAATGAATGAAAGTAGCTCTGTAGTCCCCATTCAAATAACTGGAAGGCAGAGCTCTGAAATCTGCTGACAGTGTGATTTCACTCGTGCAGCGCAGGGCATTCCAGATGTCTGGGGGCAGTTTTCATTGTTGTCATTAATCACAGTTGCAGTCTGCGTCCGCACAATATTATTTTTTTCCCCATTTGCATTCAAATGTGCCCGCAGGCAGTCCCCGCCTGATTTCTCTTACCCTATTCGTCAGTGTGCGTGCTGTAAAATATAATTCTAATGGGGTTTATGTCAATGGCCTATTTGCCCGCAATTGATTTTTTGATTCTGAGCTGTCGGCTGTCCAGGTATTATCTGTGTGTGATTACATTTGTATATAATAAAACCTTTCCAGTGCAGCAGTAGATCTCATTGACTTTGGGTAGGAGCCCAACATTTCACGGTCAGTACAGGTGCTTCCAAGATTTTTTTTAGTGTGTCCTACAAGTGGAATGAACTTGATGCTGCTAATCGCATGGCAGAATTTGGCTTCAAATTCCATTATCAGCATGTAATTAGTAGATATTGACTTGTTTGTCCCAGCATCAAAGTAAAGTTGATTTTCATCCAATTCTTTTGGCCCATTTACCTGCTGTCCTTCCATGCGGAGAATATACATTGGGAGACAGATAATTAATTCTGGACGTTATTGCTTATATTGTGCAAATAGGCTGCTGGTGAAACACATATCTTTTGTTTTAAAGGTACTACGCTGATATTGCTAAAATGTCTGCAATTAGTGACCAGGATATGAACGCTTACCTGGCGGAGCAGTCCCGTTTGCACGTGAATGAATTTAACATGCTGAGTGCATTGAACGAAATCTACTCTTACGTTATTAAATACAGTGAAGAGGTTAGTGCACAAAATACTGCTACTATACTCTGGCCACACTACTGGCGTGAGGAGGTCTGGCCTAGTGTAAGTTTAATGGTTCTTCCAATTGTCAATGTACATTGATGCCATTAATTGTATCATCGACCCTGTCATTTTCCCCGCCAACACTCATCCTAAATACTGAACCTTCTGAGTTTTGAATGCTTTTGCCGACTTTGCCACATAAGCATCTTTGCTTTTTAAGGTACACTTTGGGTGGAATTTTCCAGCCAAAATCCATTGACCTGATGGGAAATCTTCTCCACTGCCAAGGTGGGGGCACTAGAAAATCCAGCCTTTAGTCAAATTTTTTATGTATGGAATTGTTGCATTCCTGATTAACAATTGAAAATGTGATTCACTCCATGGAAATGTCAAAATAGTTGACTTTTTCTCCACTTAGAAGGCTGCATTATAACATTGCAGCTAATTTTCAAGTCAATTTTCCCAACTTTCAAAATATCATGTCATCTTCACTTGCACTCAAAGCACCTTAGGACCTAGTTGGAAAGTGTCTGACATTACATTGAAGCTCGATTGAACTTTAGTAGTCATTAGTTACCAGACTGAATTACCATGATTGGAGAGCACGTTATAAAATGCATTTGATAAAGCAGGGATTATCCTTTATGTTGATGTGGTTTACTGCTGCAAATCATTTAAATGCAATGATCTTCTCAATTGGGGGGAGGGATTAGTGTATCTGGCCCCTGAATCATTTCTTAAGTCGTTCTCATGAAGCTTCCTTGGGCCTTAAATTTGCACTGATTAAGAAGCCAGCAGAAAGATAAAATCATTTTCTTACCAAATAAATGATAGTCCTTGTGGTACTTCATTAGCAGTGTTAATGAACATCATTTACTATGCTATCCACTGACTAAAACTGTAATTTCACCGCAAACAGGTACCAATGTAGAAAATTCTCATTATTACAAATTACCACCATTCTCAACATTTTATGCTTGTTATCTGGAGCGTTGGCTTTGCATTAGCAATGCTTTAGTTGCATATTAAGCATTTGAGTATAATTTGCTCCAAATAAAGCAAAATTGTATTTTACTTCATTTGAAGCCTGCTGCACAGGAATCTGATGGGATAATATTCATTTGGAATATGTTCAGACCATCATTATCTCTGAGTATATTATTCTGGGCAAAGTATTCTGTATTGCTTAGGAAGGTGGTCTTCTAATTAAGGCTCTGGGAACACTTCTCCCCCAACCTATGCTTATTCTATGTGCTTCTAAGCCTACAGTATATCAATACAGGAGACACATGCAGCATAGAATACCATATGGGATCAAAATGTGAGCGTGTCACTAATAATATCCTGAAATTAAAATTGTAGTCAGCTAATGCCACAACGGAACCAGAAGTTGGGACTTATTTCCAAGGTGAAACCATCTAGCTGGAAGTAATTTATTTGATCTGGAAAGCTGTGTTTTTTTTTCGTATTTAAAATAATTTAGATAGGTATGAGTGAGGAAGATCATTCAAATTATTTGACCGTATCCATCCAGAAAAGCAAATGAATGTTTACATCATGGTTCCTAACCGATTTTTGTCTCTGCTGTCGGAGGAAGTCAACACTAGATGTGACCTAAAGGACATTGGAACAGGAGTAGGCCATTTAGCCCTTCAACCTGTTCCACCATTCAGTGAAGTTACAGCTGATCTGTGACTCAACTCCATGAGCCTCTCTGTGGCCCACAGCCTTTAACACCTTTAGCAAACAACATTCTATCAATCTCCATTTTGAAGTTAACAGTTGATCTCGTACCAATTTCGATTCGCAGAAGAGAGTTCCAAACTTTTATCGTTCTTTGCATGAGGACTTGTTTATCCTCGCAAAGCCTGGCTATAATTTTAGACTGTACCTTCCATGAGACTCACTAACGCGCATAAATAATTTCTCTTTATCCACCCTATGTAGGTTTTAAGGTTGATGAGTTCTTTCCCAGGCCAATGAGGACTGCAGTCAGCTTGAATCACTTCATCAAGCTCTTTCCTCTCGAGCGATTTCTCTTCTCAAGAGCCTGTTTTTAACCATTTACTTAGACATTTGGTTTAGGTATCCACCATTAGATCCAACCGTATCAGAAATTTATGTGCTAGAGATACGTCCTTGGCAGAGAGAACAGGCTGAATTACTATTAAGCTATTATGGTGGTTGGGACCAGCTGGTTTTCAAACAGATTGGCTTCAGCAGTCACATGATGTGGAATTTTACGCTCGTTGAATAGACCGGAGAGGTCACTCTCAATCTTGCTTTTTGACTTGAACGGTTTTTCACTGCAGAGCCTCGTCAGCTTCTCTTCGATAACCAGGTTTCTCTGGCCTTGGAGATAACAGGCCTGACTTGTGTTTTTCAGGCAGCAAGCTGTTGTGGAAGCTTTATTCATAAGATGTTTAAAATATTCAATGCATTTCTTGAGATGTTATAATTTTGCGAGACAGAAATTTCTTATACCTATCTGTTCCTCGTAATATATTGAAAACTTCAATCAAATCACCCCTTAACCTCAGAAATTCTGGAGATATAAACCTAGTTTGTTAAATATCTCTTGCACGGCCAATAAATCCTTCTGAGGTGTCGTCCTGCTCAGAATACGCGAGGTGTGGTCTGACCAGGGCTTTGAGTAGTTGAAGCATGACTTCTACCCCCTTATAATCTGGAAACAAATGCCAGCATTCCATTAGCCTTTTTTTTGATTATTTCCTGTTCTTGTCTGTGACATTTTCTGGATCAATGTACCTGGATCTCTAGTTCTAAGAGTGATAATTTTCCACACCAGAGATTCTGAAATGTCCTGTCCTTTTCTTAATTCTTCCATTCTTGACCCTTTCCCTTCTCAGTGACAGGGATGCCCTTTGTCCTCTCACTTTTTGTTTCCAGATTCACATGATCAAATGTTATTCGTACAATGTGATGCCCACAGTGAAACACATCTTTTGCTTCCCTCTGCCTAGTGTTTATCCTACTACAATAGCAAAGCACCACACATTCATCCACTCTCTTTCCCCAATATTGGCCAGGACCCCACATGCTCCCTACATGTTAGACGTTAATTTGGGGACCTAACTTTAGGAATGACCTGGTCTATGGAGCGAATACAGAGAAAATTTACTTAGATAAAATCAGCAATCTGGAATTTGTATTTTTCAGGAGACTAGAGTACAGAGAAAGTTAAGACGAGATCTGATGGAGGTATTCAAAATAATGAGAGGTGATGAAGGGAAAAGCAAAGTCAGTGTGTAAAGGGTATAAACTTATCATCAAAAGAAGAGAGACATTTTTTCACCCAGAGACTGTTAAGGTGTTAAATGCCAGCTCAAGAATGCAGAAGCAAAGTCCATGGTGGTTTAGATGGGAAATAGATAAGTGTTTGAAACATATCAAAAGAGTTTGGAGAAGGCAACGCATGAGGTTGGGATAAGTGACTGGATCATGTCAGCGCCTGGTCTTCTGAGCCGACATCTCCAGCACTTTGAGATATAGACACTTTTTCAGGTGAACGTCAACACCTTGGGACTTGTCAGGTTTTTTTTGTCATTTCAGGATAAGGTATATTTCCAGTACTTTGTTTCTAATTTGGAATTTCTATCATTTGTCCTTTTAATTGGAAATTAAGGCATATGGAGCAGATTGTGTAAATGTGATTAGGTATATTCGCTTGGATTGAGGATAGATGCTAACATGGATTGGTTGGGTTGAACCAGCTGTTTGTGTTGTCACTTATGTGTATTTCTATGAATTGGAATAGTATTGTCACAAATTGAGAAATGTTGAGGAATGGAATTTAATGGACCTGCCATGATGCAGGAACCTCCTTGGAGGATAATGAAGAGTTCCTGAAGTTGCTCTGAACTTCCATTGTTTTGCTTTTCCCCACTTACCTGGCTCATGGTTCTTGAAACATCTGCCTCGGGCAACAGCACCGGACTGCATGATTGGTCCATCAGCATATCTATGTCACCGTTCCCTCATGCACAATGCCAGCTGCCAACCCAAGAGAAGAAGCCCCAAATTCTCCTGGCATTAAACCATAGCCACTCATCTTTGGAGAGAAATGTTAAACCCAATATGCACTCGAATCATCTTAGCAGTCTCTGCAATGCTGATTTGAGCTGAACTGTCAATTTTTAGGTTTACCGCTGATGAAACATCTTTTGATTAAATGCTGTTTTGACTGTATTACAGTCTCACTTTTCTCTTCCCTTTTTATTAGATAACCGCTGCTTTGGAGCAAGATGAACAAGCGCGGAGGCAACGGCTGGCATATAAAGTAGAGCAACTGATTGTCGCCATGTCACTGGAGAGTTGAGAGCTATATTGTCAGGACCTTGTGGCTGAACAATGAACTCATTGGAGAAAGAGAAGCCGTCAGAGGGGGAGAGCAAAGCATGGATCATGTGGTTAAATGCTATGTCCAAAGTTGCACAATACCAAGTGGCTGGCATGGCCATTTTTTGTTTGAAAGGTGTCGGATACCTCTTCGTTTTGTTTTTCTGTGAGTACGGCTGTGTTTCAGTGTACTACCTTTAGTCGACTAGCAACCAGGGCTGAGATAACCTGGAGTACAATGGTTTATGTTTACAAAGGATAACCTTTGGGAGCTACAGCTATATTTGTGGTGAGGTTACTGCTAATTTGAACAGGACCTGATGCGAATGAGCATTACAGGCAACTTATGTGGCCACGAGCAAGAGAGGATATGTGAAATCAGCACCATACCGCAGAATTCTACCGTTACCCACCCCCACCCACCAGAAGGAGTCAATTTCAACCAGAGCAGCATCACGCACAGTTGAATAACCAAAGCCCCATCCAGCAAGATGGGATTGGTTCGAGGCCAACGCACCCCAGAAAGAGCAGCAGACTTCTCAAATTGAAACGTATTATTTGGGCTCCAGAATTTTGCCTTTCTGAAATCAGTGCCATCCCTGTATCATCATGTATTAAAGGGCATTCGTGAACTTTACATCGAGACAGAAACCATGAATGCACATCTTTGTGTGTGTGTGTGTGTGGGTGGGGGGAAACAAACAATCATCCCAATGGGTTTGTCATTTTTTAAGAACGCATTTTCCTGCTTTTATTTTTTACAAATCCAAGTTCCGTCAGTGCTGCTATTTAGTCAAACTACTCCATCTTGTAAAAGCAGTCGGTAAGGGTCAATGTAAGGTTTATACAGGGCTTTCTCCTTTATTCTAACTTCCTGAATGTAACATTGTGGCTCAGTTGAAGACTCAAAGAAATTGTACAGGAAAATCTGTCACCTTCGCACGTTGTTCAATGATCCTGTAAATCACAATCGTGTCATTTTAGTGATCCCTACCACAGTGCTTAATTTCACCTTTACAAGGCATTACATGTTTAATGGGTTTTCTACCAAACTGTGGTGTGAAATAAAGAAAAGGAATTTGGAGAAATTTCTCACCTCAGCGGGGGATTCGCTCTTTTTGTCTCGTCCTTTCATCAAATCAAATCACAAGGAAGGAGCTAATGGAGGTATTGGTCAAACCACAGTTCCAGAGGCAATATCCTCCATCCAAAGTTGATCGGTTGTCGAAATCTGCATCAGTAAAATGTGAATCAGGTGGGAAAAGGTGAACATGAAACAGCTGACAATCTATGTGAGCAGCTGTATAGCCTTCAGTGAGAGTATCATACCACAAAACTTTGCCATCTCCTTGCTCCCGCTTGATCATTTAAAGCCTGCTTGAAAGATAACAATGCTGTTTGCCGAGTATCAGTGTTGTTGTCTTGGCTTCTACGTGTGCACGTTGGTGGATTTGTGGCACTATTGATGATATTTGGAAGTTGCCGCGCAACATAATTATGCTTTGGGTTTGTAGAGTTGCCACAAGTCATCTGAGGAGAATTAAAATAGTTCTCCAAAGGGAATACAATTTTCCTATTGTCTTCTTTCCATCTCCCCTTTCTCACTTACTGCCTTTATCTCCCTATTTAGTTGGTAACGTGGACAAAACATGTCTGTACTTCTCAAGTACGTTCAGTCTGAGCATCACTTCCTGGTCAGCCTAGCAGGAAGTTCCAGCTAGGAAGCAAAGCGGGCTTGTACCTCAGATGCGAGAGGCTTTGCTTTCCGCTTAGATGTGAGTGAGTACAGTGGAACTGTACCCAACCAGATGTTCTGGCACAGGATAGGCCTGTACTTTCAACACATGGTGCGAAGCAAGCATCATGAATGCTTTGCTACCAAAGACTTTATTTTAAAAACATTTCATTCTGTATCTGCAAAATGGATACTGTCTCTTGACATCAAATATCTACAACAGTTTGCCTAAAAATTCTCCCCAACCAGTCTTCTTTTCAATTTTGCATTGAATAAACCAAAGGTTTTAAAAGTGCATGTCCTAGTGCCACAAAGTGTATAGATGTTGTAAATATTAATCATACCTCAGTGTGGGATCAAAATCCCAGAACTGCTTTTTATTGCTGTTGTCATTGTTTCTCTCGTAATTCGATTCTTATACAAAGAAGTGGATAGTGTTATTTGCACATTTGTGAAAAGATGTTAATGGTGTTTTGATACGGTTCAACCTGATGTTTCAAAAGCGTGGATCAGTAACGAAAACAAAAAAAATTGAGCGTCAATGTCTTGAGGATTGACGGCACTTGATCCCATGCAACAATTTCATTTGGAAAATTGGTCTTTTCATTTGTTTGTCATGTTATTAGTCATAACCCAACATAATGCAGCTCATAGAGTGGGGGGAGGGGGGGTGATGTAAATGAGGCTGAGGAGTCATTAAGCAGACATGCAGATGCTATTCCTTTATGTGCCATTCAGCCCTGCAGGGTGCGGTTCATGTTCGGAGGACAATATCTTCATGCAAAGAATAAAGGACACTACCTTCACTGAATAGTTTGTCTTTCAGTAGTGGAACCAGGGAGGGGTCGAGCTTTTCTTTTTACACAGTATGTGTGTAATTTAAATGTGCAGCCCTTTAAAGTCTTTAAAGCCGTGTTTGAAATGTTGAGAGGGTGTGCAGCCTGAGTGGGGAATTTTGGGTTGGTGAACAATCAGATGGCTTACAGGACCCCCCCCCCTCCCCCCGCTACTCCCGGCCACCGCAGTCACTTCAAGATCAGCCAATTTTGGATACCAGTCTGCTAATTTCACACTTAAATTCCCATTGCTACCTTGAGTCTGATGCAAAAACAAATCCGCAATGAAGATATCACCGTGACTCAGCTGCGGAGTGCCCAGCCAGCTATATCTGCCTCTCCGAACACCTCAACCCTTCAACCTTAGCTCCATCCTTGCTACCTTTTATTCTATTACACGATGAAACAAAAAATAAAGGGAAGCTTGATGATGGACATTTGAATGAATATCACAGGCAAGATTTTAACTCCATATCTATTCACTTGCATAATTAAAATTGGGCTGCACAAAGTCTATCTTACACTTATTAGCTGGCAGAATAAATCATGATGCTTCAGATGCTGCCATCTACCGTTGGAGGGGAATAACAGTTCGTAACTATTTTTGAACACAAAGTAAGAAACCAACTGGCCACTCCTGAAAGTATTAATAGGAAATCCTTTTCCACTTCTGCTAAAACTTGAACATGTTCCAAACTGAATACTGTAGCATATTCGTGGTCCCACAGCTGCAGAACCAGTGACTCTCGAGCCATGTTGTCTCAGTTCCTTTCTTTCTTAACACATTTTTTTGCATTTACTACTTCAGTGTTAATGGTGTTGCTCAGTGCTGACAGGCAGACCCTGGGTGCTGGTAGTCTTGTGATTTTTGGATAGTCTGTTGATTGTGGGGTCATCCAACTCTGAACCATTGTCCAACTTTCCAGCAATGATCCACCAGACAGTGACCAAGAATGGAGGGTTAATCCATAGAAACTGATACCGAGCATAATAACACACCATCATCCCGCCGATGCCTAGCTGATTCGGGAGAATGGACCTGTCTGGGGTGTTCTATTATGTAATACACCTGCGAGTGTGTCTACCAAGTAAGACACTGGCAAAACATGTGTTGAAATATGGAACAAAATAAAATGTACAGTGGAATCCAGTACCGGTGCAGTTGATTGGGTGGATTAAAGAGGTGACTAGAATCAGATCTGCAAGTAACAGGACAGCTAAATCATTGCTTGGTTAGAAATTTGGAGCGTGATAACAATCTGTGAATGTCAAGACCTTGTCACAAATTGGAATGTATCACATTAGCATGTTGAGTAGGTGCACTCAACTGTACACTGGTTTCTGGTTAAATTCTGAAATGTTTAATCATAGCCCTCATTTAAGCAATAATCGAGAAGCCTGGATACAGTAGCTTGCAATTAAGGGCAATCAGTCAGGCTGCTTCTCAGTTACCACCTACTGAGCTCCCATGCATCCATGATTACTATTCAATAATACCTTAAACGCATTTGTTCTAGAATCCTTCATCACAAATTGGTTATTGACATTTATGTAACTTCAGACAATATTTGAAATTCTTTAGGATGCACAGCGAAGAAAATTCACTCAAGTACATGATATCCCAAGTTTGTTGGTTCAGTGTGTCAGAAATTGATGTGAAATTGACATTCCGATAATTTGAAACAGGACACGGCAATGTTAACATAAATACAGAGCAAGTAACTATAACGTATCTCCATCTTCAGATATTCAGACGTGGTTAGACAACCCAGAACACACAGTATTGAAGAGGTTTCTAAAAAGTAACGTAAGGAAAAACGTAAAACAAATTCTTGCAGAACTATTGCAGCCAGCACTTTTCCAAAGATTGACAAGGTTTAAAAAAACAGGACAGTACAGTGATTAAAGTGAGTGATTACCGGGCAGCATGGTGGCACAGTGGTTAGCATTGCTACCTCATGGCGCCAAGGTCCCAGGTTTGGGCCACTGTCCATGTGAAGTTTGCACATTCTCCTTGTGTTTGCGTGGGTTTCGCCCCCACCATCCAAAGATGTGCAGGTAGGTGGAACTAAAATTGCCCCTTAATTGGAAAAAATGAATTGGGTACACTAAATTTATAAAAACCAAAACAAAAGTGAGTTATTAAATGCAGGTTCACACAAGGAAAATGGATGCAAAGCATACCATTTTGTATCCCTGTGTTTCCTTATTAGTACAGCTAAGACAACTTCAGACAAGCTTTATTATTAAGAGAGAACGTAGAGCTGTACAAAGCTGGCATCAATAGATTTTAACTGGTTTCATCAATAATTTATCTTCTGAGTTATCTCCAGCATCTGTGTATTCAGAGTATCCCTCACCTTTAATGTCTGACCTCCATTTCTGACCCTTTGCCTATCTCACAATGAAACACTGGAGTTCTGTGTTACACAAAGGAGAGTACATTGTCATGTCAGCTCAAAACGAAAAGAGAGATGTGTGAGAGAAAAAAACAGTAAACTATTTAAAATTGGTCCTGTTTGTTATATTGTGTACCTATTGTAAATACGAATCACTCCTATTTTGCAAGCCAGAATCACTTTGTACTGTTGTTGTAGATAAATAAAGGTAACTTGATAAAACATTACCGAATATATTATTTGGGGGGTTTTCAAAGTGTGGGTCGCGACCTGCGGGTGGGTGTCTGAAGGGTCATGGCGTTCCCGAAAAGAAAGAGTGGTTCTCGCTGCGCCCATCAGCCGCTATCGCAAAGTTTCCCAATGGCAACATCCAGAAGCCTACAGGGAAAATTCTGCCTAATGTATCAATTTGGTCCTCTAGAGGGAGCAATTATTTGACGGAGGAAAGGAATGAGCAAAGCAAATTATTATCTGGCAGAAAAAGTAACAGTGTGATGGCGGTTTCTAAGTGTCTCCTTGTAGTCACAATGATGGGAGAGTTTGAATCCCCGAAGAATTTTTGAAACTGATTGCAGCTCAATATCATGGCATCTGAGCAATGTCGCCAATGAAACTAATAATATTATGGGGGTATTTTTAAATGTCGCTCCAATAAACTCGCAGTTTCCCCCTCCCCCACCACCACCACCACCCCTTTCCCGACGGTGGCTCCACTTCACAAACCATGTCCCGCCTTCGCCCTCTCCTTCATTTTGGTCAAAGCTGTGACCCAAGAGTTCACCCAGTGCTTCCGTCCCCTGGCCATGGACCCCATGTGCTCTTCACTGACTCAGAATGATTGGTGAACGGCATCAAGGGGACCATACACGAACTCTGAGAGACCATCCTGCAGCAGAACAAGACTTTCGTGAATCAGAAGGAGACTATCAGAGAGCTCAACGCCAAGCTCAGCAGATGTGAGAGCCAGATTATTTCAGAGCACAAACCCAGGTTCAGGGAGCAGTAAGAATACTCTAGGAGATCTCTCTCTAGCTCAAGTGGAGACATTAAATCAACTTGGACAAACTTTACAATCACTCAAAACACCTGGAGAATTGAGGTAAATCAACGTTGAAACAAAACTTCTAAATTTTGTCAATCTAGATTAGAATTAAAAATAAATGTGGAGACGACCCAATCAGGCATTGGGACAATGACCGAGTAGAATTGATCTGAGATTCCCCTGATCAAATAGATACAACTTTTTTTTTTCAAAACTGAATCCTTGCAAAATGTTTGTCCAAGTTACAGGCAGTGAAAATTTGAGTTGTTTACATGAAGTGGCAGTTCCCATTCCTTTTTGACACCTTTTTTGTTGGCATGAGTAATATCAGAAATAGCTGGGTTTCAGATGACAAGCGCTCTCATTCAAACTGTCTTGGCCATTTCTTTTAGTGTGGGTCAACGCAATGCTCGCGATGCAGCTTGTACTCATTCAGTAACATGTTTCTTATACCTGTGGTGTGTATGCGTGTGCACAGGTCCAGAACAGGGAGCTTGTCAGTTGTTTGTCGAGCAATTTTAGTTTTGTCAGCATTCATCAATATTGATTAACGTGTTCCTAATACGGTACTTTGAAGTTGAATAAACATGCATTAAGTAATTGAATTGCATTTAAACCAATTATAAATCAAGATTTTAATATCATTATCTTCAGATTTATGGCTGTTTATTTACAAGAATCACATATGTCTCTCTCTCCCAGTAATAACGCCTCTGTGTTCTCCTCTCCTCAGTCTTCTTCCTTTGCTTATATTTTTCCTTGAGGCGGTGTCCCACGATGAATGCAGGTTCACAATTATTGGTGGCCCTCCAGTATCTCTCATGAGGAACTAATCTTCATGTGTAAACCTGGACAGTGAACTTGGAAGGCCATCACAGCCATGTCTGACTCTATCCTCACTCAACATGACACACGTTCAATGCACCAGGGACTACTGGATAGTGATTAAGAACTGGAAAACTAGATGATTTCTTTCCTTCCCTTGCAAGAAAACTTACCCAAACACTCTCTTGACTCCGGCTAGACTGGCCAAGCGAAAGTGACATGGATCACGAAGGTCAGCCGGCGCGGGTCCCGAAGATCGGCTGGTTGGCTAAAGTGGGTCCCAGGAAAAAAACAGTTTTGAAAAACACTATTATTTCATTCTCTGTTTGATATTCTGTTGGCCTGAAGGTGACTGACTTATTCTGGAGTATAGGTGTACATTTTGCAGCTAGCACAATAGCCATATGTGTGCTTCCACATTGGCAACTAATAAAGACCACTAAATAATGCACAATGCATCTGTTTAGTATCTCAATTTGAAATTTATTTTTTATACCCTACATAGCCTGCGAAATATGAACTTTTAAATTTGTACCATTTTTACAAAACACAAGTTTTTGAATTCCTCGCCTTTGCAAGATTCCCTGTTTTATTTTAACAGTTCCTAAGTTCATTTCATAATCTGACATTTTGGGAGACTATTAGCAGTCAGAGTGACCTGACATGTACTACCACAAAGCACTGCCCTTGGGAAGTTAGAATAATAGGAATAGTGAATTTGCAATGTATCTATACAACAAACTGACAGGGTGCACATCTCCAAAAATCTGTCCTGGTCCACCCACGTCGACGCTACCACCAAGAAAGCACAACAGCGTCTATACTTCCTCAGGAAGCAAATGACCGCAAGAAACTTCAGAGAGTCGTGAACACTTCCCAGTACATCACACGAACCTGACTCTCATCCATTGACGCCATTTACACCTCCCGCTGCCTAGGGAAAGCGGGCAGCATAATCAAAGACCCCTCCCACCCAGCTTACTCACTCTTCCAACTTCTTGCATCAGGCAGGAGATACAGAAGTCTGAGAGCACGCACGAACAGACTCAAAAACAGCTTCTTCCCCGCTGTTGCCAGACTCCTAAATGACCCTCCTATGGACCGACCTCATTAACACTACACCCTGTATGCTTCATCCGATGCCGGTGCTATGTAGTTACATTGTATACCTTGTGTTGTCCTATTATGTATTTTCTTTTATTCCCTTTTCTTCCCATGTACTTAATGATCTGTTGAGCTGCTCGCGGAAAAATATTTTTCACTGCACCTTGGTATACGTGACAATATCCAATCCAATCTCATTTCAGGTAATTGGAACAAAACCTGATTCAGATGCCATTAGTTTATTGTTTGTTGCTTTATTACCCACCAAAAGTGATGTTGTATTTAATCAGGCCGATATTTACGACTTCACTTTCTACTTCAATTCTGTCCAGACAAATCTGGAGGCAGTGGGAACACAGCTGTGGGTTCAAGTCCCACTCCACTTGTGAGCACAAAAATCAAGGCGATTGAAGGTGTGCCGCACTCTTGGGAGTGTCTTTCAGATGCAACGTCAAACCAAAGCCGCCTTGGCGGGTGTAAAAAGCACTGTTTCAGAAAAGAGCAGGGGACATATCCTCATTGTGTTTCATTGGCTGTGAGGTGTTTGCTAGCCATGAAAGGCGCTAGATTAATACAATCATTCCTTTCCATGTCCTGGCTAATATTAATCCCTCGATTAAGATCACAAAAACAGATTATCTTGTCATTATCTCATTGCTGTTGGAGGAGTTTACTGTGCACATATTGCCTGGAGTTTACAAATTCCGACATTGACTCAACTTCAAAAGCACTTTGACTGTAAAGTGGGGAATCTAACGGTATTGAGAAACACCATATAAATGCAAGTCTTTATTTTAATACTCCTCCAATATTAAAGTATTTCTTTTAATGGGTGTTTTGAAGCAGAAGTACAAAATGAGGACATAGGTAGGTGAACAAAAGCAAATATAATAAAGTGGGACAGACAAAAGACTTTCAAACATAGTTGCCATAGATTCAATCAGATTATCAGGACATGGATTTGTGAGGTATATATGCAACACCCCCTCACATCCACAACCCCTGTAATTTGGTCATCACAGATCGAACATTTCAGTCCTATCTGCATTTATATTTCTGATTGATCAATTATTCCTGTTTGAACTCGTGAATCGATACTAAATTGGAACATTAAGATAATCGTGGGTTGAAACTTCATAAGGCTCTATGATTTTCTTCTGTGGCCCACAATGACAACAATTTAAGACAACTCCGGATTAAATCGATAGTCAGGAAATTGTGATATGCGTCTAATTGTTAATCTGTTTAATCACAGGTATTCATGCCCTGAGAAACACCGAAGTGTGATTCTCTGCTCTGTTCAGGTTTAGTATAAGTGTTTTTGACTAATGAAAAATGAACGAACATTTTACAAAAAAGAGAGGCATTTTCATACTTTCAAATTGTGTAAACAATTTAAGATAATCTTATAATAATCTTTATTGTTCCAAGTAGGCTTACATTAACACTGCAATGAAGTTACTGTGAAAAGCCCCTAGTCTTCACATTCTGGCGCCTGTTCGAGTTCACAGAGGGAGAATTCAGAATGTCCAATTCACCTAAAAACACGTCTTTTGAGACTTGTGGGAGGAAACTGGAGCACCCAGAGGAAATGCACGCAGACACGGGGAAAACATGCAGGCTCCGCACAGACAGTGAGCCAAGCCAGTAATCGAACCTGGGACCCTGGCGCTAGCATGTTGCCCTCTTCTTGTAGATAAATAATGGGCAAAAATATATTCTCCTCAAATCAAAAAATGGTTCCAGGGACATATTTTGTTATTGCAGAGCGTCTAACAGCATTTACTTTTAGTGAGAAATGATATTGAACATTCAGATTTTCTTTTATGTGGCAATTTGCTGGAAGTTAAGTGCGAGCAGAAAACATGACAACAAGGGAAACCATTTCTGGGGACCTGTGAGAATGGGGCAAGCAATTGTGTATCTCATTAATCAATCAGATTGAAAGCTTGAAAAATTAACAGGGCAAGGATTTTGATAAAGTATTTACTTGAGCAGTGGCTACGAAATGGCAGGTTCAAAGAGCATAAACGTCTTTCAGTTATTTTATCAACAAGTTATGCTGTGAAAATCACTTTCCATGTACGATCAGTAATTTATTCAGACAAAAGTGACCTCATCTTTTTATTATTTTCAACATCCTTTCACATTGGATCACTTGTTCTGGTTTCAGAGTTTGCCCTCAAGGTCGAGATTTTCCTCTGGGAGGGATCTACGGGATCATGTGATTGTCGTACTCACATAAGGCATCATTAAGGTACCACACAAAATGCTCTTTAATAATATAAGAGCTCATGGTGTTGGGGGTAGTGCATTAGCATGGATGACTGGCTAACTAATAGAAGACAGCAAGTTAGGATAAGAGCAGCATTTTCAGAACAGCAACCTGTAACTAGTCGAATGCCACATGGATCAGTGCTGGGGCCACAATTATTTACAATATATGTTAATGACTTGGACGAGGGAAGTGAATGTACTTTTGCCAAGTTTGCGGATGACACAAAATTAGGTGGGAAGACAAGTGGTAAGGATGACACAAGAGTCTACAGAGAGATTATCCACTGGTTGAGTGAATGGGCAAAAACTTGGCAGATGGAAGAAAAACGTGAAGCTATGCAATTTGGTAAGAAGAATAAATGGGCTGGATATTATTTAAATGGAGAAAGACTGCAGAAAGCTGCAACACAGAGGGATTGGGGGCAGGTCCCCATGCATAAATTATGAAATGCTATAGCATACGGGTTCAGCAGGTAATAGGGAAGGCAAGTGGAAGGTTGGTCTTTATTTCAAAAGGGAATGAAGTATAAAAATAGAGACGTCTTGCTAAAACTATACAAGACATTAGTTAGACTGCATCTAGAATACTATGAACAGTTATCCCCCCCCTTATCTAAGGAAAGATATACTGGCATTGGAGGCAGTCCAGAGAAGGCTTACTGTGTTGATCCTGGGTATGGGGATTTGCTTATGAAGCGAGCTTGAGTAGGTTGGGCCTGTACTCACTGGAGTTCAGAAGAATGAGAAGAAAACTTACTAAGCCATATAGGATTCTCAGGGGGATTGACAGGGTAGGTGCTGAGAGGATGTTTACTCTTGTGGGTGAGTCTCAAACCAGAGGGCATAATCTCAGAGTAAGGGTTCGCCCGTTTAAGACAGAGATGAGGAGGAATTTCTTCTCTCCAAGGGTAGTGAATCTGGTGAATTCTTTGCCACAGAGAGCTGTAGAAGCTGGGTTGTGAAGTATGTTCAAGGCTGAGATGGACAGATTTTTAATGGAAGAGAGAATCGAGAGTTATGGGATAAGGCTGAAAATAGAGTTGAGGATTATCATGGTCACATTGAATGACGGAGCAGATGTAATAGGCTGAATGGCCCACTTTTGCTCCTCCATCTAATAGTTTTAGAGATTTTAATTGATACAGAATTTGCGCTTTATGGCTGCAGTGTAGATGCTCCATACCCATCCCTAAACCCTCCACTGAACAAATCCTCATTAGCACTGCTGCCTCACAGCACCAGAGACCCAGGTTCAATTCCGGCCTCAGGTGACTGTGTGGAGTTTGCACTTTCTGTTTCCTCCAGGTGCTCCATTTTCTTCCCACAGTCCAAAGATGTGCTTGTTAGGTGGATTGGCCATGCTAAATTGCCCCTTACTGTCCAAAAGGATGGTGGGGTTACAGGGATAGGTTTAGAGTATGGGCTTGGGAAAGATACTCTTTCGGGGGGGGTCAGTGCAGAGTCAATGGGCCGAATGGCCTCCTTCTGCACAATGGAGATTCTATGGACGTTGCAGGAACCATTCTTCGATAACGTGGGTGACTGTCAGGCTGTCCCACAACCCCCACCCCCAACCCCAATTCGAATAAAAAAATATGACTATCCCACTTCAGAGGACAGGGCAAGAATTGAGTAACACTCAGCACAGGCTTCTCTCACTTTCTATCCCCCACACTGCACCAACAACAAAGGAATTATTGGACATCACCATTCTGGAGTAGAAGCTATGACTGGTGCCAAACAATGGGGTGAGGGGGGCTATCTCTTCTAGCTGAGCTCCAGGGGTAGGTGGAATGTGGGGTTGAAGTTCCAATCAGATCAGCCATGAACTTCTTGAATGGTGGAGCAGGCACAAGGGCCGAATGGCCGACTCCTTTTCCTAATGTATATATCTGCTTTTTTGTGAACAGCACAGAAATACAGATCAGAGCTTCACCAAGCTGGCCAGTGCTCTCGGCTGCATTGCAACTGTTTATTACTGTGACTAACTGGGTCCAGCATTAGTAACTTGGTCTATATGTCCTCCCATTTTAGAGTTGCAGACTGTCCCATGTCTAGTGATCCGGGAGGAAGCCGATGTATATGCCTCTATCTTGTTCAACGGTCAGTTTTTCCTGTACCAGGTTGCTAGCCTGTCGCCAGAGGTTATGGCTTATGGGGTACTGCTCTGTATCAAGCGTGGATCATCAGGAGACTATCCCGCTCTTACCACCTGCCATAACGTTATATTGGAAGACGCACAAGTTGATAATCAATCTGCGTGGCCACATTGTGAACACATTTTCCATGGCTATTAAGTCCTGGGGTGGGAGTTGAACCTGGCACTTCTGGCTAGCTGGTAGGAATACTCCCCACTGTACCAAAAGACATCCCACCCTGTGCTCATACTGCCTCGCAATCATATCACATGGATGTTCACACCCACAATAGGCTCTTAGGCAGAAAGTAACCAGGGTCAGTCTGCCCCTGCAGCAACATGAACAACATCTCCTATGACGGGTCTCTTAAGGGCCTTGGCTGAACTGAGAGCAAGGAGCCCGCCCCCTGACCCAGAACCACACTGCACATTCATTAACTCAGGCCTCAGACATTTAAAACCCCAAAAATCTGGTTAAAGTGATTGATCTTCAATTTTATGCTTTGTCTGTAGCTCTTTTTTTGGACAGGAATGCGGTCTCTATTTCCCTTCAATCGCTCAACATTTATTTTGAAAGTATTTTGGAAAATTATATAAAATCCTCAGTTCAGATCTGAGCTGTCACAAATGATTCAGTTAAAACCTTCAGAAGGTGGCTGCATTCTGTCACATTGCCTGCCTGCAGGTGATATCTTTCCCATGTGGGTAAATGGAGCAGAAATGCATCTCTCATGGATGGTGAACTTGCTGCTTTCAAGGTGCTGAGGGACAAAATCTAGGACACTGCAGCAGCAGCAATCTTTAGTGAGCTTGGCGGCAGTTTGTCAACAGCATTAAGTCAAGGACTCCGCTCCTGTGCCAGAGCACTGTACCACGCTGTGGATCCGATCAGTACCATTATTAGCAGAACAGAAACAGCCATCTCATTCTTAATGCTCCGGCCTGTCCAGTCTCTTGTGTCACAAATTGTTCCTGAAAGCAGTCCCTATACAAGCAACACCGAACATTCAGGCACATGTTCTGGGCATTTAGCTCCAGAATCAGATGGGGAGGTCATGTCACACCAGAATCCCAAGATCATGCACGGATCACCTCACATTTGCCCCTTTCCATGAGACGTGTATTCAGAAGTACTTTTTAGCTAGTAAATATGGTAGTTCGTCTGCTGCAAAAGCTAATCGCATAGAGGTTCAGCGCATATCAGAGACACTCTTACAATGGACACTAATTAGTTCCCTGAACCCTTGCAGAGTGTGTTTCATTTTCTGATTACATGTTCAGTGTCAACATCCATACAGGGGAATATTCATCTGCACTGGGAGCTGGCCAGCCAGTCAAGACAAGTTAATTGCCAAATTCCAGTAATTGTAAGGCTGGCCTGTTGGAGATGCTCCTGCTGCTCTGCATTGAGAAAGCCATCAATGAGGGCCTAACATATTAGTCCCAGCTGCAGCAGTGTCAGTTCACTTACTGACTGATCACATATATCCTGCACTTCATCTGTCTAGTGGAGCTCCACTCATAAAGAAAGCCACTATGATGCCTGTAGTGAGGGGGGTTTTGTGAACAGACCACAGTTAATTTGCCAGCTCTGTCAACAGTGTACTGCGAGGCCATTCCCAGGTCAATATAAACATCAAATCTTTGCCCAGACAGCCCAAACATTTCCTCGATAATCCCCCTTGACCTAGTATGTGCTTGATTGTAGCTCATTCAGATTGGATTTTGGAGATCAGTGGCGAATCGCCAGTGTTATAACAGGTGCACAGATCACACCCAGCCCCTTCGAAACCCTTACAGGTTTCTTATTAATTACTTTATCAGAGTTATAAACCCAGAGCTCAGAGTTATAAACCCAGAGTGTGGACAGGGGGCAAACCCCTAATCCAGCTCCTTGCCTGCTCCAAAAACCAATTCAAATTGAATCCAATTTATGGTCCCCACAAGAGAGACATACCAGATCCAGGAATTACACCTGATCTCAAGCTCGTCTTAGCTAACACTCGTTAAAAATTCTTATCAGACATAATTGGCTCAGAATGAGTGAGTTATGCGAATTTGCTGATCTTTCATTCAGGTGCTTGTGTTTCATTTGATTTACGTCATTTCAGAAGTTCACAAGTAAGATCTTTCTATTCACGGATATTTCACTACATGTCCACGGACACACACAATGTAGGTCCTGTCAATTGCACCTCGTACAATGGGAAAACGTTGATTGAACAAATGCAAACTCTACTGTTGCCTTTCCTGGCTGCTTCTGTCCTGGGAATTGTGTCTACGTGTTTACTTGTGAAAAAAAAAGTCTGTCACATCCCCCGATTGCTCGAGCCGGAGATATCGCCTGGAACTGTAAAGACTGTCAGATAACAGTTCAACACTGTCAGCACTCTGGCTCTCAAGGGGAACGGCAGTTCTAATAGTTAAGTGCATCGGCAGCTCCTGTTCTTAGAGGTTACAGAAGTCACTTAATGGCCACCCTCCTTGGCTCCTCTAAGAGCTTCAGATAACTGATTCCACAACAATACATGCACCCTGGGGCAAGAGAAAGATGCGTTCCCTCAGTACCTCAGTATTTGTGGGCTGAAAACTTTATCTCCTCCAGCCTTTCATTGGTGTCAGTGTTGGCTACTCCCTCACACTGATATAGCCAAGCCACCAATCATGGAAACTAATTTAGTTTGTCTCTGTATCTCTTCCAACAACAAGCAACAGAGTAAATGGGACAGAGTAAGACTGCTCCATCTGGATTGCCCCTTGGTTTTCGTGTGTCAGCAGTGAATCAGTTGGCATCATTCTCACCCTGGATCAGATTGTTGCAGGTACAAATCCCAGTCCAGATGCTCCCTGAGTGTCTGCTCTGCAGGAGACCTGAAATCTCCATCCAGATTGAAAGCCACTCCATCAAAGATCAGAGATATTCTCAAAACAGCATACACTTTTTGCAGTGGCCATTTCAGTACCAGTATTTGTACTTGCAACCTGATACAGTGGGTGCCACTGCAGGAAGAAATCAGACATTCACTGGAGGCTTCCAATAGTTATCAAAGGGGTTCATTGATAAAAGGCAGTTAAGTCGCCGGGACAAAACACTGCACAACAGGGCCAGGATTCTCCCTTACCCGGTATAGGGGGGGTTCCCCGCGTACCAGAGTGGCGAGAACCACTCCAGCATCGGGCCTCCCCAAAGGTGCGGAATTCTCCGCACCTTTAGGGGCTAGGCCCGCGCAGGAGTGGCTCCTGCTCCGCCAACCGGCGCGAACGGCCTTTGGCACCCCGCCGACTGGCACCACGGCTGGCCGAAAGGCCTTCGCTGGCCGGCTTAAGTCCGCGCATGTGCCGGAGCGTCAGCAGCCGCTGACACCACCCTGGCGCATGCGCGGTGGAAGGGGTCTCTTCCGCCTCCGGCATGGTGGAGGCTGTGGCGGCGGCGGAAGTAAAAGAGTGCCACCAAGGCACAGCCCTGCCTGCCGATCGGTGGGCCCCGATCGCGGGCAAGGCCACCGTGGGGGCATCCCCCGGGGTCAGATCGCCCCGCGCCCCCCCCCCCAAGACCCCGGGGCCCGCTCGCACCGCCTGCTCCCGCCGGCACTAGAGGTGGTTTAAACCACGGCGGCAGGAGAGGCCTGACAGCAGCGGGACTTCGGCCCATCGCGGGCCGGAGAATCGCCACGGGGGGCCCGCCGACCGGCGTGGCGTGATTCCCGCCCCCGCCGATTCCCGGGTGGCGGAGAATTCCGGCCACGGATGGGGCGGGATTTACGCCGGTCCCGGGCGATTTTCTGACCCTGCGGGGAGTCGGCGAATTCTGCCCCAGGTCTTTACTCTTGAGCTCCCGAGTCCACATGCCCAGGACCATGCACAAACTCCCCACAGGCAGGGGTTCGCGCTCTACTGCGTGAGTGGCCTCGAGCCGGTCACGTGATCAGTGGATCTCGACCCCTTAAAAGGCCACGGTACCACAGATATTACATACCATTTTTAAAAAACATTTTGTTGTTTGGATGTAAGCATGGCTGGAAAGGCCAACATTTATTGCCCATCGCTATTGATGTTGAGAAGATGATGATGATCGCTGTAGTTCATGTTGGATTGGTACATCCACAATGCATTTAGGAAGGAAGTTCCAGAATTTTGACCCAGCAACACTGAAGGAACAGTGATATTTTTCCAAGTCAGGATGGTACGTGGCTTGAAAGGGAACTTGCTGGTGGTGGTGTCCTCCTGCATCTACTGCCTTTGTCTTTCTAGATGGTAGAGTCACTGGTTTGGAAAGTGTAGCCAAAGGAGCCTTGGTGAGTTGCTGCAGTGCATGCTGGATGATTCACGCTTCTACCACTGTGCATCGATGGTAAACAAAGTGAATGTTGAAGATGCTGGATCACAGGTTTAGAAGACTGTTGAAGGAAGCTTGGTAAGTTGCTGCAGTGCACCTTGTATATGGTGCACCCTGCTGCTCTGGTGTGCCACTATTGGGAGGGATGAATGTTTAAGATGGTAGATAGGATTCTTGTTAAGTGGACTACTTTGTGCGCCGTAATATCAACTTCTTGAGTGTTCCAGGAGCTGCACTCATCCAGGCAAGAGAAAATTATTCCACCAGATGTCCGACTTGTACCTTTGAGATGATGGGCATGCTTTGAAGATTCAAGAGGTGAGTTACTCCCCTGTATCATTCGTGCAAAGGAGACAGATCTGGAGGGATCTCTGATCACTTATTTTTTATGTCAGCATTTTTAATTGGTACATTTTCTCCTGATGTTGTATGGGGTGCGAGGCGGAGGGGGTGGATGTGGCAGTAGGGACACAGAAAGCAGTCAGTCTCATCAGTGGAATTGTTAATTAGGTAACCGGTGGAGACCTATGCAACTGGATCCATTCTAAATTCCAGCACTCTATTCAGTGTGCTGCTCTATAACAACCTCCCAGGCCAATGTGCATCAGGCTCAGGATATTTAAACTTGAGAAATATTCAAGAATATTACTGGCAGCACGTTGGCTCAGTGGGTTAGCCCTGTTGCCTCACGGCGCTGAGGTCCCAGGTTCGATCCTGGCTCTGGGTCACTGTCTGTGTGGAGTTTGCACATTCTCCCCGTGTTTGCGTGGGTTTCGCCCCTACAACCCAAAGATGTGCAGGGTAGGTGAATTGGCCACGCTAAATTGCCCCTTAATTGGAAAAAATGAATTGAGTACACTAAATGTTTTTTTAAAAATTAAAAAAAAAAAAGAATATTACTGACAAATATTGGGCGGCACGGTAGCACAGTGATTACCACTGTTGCTTCACAACACCAGGATCCCAGGTTCGATTACCAGCTTGGGACACTGTCTGTGCGGAGTCTGCACGTTCTCTCTGTGTCTGCGTGCGTTTCCACCGGGTGCTCCGGTTTCCTCCCACAAGTCCCGAAAGACGTGCTGTTAGGTAATTTGGACATTCTGAATTCTTCTTCAGTGTACCCGAACAGGCGTAGGAGTGTGGCGACTACGGGATTTTCACAGTAACTTCATTGCACTGTTAATGTAAGCCTACTTGTGACAATGATTATTGTTATTATTGACTGCACTTTGACTGTATCACCACTAATGAAATATTGAATAATTGTTCAGCAATAGCACACAATTATACAGTGCCTTTAAAATAGCAAAACATCACAAGGTTGTTTCACGAGCATTATGAAACAAACCACATGAGATAAGATGGCAGGTGACCATAAACATGATCTAGGTGTTAAGGGGCTTCTTTAGGAGGGCAGAGAGATATATAGAGGGAGGTCCAAAGCTTAGAAATAAGGCTTGGCTGCCAATGGTGTAGTGATTAAATTTGGGATGTGCCAGAATTTGAAGAGTGTAGGTAAATCAGAGGGCTATAGGGCTGGAACAGGTTACAGATATAAGGGGCGGGGAGGCCAGAGAGGAAGTTGAAGACAAGGTTGGTAATTTGAAACCCAATATGCAGGTTCAGGAGCCAATTAGTCAGCAGTCAAAGGGACAATGGGACTCGGTGCGAGCTAGGACATGGGGGCAGAGTATTGGATGAATTTAAGTTTACAGAGAGTGCAAGGTGGACATGAGAGCACTGGAATTGTCGAGTCTAGAGGTAACAAAGACGTGGATAAGGGTTTCAGTAGCCCATCAGCACCTTCTCGAGCAAATTTAGGAATGAGCCACCAATGTTGCTGTCATAATATACACACAAGTATATGATTGGTACATTTTCTCCAGATGTCATATGGAGTGCGAGGCGGATTGGGTGGATGCGGCAGTAGGGACACAGAAAGCAGACAGACAGTGATTGACACACAGGATGACCAATGAACACACAGAACACAGCAGCCAATCACCAGACAGGACACGACCACTATAAAGCAAGAGGGCACTAGTTTTCCCGCTCTCTTGGGCTGCAGCCTCTGAGACAGTCAGAGCCCGTGAGCAACAACTAGCACATACACCATGTGGGAGTAAGACAGTCTGGTCAGGTTAGCCTCGGGTCTCCAGTCAAGTCAGCATAGTGCCAACCCACAGTTAAAGTATGTATGATAGTTAAGAGTTCAATAAAATCGAGTTGCATTTCTTCAAGTGTTGGAAGCCTGTCTCTCTCACTGCTGCGGTAAACGCAGTCCTCGCAGACCCAGCTTACCCAACACATCAGTTGCCATTGCCAACTATCCTCACACCTACCGTTAAAGAATTCAAATAAAATAAGCTGAGGCAGGGGTGGAGATTTTTTTTAATTCTTTCATGGGATGTGGGTGTCACTGGCTGTGTCTTCATTTGATACCCATCCCTAACTACCCTTGTATTGAATGGTTTGTCTGGCCATTTCAGAGGGCCGTGAATAATCAACCACGTTGCTGTGGGTCTGGAGTCACATGTAGGCCTGACTGAGACCGGAAGATTTATTTCCCTCTAGGATATTAGTGAACCAAATGGGTTTTCACAACAATTAATGGTAGTTTCATGGTTACCAAAACCTAGACGCGATTTTATATTTCAATTTTATTAACTGAATTAAAACTTCACCAGCAGCTGTGGTGGGATTTGAACCCATGGTCCTAGACTGTTAGCCTGGGCCGTCTGAATTACTAGTCCAACTGCAGTACCACTATGCCACCATCTCCCCTATGAACATCTACAGAGGTAGGAATCAACAGTCCTAATGATGGGCAGGGTTATGGAGTTGGATGATCGGCTGCGGGTCAATTCGGAGGCCAAGGCTGCAAAGAGACCCGTTCAGACTCACGGAGGGGGTAGGGGGTGGGGGTGGGGGGGAGTGATGTTCATACAAATTGAAATCTCTGAGTGTGCGGTTTTGCTTTTACTGACTTGAAATGATAATTTCTTCAACCCACTTCATCAAAAGCACCGCATGTCACCCTTTATGTGAACATTCCACTTTAGAATATTTCCAAACAGCACAAGAAATGAAACGATGTATTATGACAAAACATCCATATGTACAAGCAAGAAAGGAATGTTCTAAACCAAATTTTCAAATATTTTGTGTATGGCGATAATTTGTCCACAAACCTGAATTCAAATCAGAAGTGCTCATGAAGTAAGTGAGTGACAGAAAGTTGAATACCTGAGCCAGTTACACAAATGTCAAATTTTAAATAGTTGCCTTTGACGTCACCCTGCGCTTTCAGTTATGTCACCGTCTGTAGTCATTTGCTTCTGCATATATCTGTCTCACTGGTAATGAGCTCAGACAATGTGTTTCCTTGGATAACAGGTACTCCTGATAACCATATTCTGCGCCAATACACTGGGGACCTGCCGATGGTGCTTTGCTCAATGACAAATCCAAGTATCTTCAAGTAATTAAGTAGGAACCAATACATTGTTATCTTTAGATAAATGTTGTTTAATTTTTTATTTTGTTTTGTGTTTCTGGTCATCTTTGTCTCTTGGACCGTTCTTAAGGAGCGAGATGATACTTATATTGGAAGACAAGTAAACAGATTTAATGTTCTGTTATGATGCCCCTAAGAAATGTTAATTTTAGTCTAACCTGATAATATTCAATATGGTGAATGTATTAATGAAATATGCGTTGTACATTATTTTGCGGATTTCCGATACCAGGGCTGTATTAATAGTTCTGTACACCTATAAACACACATTTCAAAAATGCAATTTCCTTCAAACTTCTAAGACATTTGTTCCAGCTCAGTAGCTTTCTCTCTTTCTGCGCCTTGTAATTTCAATATCGACAGGTTTGATATCTCGTGTGTGGAAATAAAATTACAATTTACACGCCTGAAATTATGCTTAATGGTCAGCATCAAGTACAATTTCCAGAATTTATGGCTAGGGTCGTTGCAGGTTTGACTAGGTGTCATGTTCCTGTGGAAGATGCCGAGTGGGCTCATCAGTAACAATGTAGTCCGGACATTTTTTTCACTTGAGTGGGAGAAAGCCATAATTTGCTGATCTCTACAGTGCTGTGAGTTATGAGTCTTTCATGGTTATGCAGACTGCTGTAATTCACCTTCATATGTGAGGCATCTTCAATCTACATTCTACCCTCAGTTACAGAATGCCCTATTATAGGCAGAAACCCCCTTGTGATTTCAAGATAATAGAGCGTGTGCTGATAATTGGCATTCCGCTCTCTTGAAATGATTTCTAATCTTAAAGTACAGCTTTTCAGAAATTACAATTATTAAGCTCTTTAAACTTAAATGGTAGTTTTCCTTTGAGTCCTGAAAGTAAGATCCAATGGGGAATTCAGGCAAAGCATCTTTACCCAGGGAGCGGTTAGATTGTGCAACTCACTCACACGGGGAGTAGTTGAGGCCAAGAGCGAGCACGCTTTCAAGAGAATGTTGGATCAGCACATGTAGGGGTGAGAAATAGAAGAATATGTTGATGAGATTAGACAATAGTAGTGGAAGGTGTCTTGTGGGGCCTGAGCTCCAGGATGGGCCTGCCAGGCCAAATGGGCTGTTTCTGTGCTGGAAATGCTTTGTAATTGTGGTATGCTATTGTATATACTCATTGTTGTTCTATTATTACTATTGTCATTGTCATCCACTATTGTATATACTTACTGTTGTTGCTGTTACTGTTGCTGTTGAATTGTTGTGTTGATGCTGCTGTTGGCTCCGCCTGTGGCTCCGCCCCCCCGAGGAGGTATATAGCCGGCCGATCTGAGGCAGGCTCTCAGTGCGGGAGAAGCTACAGGCTGGCACACATCTAGTTGATTAAAGCCACTGTTCTTTTCTACAAACTGTCTCGACTGAATTGATGATCATCAATTTAATCAACTATTTTTTTTTTCCCAATGGACGCCGCTCTGAAACCTGAAACGTCTTGAACTCGACCTGCAGGCAGCTGAAGCTACCGCTATCTTCAAGCATTGACTCAGTTACTTCGAGGCCTACCTTGACTCCTCAGCCACCGTGGTCTCCCCGGTACTCAAACACCGTCTCCTCAATGCCCAGGTGAGCCACAGGATTTTACGGTTAATCAGGAGCGCGGCCTCGTACACGGAGGCAGTGGAGCTGCTCAAAGGACAATTTGTGAGGCCAGTGAACGAGGTACTCGCTCGACACCTCCTGACCACGTGGTGTCAGCGCCAGGATGAGTCGCTGGCTGAATATCTGCGCGAACTGAGGGTACTCGTCCGGAGTTGTAACTGCCAGACGGTCATGGCAGTACAGCACGCAGAGCTGATGATCCGAGACACCTATGTGGCAGGAGTCAGGTCCAGCTACATCCGGCAACGGCTTCAGAGAAAGGGTCCCTCGATCTTGGAGAGGGTGAAACTAGCTACCTCGCTAGAAGTGGCCTTCCAGAGCATGGATGCCTTTCCATTTGACCATGCCGCATCCTCGGGGGCATTGGAGGTGCAGCCATCACCTGACCCGGGTGTGCCCCATACCTGTGCCGGGTGGCAGCCTGCCAGCTCTAGAGGGCCGTATTCTTACTTCTGCAGGCAGGGCCAGCATCCCAGGCAGCGTTGCCCAGCTCAAAACGTGACCTGCAACAAGTGCAGCAGGAAAGGGCACTTTGCCAGGGTATGCCTGGCCCGACCTGAAGTCCCAAATCAAAAGCCTGCCAGGCCTGGTCTGAGGCTCACAGACCCCGCATCGTGCGTGCCGGGCCCACGCTCTTCTAGCGCGTCGTCCGCCTCATGCGACCAGTGGGGGGCAGCCATCTTGGTCGCCATCTTTGACGCCGCCGGCCACGTGCGTCTCATCGGGGCCGCCATGTTGGGACAATCGCGCCACTGCCGCTACCAGTCGCCCGCAACTTGGCTCGGTTCAGCTCGACCAGTCCGGGCCTTACCACCTTCAAAACTCCATGATGGCCGTCCGACTCAATGGACAGGAGACGTCCTGCATCTTCGACTCCGGGAGCACAGATAGCTTCGTCCACCCGGATATAGTAAGGCGCTGCTCCCTCCGGGTCCTTCTCGTATCACAAACCATCTCCCTTCCGGATCACATTCCGTGCAGATCCGGGGGTATTGCATCGCTAACCTTTCGATACAGGGCGTTGAGTACGCCGATTTCAAGCTTTATGTCCTCCCCCATCTCTGCGCCCCGCTGCTACTAGGTTTAGACTTTAAATGCAACCTCCGAAGCCCGACCTTATAGTTCGGGAGACCCCTGCCTCCTCTCACCATCTGCAGCCTCACAACCCTGAAGGTCGCCCCTCCCTTGCTCTTTGCGAACCTCACCCCAGACTGTAAGCCCGTCACCACCCGGAGCAGACGGTACAGTGCTCAAGACAAGGCCTTCATCAGGTCAAAGGTCCAACGGCTCCTGACGGAAGGGATCATTGAGGCCAGTAACAGCCCCTGGAGAGCACAAGTGGTGGTCGTCAGGACCGGGGAGAAGAACTGGATGGTAGTCGACTGCAGTCAGATGATCAACCAGTACACGCAGCTCGATGCATACCCTCTCCCCCGTATATCTGACATGGTCAATCAGATTGCGCACTACCGAGTCTTTTCCACGGTAGAATTGAAATTTGCGTATCAACAGCTCCCTATCCGCCCGGAGGACCGCCAATACATTGCCTTTGAGGCAGACGGCCGCCTCTTCCATTTCTTCAGGGTTCCCTTCGGCGTCACCAATGGGGTTTCGGTCTTCCAACAAACGATGAACCGAATGGTCGACTAGTACGGGCTGCGGGCCACGTTCCCGTAATTGGATAATGTCACCATCTGCAGCCATGACCTGCAGGACCACAATCTTAGAAAATTCCTCCGCACCGCCCAATTCCTTAACTTGATGTACAATAAGGAGAAATACGTTTTCTGCACAAGCCGGCTAGCCATCCTCGGCTATGTCGTGGAAAACGGAGTCCTAGGGCCTGACCCTGACCACATGTACCCCCTCCTGCAGCTCCCCCTTCGCCACTGCCCCAAGGCCCTGAAGAGATGCCTGGGGTTCTTTTCTTACTATGCCCAGTGGGTCCCCAATTACGCGGACATGGCCCACCCACTTAAGTCCACTACTTTTCCCCTGACGGCTGAGGCCCACCTGGCCTTCAACCGTATCAGAACCGACATTGCCAAAGCCACGATGCACGCTGTGGACGAATCCATCCCGTTCCAAGTCGAGAGCGATGCGTCAGACTTTGCCTTGGCAGCCACTCTTAACCAGGCAGGGAGGCCTGTCACCTTTTTTTTCCCGTACCCTCCATGTCTCTGAGATTCAACACTCCTCTGTCGAAAAGGAGGCGCAAGCCATTGTGGAAGCTGTGCGACACTGGAGGCATTACCTGGCCGGCAGGAGATTCGCTCTCCTCATAGACCAATGGTCGGTTGCCTTCATGTTTAACAACACACAGTGAGGCAAAATTAAGAACGACAAGATTTTGCGGTGGAGGATCGAGCTCTCCACCTGTAACTATGAGATCTTGTATCGTCCTGGGAAGCTCAATGAGCCCCCAGATGCCCTGTCCCGTGGTATCTGCGCCAACGCTCAAGCAGACTGGTTACGGGCAATCCACAATAACCTCTGTCATCCGGGGGTCACCCAGCTTCTCCACTCATCAAGGCCCGCAACCTGCCCTACTCCAATGGGAAGGTCAGGGCCATGACCAGGGACTGCCAAATCTGCGCAGAGTGCAAACCGCACTTCTATTGGCCAGATAAGGCCCACCCGGTGAAGGCCTCCCGCCCCTTGAATGCCTCAACATGGATTTCAAAGGGCCCCTCTCCTCCATTGACCATAACGTGTACTTTCTCAAGATTGTTGATGGGTACTTATGTTTTCCCTTTGCCATCCCATGCCCCGACATGACCTCTTCCACTGTCATCAAGGCCATGCGCAGCATCTTTACCCTGTTCGGTTTCCCTACCTACATGCATAGTGATCTGGGCGCCTCGTTTAAGAGTGATGAGCTGCGTCAGTACCTGCTCAGTAAGGGCATTGCCTCGAGCAGGACTACCAGCTACAACCCCCGGGGGAACGGCTGGTGGAGAGAGCGAATGCTATGGTCTGGAAGGCCGTCCTTCTGGCCCTACGGTCTAGAGGTCTCCCAGTCTCCCGCTGGCAGGAGGTCCTCCCCGATGCGCTCCCTCCATCCGGTCACTCTTGTGTACTGCAACTAATGAGACCCCTCACGACTGGCTATTTGTCTTTCCCAGGACGTCGATCTCCGGGGTCTCGCTTCTGTCCTGGCTAACAACACCTGGGTCTGTCCTCCTCCGGAAACACATGACGAGCCATAAGGCCGACCCTCTGGTCGAGAGGGTCCAGCTCCTCCCTGCGAACCCTCAGTATGCCTACGTGTCACACCGCAACTGACAGCAGGACATAGTCTCCCTCCGGGACCTGGCTCCCATGGGTACCCCCGCACCCACCATCACTGTGCCCCTTCCGTCTACCTCCCCATCTACACCAACATCCCTCCCTGGGCCCATTAGTTCTGCCCCTGTATCGTCGCCCTGTCCGGGACCCTGTTGTGAGGACGACATGCTCCCAGAGCCGAAGGTCTCGACACCTGTGCCCACACCACAGTCGGGGCTGCACTGTTCGCAGCGGATGATATGGGCTCCTGTGAGACTTAATCTGTGAGCATGCTTCACCCCTGCAAGACGTTTTTTTCTTAACAGGGGGTGAATGTGGTGCGCCACGGATGGTTATTGTATATACTCACTGTTGTTCTATTATTGCTATTGTCATTGACATCCACTATTGTATATACTTACTGTTGTTGCTGTTACTGTTGCTGTTGAATTGTTGTGTTGATTCTGCTGTTGGCTCCGCCTGTGGCTCCGCCCCTCTGAGGAGGTATATAACCGGCCGATCTGAGGCAGGCTCTCAGTGCGGGAGAAGCTACAGGCTGGCACACATCTAGTTGATTAAAGCCACTGTTCTTTTCTACAAACTGTCTCGACTGAATTGATGGTCATCAGTAATATTCTGTTAGCTCAACAAAAAGAAAAATGGATAAAAGAAAAATGGTAAACAAGTGAGCTTTTCAGGTGCGGTTTAGATTTGATTTCCAGATTTTGTTTTCATTTGTATTGAGAGGGGTTTCCTGCACTGGCATTGTGGGTGAATGCCCTTCTCTATGTACTGATTCATGCAGGGAGGTGCTATGTTCAATCTTTGGTTTCTGTGATGTAATTGATCCCATGCTGAGCAGACAGTAATTACTGTCAAACCTCACTTAGACGATATGGCAAAAGTCTGCTGCCACCAACAGAACTGTACCCTCGCATAAGTAACTGCTTTGAACGAGGACAAGGGAGAGAATGGGATAATAATATTGAATATATCAAACAGGCAACGCTTCAGTGCTCTGCACTTATAAAATGCTCAGCCCCCACCTCTGTCTTTGAGTTACCTGAAAAAGGTTTTGTTTGTCACTGAGGGTTGGACTATCAGGAAGTTTAATTTGAATTACATTTTTGTTATCATAAATTCTATTTATATACAAAATATACTTTTGTCATTTTTTTCATCCTCTTCTGCTCTTCACTCACAGATGAGCGCACAGTAAGAAATTAGTATTGATTTCATGTACAGAGGAATATAGTAGTGCAGTCTTAAACAAAGGTTAA
This sequence comes from Scyliorhinus canicula, assembly GCF_902713615.1. Lineage (NCBI taxonomy): Eukaryota > Metazoa > Chordata > Chondrichthyes > Carcharhiniformes > Scyliorhinidae > Scyliorhinus > Scyliorhinus canicula. The sequence continues at coordinate 122,137,827 of NC_052160.1, forward strand.
TTATGTCCGAGAGGCATTTGTTAAAACCTAAATATAGTTTCATTGTATATCAATAAGTATTAGTATGGTTTTATAGGTATTTTATAGCTGGAAATGCAGTATTGGATTATAAATGCTCTCATGCTGGGCTTCTACTGGACAAGAAATAAACATATATACTTGCAATGTGCTGTGATATTGTGCACATTTCAGGCTTGCAAATTGATTTTATATCCATCTTCAGAGTCTCCTAATGTGTGCAGAATACTTTTTTCAGGCCATAAAGTCCTTTAAGAATGAAAGCAAAATTTTATTGTGCTTTGCAAAAATATGGCCAGGCTAAAGAAAAGTCAGAATCCTCGTTGATGTGTGGCTTTGTCCTTTTAAAACAGAGTTGTGAGTTTATCCTACTTATTCAGCAGTTAGTGGTCGTTTCTTTGTGCTTCAATTGATTCAGAAGCGAGGGACAGCCACACGACTGATCCTCAGTATTGAGACTGGGTGATAAGGAAATTCCCAATGAAGACTGTCTATTTTCCCTTCGAGCCCCTTCCCGAGAGACGTGCATAGACGGAATTTACCGGCTGTTCATTTGGCGGGATATTCGTGTCCCACCGAGAGCGCACAGGTTTCCTGGTGACGAGGGGTGCAATCAACAAGAAATTGCTTTGACACCGGCGGGTCCAGAAAATCCCGCTGGCGGACCGCCTCTGCTAAACACTTGGCAGGTTGCTCGGTAAATTCCGCCCGCAGTAAATGAGTATTTTGTGGGCAGCACGGTAGCCTTGTGGATAGCACAATCGCTTCACAGCTCCAGGGTCCCAGGTTCGATTCCGGCTTGGGTCACTGTCTGTGCGGAGTCTGCACATCCTCCCTGTGTGTGCGTGGGTTTCCTCCGGGTGCTGCGGTTTCCTCCCACAGTCCACAGATGTGCAGGTTAGGTGGATTGGCCATGATAAATTGCCCTTAGTATCCAAAATTGCCCTTAGTGTTGGGTGGGGTTACTGGGTAATGGGGATAGGGTGGATGTGTTGACCTTGGATAGGGGATAGGGTGCTCTTTCCAAGAGCCGGTGCAGACTCGATGGGCCGAATGGCCTCCTTCTGTACTGTAAATTCTATGTAATCGTGGAATTTCCTCCTTGGAAAATCTGGACTTTTCAGTTTTGAAAGAAGATGACTGAGAGTTGAATCCCGTCTGCAAAATGTAAATCTACCAATTACAGCTTAAAAGTGAAAATTACCACAAGGGAGCTCCGATTCATGGATAGATTAATGTATAAACCGACAGGAACCCACAGGTTGGTATCATCCTAAATCACCACCCATAATGGGGAAATTACATACACAATTGCCAGAATATTTTGATTTATTGCAACATGATCTGCTATATTATATGTTTTTTAAATAAATTTAGAATATTCCATTTTTGTTTCCAATTAAGGGGCAATTTAGCGTGGCCAATTCACCTATGCTGCACATCGTTTTGGGTTGTGGGGGTGAGACACACGCAAACACGGGGAGAATGTGCAAACTCCACATGGACAGTGACCCGGGACCGGGATCGAACCCGGTTCCTCGGTGCCGTGAGGCAGCAGTGCTAAGCACTATGCCACCATGCCGCCCTGATTTGCGATATTTTAATGCACTTTACTGCAGCTTAGCATTTTAATGGATTGGGGCTGGGGTGAGGTGGGCTGCTTGTGCAGATTGTACAAGGGCCCTGAGTATTCTTGATATTCAGGTCACCAAGAATTTTTAATCTGGATCTGCACAGGTTCAAACTGCTGAAAGGAGTATTCAATCAGGTTTTCTAAATACCATATTGCCTGCAGAACTGCCTAAGGCCTTGTCTCCCATTGGTGCAAAGGTCTTTCTCGGGTTATGGTTAGTTTCATTGTTTGCTTTTCATTCTCTTGCTCTTTAATCACTCTGTCGCACATTGACACAGAATGCAATGTAACATGTTGGAATATCTGAGTGGTAAACGTTAACATCAGAAGCATATATGATACTGATGTAATAATGATGTCAGAGCAGTATGGGAAATCTGGAAGGAGGAGGATCTTCAACCTTGGGTAGAGGTCCATTAGTGTAAATTCGTGCTGCAAATTAAGAGTAATGGTAAAAGTTTTTAAAACTACAGTTTGGAGCAGCATGCTTTGGAAGAATAGATAACCCCCTAAACCCAGACCATACAATGGAGCATGGTGGCAGCGAGTAAAAGACCCATCAAACTTTAAAAAGAAGATACAAGGCTAATATGAAAAAGAGATTCTTGAAGGAAGTAAGAAGAAAAACAACTAAGTCTCACCAAGATATCAGATCATCGCAGAAGCAACAGAAACAAGCTGAGGGACAGTGCGGGAGACATGGTCGCGGTAGCAAGGAAGCAGCAAACAATTCTAGGGTTCAGCAGAAATGTGGATCCACACTCCCAGAACCATTTCAGAGTGCAGAACACACGCAATGGGACCAGAACTGGGACAACGGGATGAAAGAATTTTCGGGTACAGAACAGCTTCAGGATTACACAAAAAAGATCAAAAAGGCCAGTTGCAGAACACTATGTTGTAAGATCCATCACTGATGATGCGATCGCAAGGCAGCAGTTATTGAGACTTCAACTTCTTATGAAGAAGTCCTACAAGCTTTTAACTTTTATTTCAGTGGCCATCATTAAAAAATAGAGAGGGTTAAATCAAATAAAAGAAAGCAAAGATCAGGCGAAAGCATTGATTTGTTCCTCAACTATCTCTATGGGCTGTCGGAGAAATGTAGCTACATAAACTCAAGGCCCTGCACAGCCCGAGCTCTACCATTCTGACCAACCCAGACAATCAAACCTGGTTGAGTGAAGAGTGCATGCCAGGAGCAGCACCGGACATACCTAAAAATGAGGTGTCAACCTGGTGAAACTACAACTTAGGACTTCCTGTATGATAAGCAGCAAGTAATAGAGCTAAGCGATACCACAACCAACTGATCAGATCTAGGTACTGCAGTCAAGCCATATTCAACCATGAATGGCGGTGGAAAATTAATCAACTCACTGGAGAAGAACTCAACTCACCTTAAGAGGTGAGTGTGACTGCCCTTGATATCAAAACCACATTTGACCCAGTGTGGCATCAAGGAGCCCCAGCAAAACTGAAATCAATGGGAATCAGAGGGCAATTCTCCACTGTTTAGAGTCATACCTGGCTCAAAGGAAAATGATTGTGGTTGTCGAAGGTCAGTCAGCTCAGTTCCAGGATATCATTGTAGAGGTTCCTCAGGGTAGCTTCCTAGGCTTAACCATCTTGAGTTGCTTCATCAATGACCTTCTTTCCATTATAAGGTCAAAACTAGGGATGTTCGCTGCTAATGGCACAATGTTGAGCACCATTCACGATGTCTCAGATACTGAAGCAGACCATGTCCAAATGTAGCAAGACCTGAGCAATATCCAGGCCTGCGCTAACAAGTGGCAAGTAATATTCGTGGCTCACAAGTGTCATGACCAGCCCCAGACGAGGTCCAGCTGGTGGTTAAGGTCTGGAATGCACTGCCTGAGTGTTTGCTGGAGGCAGATTCAATCGAGGCATTCGGAAGGGAATTACACAGTTATCTGAAAAGTGTAAATTGCGGTGTTTTGGGAGAAGGTGGACAATGGCACCAAGGCACGAAGGATCAGCTGATTCTGAGACCCAGGGAGATACGATGGACCGAATGGCCGCCTTCTACGCTGTAACAATTCTGTGAAAAGCCTCCTCTTCAAATCCTGCCTCATTTGTGTCTTTCCCCTACCTTGGCCCTACCCCTTCATTTACTTTCCTTGGAAGGTCCCAGCTGCATGAAAGTAAAGGTGTTCTGCTTCAGTTATACAGGGCATCGGTGAAATGTCATCTTGAATAGTGGGTGCAGTTTTGGTCTCCTTATTTAAGGAAGGATGTAAATGCTTCGTGGCGGCATATTAGAGGGGATTTAACTAGATTAATACTTGAACTGAGTGGGTTGTCTTATGAAGAAAGATTCGGCAGACTGGACTTGTTTACATTGGCGTTTAGAAGAGTGAGAGACAGCAGGGTGACACAGTGGTTAGCACTTCTGCCTCACAGTGCCAGGGACCTGGGTTTGATTCCAGCCTTGGGTGACTGTCTGTGTGAAGTTTGCACCTTCTCCCTGTGTCTACGTGGGTTTCATCCAGGTGCTCAGGTTTCCTCCCACAATCCAAAGATTTGCAGGTTAGGTGGATTGGCCTTGATCAACAAGTGGGGTTACAGAGATAGGGTGGGGAAGCGAGCCTTGGTAGAGTGCTCTTTCAGAGGGTCAGTGAAATGTGATGGGCCGAATGGCTTCCTTCTACATTGTAGGGATTCTATTCTATACGTTCCCCCAAAGGTGTTGATTTGGGTGAGGCGCCTCAAGTGGGCTACCCCCAGATTGTTACAAACCTGGGTGAGGAGGTTTGACTGGCTCTGTGTTTTTAGTCAACCCATCCTCTGCTGGTAGCAACAAAGATTTAATCTAACAAGGTTGCTTTTCCCTTGGATATCTTTTCCAAACTCAAAGCTTTGTTTAAAAAAGGGCCAATTTATCCAAGCTTTCTTGAGTACGTTTATTAACGGCTAAAATGGTAAGGAGAAATGGCAAAGCAAATACATCTACATTCATACAGGTTAGAAGGACATTTACGTGGATTTCACTCCCTTAAAGAAATCAGTGCAATGGGAGGTCCATCTGATCACCTCGGTGAATGAAAGCCTTGCCAAACCAGCCAAGCACACTTTATTTCCCAAATTGGATGAGGTCGATGGACTTTGGCTTTGCCTCTGGACAACGGATCCGACTGCTGGCCATGTTTATAAGTCAACTTGGTCAGTATTGTTTCAAAAGATTGCTGCTTGGAATAGCTGAAGTTTTCCAGAGAACAATGCCTCACACTCCAGAGCAGTGATAGGCAACCTAGTGAGTGGGCTGCAAGAGTGGCCCTCCTTCATCTCAGTGGGCCGTAATACTGAAATCGGTGTTTGTTCACTAACCATGCCTGTATGAGTAAGATTAAATACATTTAATACATGCCAAAAATGGCATTTTTAGAAAATGCTTAATGATTCCTATATTAATAGAACTGTCATCAACGTCAAATGGTTAAAATAAAAAGATTTATGCTTTGATTGGATGACAGGGGGCGGACAGCACTCGATCAATGTTATGTGCAATCAGCAGGTACCTCACTGCCCATGTCCTTGCTTTGCAAGTGTTTCACTTCAGTCATGCCAGGAGGAAAACCAGTGGAATCGGGCAACCCTGTGTGTGGTCAACAAAATGCCACGTTGGCCATACTCATTACCCCAATGGTCCTCATAGGGCCTGCAGGTCGCATTTTACCCACCGCTGTTTTAGCTTTATGGGAGGAGTCATATGCCATTTGGATTATATACTTATACATGGCGGCAAACATGAAGAATATGATTGCAAAATCAGAGATGTTCAGGACTTCAAATAGAAAATGCGAGTTCACAAAACCAATGACCAAGGGCGCAATTCAGCGGACATAAAATAGCATCCGCTTTCAGGCACGTTTGGCGGGATGTTTCCTGCTGGCTGCAGTGCCGAGATACACCATACTATTCCCCAACACTTTCTCATAGATTGGGGCACTATTTTGAACGGCAGCCCTGATCTTTCCCCGATCTAGAGCACTCCCAGTCGAGACCCCTGACAATGCCATCCTGGCACCTGAGCAGAGCCTTTGGCACCCTGGCAGTACCACCAGGACACATTTAAATATGCTGAACTGGACGATGTCCAGCAAGGGCAAAATCCAGATTGCACCAGGCGGAGCGAGTCGGTTGATTCGCAATCGGCCTGGCACAGAGCCCGATTTGGGGCTCTCATGGAATTCACTTGTTGGAATTCCAATGTGGTTTATACTAAGGGCACGATCTAACCAAAATAAAATGAGTGTCATTCTGGGTGGGATTAAGCGTTGGGAATTACCCCGCTATGTATCAGCATTCTGTCTTGCTTTTGTGCCTCGCTGGGAAACGCCGCTCCGAGGCCACACTTAGCCGCGTTTTCCGCACAGGAGCTCTGACGAGTGGGGCTCCTCAGTGCAGGAAGGGATTGGGATCCCCATTTTAAATGCCACACCGATCCCACAACTACCTGATGCAACCCCCTCCACCCCCCACCCCCCAATGCCCCAACTCACCTGTCAGGGGTTCTTAGGGATCCCGGACCCCACTACATACTGGCAGGGCACCCCCGGGCCTGATTCCCGGTGTGGACACTATACCAGCTTAGCACTTTGGCACTGCCAGCTTGTAACCCTGGCAGTGCCCCTGCCAGCCTGGCAGAGCCTTCAAGGCATTATGGCAATTCCAGGCTGGCACCCGGTTGGAACTGTCACAGTTCCAGGCTGGAGGTGTCTAAGTGCCTGAGTGGCACCAGCAGTGCCAGGATGCCACCTTGCCCAGAGACCAACCGCCTGGGAGCCTACGATTGCATGTATCAGTCCCCCTGGTCCTGGTTTGTGGGATCAGTACTGAATGGTGCCCAGCCGGGATCTCCGAGGTGAGGATTGTTGATGCCCGATGGTCATTTGATCCAGCGACGGCAGAGGTAAGTCAGTTTCTACACCAATTTCACTCTGTACGACTGGTTCTGCCCATTGTGTGGGGGATCCAGATTGTGAGATCTGGTTAGATCTCTTGAGACATAACGGCTGTCAGGAAGCCCAGGGGAGGCCTCTCCCGCCATCTCCCAGCCTCATCACGACCCCGTTTGAGCGCAACATGGAGATCATGTAGGCCGGTAGATTGCGCCCATGGTCTCAAGAGAGACAATGGAATGTTGCACCTGGATAGTATCAAGGAACTTCAGACAGAAACACTTCAAAAGACGAGATTGAATTGTAATCTCCTGTGGATGTTGATTACCATCTCAGTAGAGGTCATCTCATGTGAGTTATATCCCAGACAGTGGACATGATTGGAGTTGAAAGAAAGCAGTTTCTGGGTGAAGGACATGTTTGTTTGTTTTTCCTTCCACGAATACACAAGAAAAGCGATTAAAAGCCAACTGCAACCCAGGTCTCTGTGTTAGTCTGGTGTTCTGTTTCTCCGTGCTCGTGTCTGCTGTGAAGGTCATAGCTGAAGAACATCCACTGGGCATCCCTACCTTTGCGGGTAAAAAAAGTCCCCTTTCTTGCTGATTGTTGGGGGCAGGTAATAAGTCAGCAAAGCCACCATCGAAAAGGAAATAGGACCGCCACTGTCAGCTCACCTGCAGAACCAATAATCTCCAAACCAACTGCTCAACTATCAAAGTCAATGCTACTGGAATTATCCAACTGAATGGTTGCATTGTTTGACCAGCGACTCCTCGAGACAAGCAAAAGACCGATTCATGTTTTAAACTTTTATTTGAGACTCACTTCATATTACTAATCTCTGTATGTGTGTTGCATTTTTCTCCTTGTGTTTTTTTAAACAATAAACTCAAGAAAGACTGGTTAAACCGGTTCCTTTTAAAACATAAATGCATGTGGATTGGGAAAAGGTGTCCATGAGGCACGTGGCCCTTGTTAAATTAACTCTCTTGCAACCAACTGATGGGGTTAAATAAAGAAGTGGAGCCTGTTCATCCCTTCGTACCTGGGAGCATAACAATCATGGACTATCCCATCCGGAATTGGGAAACCTCACCTGGGGACAGGTCATAAAGCCAATGGATCCATGGTTGATCTACAAAGAAACAAAAGTAATCAGAGCATTTCCGCAACCCAAGACCATAACTGAGCACCAATGATTCCTTGGGATGTTCAACAAAATAGGCAAGTTCCTACCAAATTTGGAAGAAGTCAATCAATGAGCCCTTGAAACAGCTTATTTCCCAAATGTTATTTTGCATCCAACGTTCTAAAATATGTTGCTTGTTTGCTCTTGTGGGGGAGAGAAGGATGTGGCAGAGCTAATGTTCAGCTTCAGCCAAGCTCCTCACGACAATTTGCATTGTTTACAGGTATATACTTCCCGGGTGGGTTCATTGGTGGGTTCTGGGAGGGAACACAGAACATGTGGGAAGAGGATAGGTAGAGATGAAATTGGAGAAAGCGCATTCTGGCCAGTGGGTCAGCGTGAGAGCTCCCACCGATACTGAGCCCACAGGTTTGAGCTGGCTACAAATGCAGTTAAAGGAGTTTGGCATCATCATTTTGGAGCACGCCAAGAAGTCTCTATGTTTGAATCATAGAAATCTACAGTCCGAAGGAGATCATTTATCCCACATGTCTGTGACAGTTAAATAAAAAGTTAACTGAATTTCACTTTCCTGCTCTTGCTTGGACTCCTATAGGTTTAGCACTTCAAGTGTACATTCAATGTGTTCTTAAGTATAATTAGGGTTTCGGCCTCCAGCGCCCTTTCAGGCAGTGTGTTAATATGCTCACTACCCTCCCAGTTAAATAATTTGTCCTCAATTTCTATGCAATCCTTCTACCATTAACCTTAAACCTATGGTTCCATAACCCCTCCCCTACAAACCTTTTGACCTCTCTCCAAAGGGAAATATTTCCTTCCTATCCACTCTACCTAGACCATTCATTATTTTATACACCTCAATTAAATCTCTCCTCAGCACCCTGATGTTCCAAAAAAAAACCCTCAGCCATCCGAAATCTTCCAAGCTTAAATTCTCAAAACTGGAAATATCCTCTCCAATCTTTCCTGTCTCTCTAGTGCAATGACATCCTTCCTGTGATGTGGTGACCAGAAATGTAAGCAGCATCCAACAATGGCTTAACTTGTGTTTTATACAGTTCTAGCATAACATCTCTGCTTTTACTTGCCTTGGCTAATAAAGTAAAACATCCTGGGTGGGATTCTCCATCCCACCAGCCCCATTTTCCGGCACGGCCCACCCTCGCTGGCAACGGGATTCTCCAGGAAACCCGCGGACGTGGGTGCGTGGCCAGTGAAGCGGAGGATCCCTCTGACGGAGAATCCCACAGCCTATGTGTCTTAACTACCTTATCTACCTGTCCTGCTGCCTTCAGGGATCTGTGAATGTGTACTGCAAAATCCCCCTGTTCCTCTGCACTTCTTAGTATCTTACTGCTTATTGCGTATCCCTTCACCTTGCCTTACACTTCTCTGGATTGAATTCTATTGGCCACTTTTCTGCTCACCCAATCTGTCTCTTGATATGCTCTGTGCAGTTTAAAGCTTTCTTCTTCACTGTCAATCACTCGGCCAATTTATAGGAATATTCACAGAGTGATCCACAGTCTGCACCTGTATAACGGTACAGAGAGCATGGCCACTCCAGGGACCACTCCAGTATATTCCCATGGCTCAGATCCTCATCTCAACCATTGCTTCTTAAACAAATGCTATGATTACGGCTCTAGAGACCTTGAACTCCAATCTACATCAATCTTCTTCCCTGCATTCATTACATTAAGAAATCAGATAATGCAGGGCTCCAAAAAAAATTTGTAACTTCACAGCGATTGACACTTGCACAAGTCCCTGCCTGCTTCATGCTCCCACTGAGAACATTCTCAGAAGGAACCAACAGTTAGGTTGTGGAAGGCACATACAAGACAATTTCGCTAAAGAGAAGCAGATTGCTGCATAAATTTACATCATTACCTATAAAAGGTAATATAAGTTGTGATTAGTCCTATTGTAAGGTGTCCATTTTCTTGGTATGGGGCAGATTGAAGTAGTTCTGCTATTCACAGTTCTGCTATATGGCCGAAGTCTATGAAGGCACTGCTTGATTTGACAAAGATGTGTTTTGATGATTGTTAAACACTGTGACTCTTGCTGCGTCATTAGTTCTTTGTTCAGGCCAGACATCTCTCAAGTGCTTTGGATTGTCTTCTTTCACTGATTGCTGCTGCCTATCGTCTCCTGCCTGCACCATGTCATGGCTACCTTGCAAGGTAAAGTTTTGTAAGATGCAGCTCAGGCAATCATAATGTAAATGAATCCAGCATTTCGTTCATTGCTTTTACTGAGATTCGTGAGAGCCAATACACACCTGTGGCTGGAGATGAAAGTGTTGTTATGATCAAGGTTTATGTTAGAACTGGATGGGAAGATCCCAGAATAGAACCTTGACTCAAATGATCGTAACCTTTCCTTTATTCCAATAAAGCATAGAGGAGCAGAGTCACAGGGCCGCTGATTAGCTTCAACAACAAGAAAAAAACAAATTTATTGAGTATGAAAACATTGATTTTTTTGATACACTTCCCCTTTACCCCCTCCTCCTTTGTCTTAACAATTATGCACAGATTTTAAGATTAATGAGGATTGTAAGGCACATTTAATATACAGTGGTCTAACTGACACACAAAGTCCCTTTGCTGTACGGTAGCACAATGGTTAGCATTGTTGCTTCACAGCTCCAGGGACCCGGGTTCTATTCCCGGCTTGGGCCACTGTCTGTGCGGAGTCTGCACGTTCTCCCCGTGTCTGCATGGGTTTCCTCTGGATGCTCCGGTTTCCTCCCATAAGTCCCGAAAGATGTGCTTAAATTGGACATCCTGCATTCTCCCTCAGTGTACCCGAACAGGGGCAGTGATGTGGTGACGAAGGGATTTTCACAGTGGCTTCATTGCAGTGTTAATGTCAGCCTACTTGTGACACTGATAAAGATTATTATTATTTTAAGCACACAAGATGATTGTGGAAAGAAACACTCCTTCCTGAATATGAGTGAACATCTGAGGATTTCTGCACAAACTCCCCACAGATAATTCTTCTACCCTGAACAACCTTGTCTCACTGAACTCCGGCTTGCACATTAATCATTTCAAATTCCGCTTTTGAAAGTCACACTTTCAAATCTTATTTTAAATCTTCTTATCAATAATTTATTCCCCTCTGTTGCTTTCACCAAAGTTTTACTTTCAGGTTTTACACCTCACCTTTCAGATCTCCTTTGTCCTCAAGGTTTTTACACAAACCGCGAGGTTCAGCTACTGATTTCCACATTTATTTAAAATAATCTCCCAAACTGTAGTCATTTCTCACAAACCTCAGCACTACAGCAGATACCTTTCTGGCCTCTCACGATCCAATGCCTTTTCAACTCTTTGTGACTTTACCGAACAGTGATCTGTCTGGTTCCCAGTCTCCTCTACTCCGTCAACTCCAGACTTCTTGGAACTACTCTTCATATTTCTAGTTTCCATAGGTTGCTGGACTTTTGATTTCCGGCATCTATTTTCTTAACCATTACTCCATTGTATGGCTTTTCCTCTAGCAAGGCTGAGAGATGTTTTCTCTTCAGCCTACTAAAGCCAACTGCTTCTAGTAGAGCGGTGAGAGTTGCGTTGTCACTCATTATCTATCTTCAATGGCAATCAAATTTGCTGAATTAAAGCTTAAAAGCTTCTCCGCCTTATAAGGCCTCAGTTGCTAAAAACCACTGCTGGTTTATTTACTCTTCATGCCGTGGCCCTCTCTAAGCACAATAGAATGTAATTTGGAATTGAAACCAATCCCCATACATACCTTTGTCCAGCATAAGTCCAACCATAGGTTTTACCCTTCCTGGCATAGCAACATTGAATTAAACCCACTTAAAATTATACGTTATTTATGTTTACCAATACAAATACAATCATTTAAAACTACCTTTATTTTCCTCACAGTGCACATGTTGAAAACTAGAATATCTTAGCCTCAATGTGAACTGAAGTGCTACAATCAAACTCAAATCATGTTCCTCAGCTCTAGAACAGTACAGCACAGAACAGGCCCTTCGGCCCTCGATGTTGTGCCGAGCAATGATCACCCTACTCAAACTCACATATCCACCCTATACCCGTAACCCAACAACCCCCCCCTTAACCTTACTTTTTAGGACACTACGGGCAATTTAGCATGGCCAATCCACCTAACCCGCACATCTTTGGACTGTGGGAGGAAACCGGAGCACCCGGAGGAAACCTACGCACACACGGGGAGGATGTGCAGACTCCGCACAGACAGTGACCCAGCCGGGAACCGAACCTGGGACCCTGGAGCTGTGAAGCATTGATGCTAACCACTATGCTACCGTGCTGCCCCTATTTGTGCTCTATTTGTGTTAATTTTAATCATATCAGCTTCTGGTCCTGATCCTATTTTGGGGGCTTGTACCAGGGATGTTTTTAGCTGGGTTTCCCTCTTTACTGCTCGCAATGCAATTGCCATAACATGGGAACTATTATTCCAATGCAATTTCTCGATATGAAAATTGGTGCTGTCGCTGCACCGGTGAAGCCATGGCTAGCACTCCATTCACTGTGCTTGACCTTCAGGTTAAGTGTTGTGCTTGCCAATTTTAGTGGAACCGTGACAAATACAGGAAAGAAAAAAAATACATTGGTTAATAGAGCACAGATTGAGCTTTAGACCTTCCTAGTCCATGTTCTTCAGTAGTATGCAAGGCAGGGCAGTTATCTGTGATTAAACCATCAAAGGAACAGTAAACAATTATCTCAGTGCAGGTGAATTTGACATCAGTCACGGTGCTATATTATTTTTAATTTCCATGTTAACTGGAGCTATCCAACCGACCTATAACATCCTACTTCTAAAGATTTAAATCCTATTTTCATTTGACTCAGTCTTTGAGTGGCTTAAAATATTTTCTCTTTGCTGATGGGGAATTTCAAATTTGGATGGTATGAGAGTGGTAAGAATTGGTCTTTGATGCTAGTGATTCATCCATTTAAATACAAGTGTAATTATGCACCTCTCCAGCAATGCCTTGTACCAGCTTGGAATTTGTATCAACGCTGTGCTGATTACCAATAAATGATTAATGACTCCATTGATTTTTCAATAACATTTAAACCGAGGAGTTTGGTGTTTGTACATTTATTGTCGCAAGGCATTTTAATTGCAGAGAAATTGAATAAGGATCTACATCCTATTGAATTTTCCTTCACATTTTTCAATCGGAGGTAAAAATAAACAAAAAGCACTGATGTTTTTGCTCAGAGTATTTTACATATATATTGCATTTTACACCCAAGCTCCAAACCACAAAACATGCATTTTTCATGCCTTACTTCAATGAGTCCAAAGATGTGCAGGTTAGGTGGATTGGCTACGCTAAATTGCCCCTTAGTGTCTAAAGGTTATATGCCGTTACGGGGATAAGGCAGGGGTGTGGTCCTAGGTAGGGACCTCTTTCGGTGGATAGATGCAGACTCGATGGGCCAAATGGCCATCCTCTGCACTGTAGGGATTCTATGATATAAATAGGTTGAACAACCGAATGGCAATTCCTCTATAACATTTCTCATCCATATACTGCTTTCTTTTCTTTCTGCATTCTTTTCTTTTCTTTTAGTTTTGCAAGCAGGCACCAAATTATTATGAAACCAATGTACGAGCAAAGAATTTATTCATTGACAGTAGTATGTATTCTATAAAGTTGCAGCAAGTTTTACCTCAGTCCGAGTGGGTCTCTCATGATGTTTCACATGGGTTATCCAGGATCGGGAGTGAATACACGCCAGAGTTTTTTTTTCATAACTTTTTTATTGGGTTTTTGAAAAAAGTATATTGACAGTTATGTACACAGAATAAAATATAAATATATATAGAAGAGAAGAAAACTAAAGAAAAAATAACTGGTTGGATATTGTGCAGCAACTTAGAACATAGAACAGACAGTGCAGAAGGAGGCCACTCGGCCCATCGAGTCTGCACCGACCCACTTAAGCCCTCACTTCCGCCCACCCCCCCCAATCCCTGTAACCCAATAACCCATCCAAACCTTTTGGACAATAAGGGACAATTTAGCATGACCAATTCACCTAACCTGCACGTCTTTGGACTGTGGGAGGAAACCGGAGCACCCGGAGGAAATCCACGCACACACGGGGAGAACGTGCAGACTCCACACAGACAGTGGCCCAGCGGGGAATCGAGCTTGGGACCCTGGCGCTGTGAAGCCACAGTGCTATCCACTTGTGCTACTGTGCTGCCCCAACTCTGTACAGTTAGCAAAATTATTTTTAACACAAGTAGACACCTGTTTGTGGGGGGGAGGTACATTTGCATCTGGGTGCCGGAGAAACAATTACATTGTTTATGTCCAATACAGAGAGGGCAATACGAGAATGGATCTGGTGTTGGTGTTGTTACTTCTCCCGGACGGTTATCGCTGCCGTTGTTGTCTCGGGTTCACCTCCGCTTCGGCCGTTCATCCCGTCTTTCGCCCGCATTTTCCTTGCTCTCTGTTACTGTGTTTGCCAAGTTTGTTATCGTTTCCCGTGCTCCCATTCCGGCCGCCATTCCCTTGTCTCCCCCCTCCCTCTCTGGTTCCCCTCTATTGTTCCCTGTCTCCTCCCTCTTTTCCCTCCCCCCACCTTCTTCTGTCTCAACCCCCCCCCCCCCTCCTTTCACCTTTTTTTTTTCTTAGGTTTAGCCATCCCCCCCCCCCCCCAACCCCGGTCTATCCCTCCTCTCACACCTTGGCTACTTTCCCCTGATTTTTGGCTACCTGGCTATTCTTCTGCTTGTTCGTTGGCCACAAACAGGTCCTGGAGCCGTTGGGTGAATGGCTCCCACGTTCTGTGGAAGCCGTCGTCTGACACTCGGATGGTGAATTTGATTTTCTCAAGTTGGAGAGATTCTGAGAGGTCGGACAGCCAGTCTGCAACTTTGGGTGGTGCTGCTGACCGCCAGCCAAACAGGATTCTATGGCAGGCGATCAGGGAGGCAAAGGGAAGGGCGTTCGCCCTCCTCCCCAGGAATAGATCTGGCTGGTCCGAAACCCCAAAGACCGCCACTTTCGGGCATGGCTCCACCACTTTGGACATTAGAATTAGAACAGTACAGCACAGAACAGGCCCTTCGGCCCTCAATGTTGTGCCGAGCAATGATCACCCTACCCAAGCCCACGTATCCACCCTATACCAGTAACCCAACAACCCCCATTAACATATTTTTTAGGACACTAAGGGCAATTTAGCCTGGCCAATCCACCTAACCCGCACATCTTTGGACTGTGGGAGGAAACCGGAGCACCCGGAGGAAACCCACGCACACACGGGGAGGACGTGCAGACTCCACACAGACAGTGCCCCAGCTGGGAATCGAACCTGGGACCCTGGAGCTGTGAAGCATTGATGCTAACCACCATGCTACCATTGCCTTGAAGAAGGCTGTCCAGTACCCCTCAAGTCTGGGCCAGGACCAGAACATGTGGGCGTGGTTGGCCGGGCCTCCTTGGCACCGTTCACACCTGTCCTCCACCTCCGGGAAGAACCAACTCATACGGGTTCTTGTTAAGTGGGCTCTATATACCACTTTTAGTTGTGTCAAATTTAGCCTTGCGCACGTGGAGGTGGAGTTGACCCTCTGCAGTGCTTTGCTCCAGAGTCCCCACCCTATTTCAATCCCCAGGTCTTCCTCCCATTTCTTTCTTGTTGCGTCCAATACGGTGTTGGCCCTTTCTACCAGTCGCTCATACATGTCGCGATAGTTCCCTTTATCTAGGATGCTTGCGTCCAGTAACTCTTCCAGTAATGTTGGTCGTGGTGGTTGTGGGTACGTCCTTGTCTCCTTTCATAGGAAGTTTTTGAGTTGCAGGTACCTTAGCTCGTTTCCCCCTGGCTGCCTGGAATTTCTCTGTCAGTTCGTCTAGTGTTGTGATCCTGCTGTCCGTGTATGTCCCTAACTGTCAGTGTCCTTCTGTCCTGTCCCCACTTTTTGAAGGTGGCGTCACTCAGCGCTGCTGTGAACCTATGGTTGTTGCAGATGGGAGCTTTGTCTGACATTTTGGTCAGGCCAAATTGCTGTCGTAGTTGGTTCCAGGATCAGAGGGTGGCTATCACCACCGGGCTGCTGGAGTGTTTTTTGGGTGGGGATGGGAGTGCCACCATGGCGAGGGACTGGAGAAGGTCTCCTTGCAGGAGGCCTCTTCGGTGCGCACCCACTCCCCACTCGGCTTCTGGCTCCTGGATCCATCCCCTTAGTCGCTCGGCTATCGCCGCCCAGTGGTAGAATTGTAGGTTTGGGAGGGCTAGCTACCCCCCTGGATTTTGTTTTTTGAAGGACCTTCTATGTATCCTAGCATTCTCCACCCCCCCCCCCCCCCCCCCCCCCCCCCCCCCCACCACCACCACCACTTGTGGGTGTACCGGTAAGATCTCGCTTTTGCTCATGTTGAGTTTGTAACCCAAGAAGGCGCCAAACTTTTTCAGGAGCGTGATGATTCCGTCCGATCTGCTTTGTGGGTCCGAAATGTAGAGGAGCAGGTCATCTGCATAGAGTGAGACTCTGTGCTCTCTGTCGCCCCTTCGGATCCCCCTCCAGCTTTTTGCTGCCCTGAACGCAATTGCTAGTGGTTCATCGCTAGAGCGAACAGCAGCGGGAACAGTGGGCATCCTTGTCTGGAGCGCCTGTGCAGCTGGAAGTAACGTGACTTGGTGTTATTTTTTCGTACACTCGCCATGGGAGCATTGTATAGGAGTTTTACCCAGGAGGTGAACCCTATTCCATGCTTGAACCGCTCAAGTACCTCTATGAGGTATTTCCATTCGACTCTGTCGAAGGCCTTTTCTGTGTCTTGGGAGACGATCACCTCTGGTATTCTCTCCCCAGATGGGGTCATTATCACGTTCAGCAGGCACCTGATGTTCGAGGTTAGCTGTCTACCTTTGACGAAGCCTGCCTGGTCCTCTGCGACCACCTCTGGTATGCAGTCTTCTAGCCTTTTGGCTCGGATTTTGGCCAATATTTTGGCATCTGCGTTCAGCAGAGATATGGGTCTGTATGACCCACATTCCATTGGGTCTTTATCTTTCTTAGGTATCAGCGAGATTGAGGCCTGTGCTAGCGTAGGTGGCAGTGTGCCCCTAGCTAGCGAGTCAGACCCGCCAGAGTTTACAGTTCTGAGAAATAAAGAGATATCTTTGATGGAGACAGTCTGGCTACGATTGGTGAGGCGGCGAAAGAAATGGGCAATAGAGGAGTAGCATTTGTGTAGAGATCGTGTCAAAAGCCTTAGAGAAGTCAAGAAGAATGAAGAGGTGTAATGGTTCCATAATCATAATCAGGAGAATGCCATTTGTGACTTTGGCTGGGACTATTTCAGGCGCTTTCACTGGGAAATAAGTCACAGAGGAGAGATTTAAATAGCCACAGAGCTCTGGTTGAAGAGGTCCTCTCAGAGTCCCAATGTGGATCCCACCCACCAAGGAGCACAATGGTCATGATCTTCAGCATGTGGAAACTACAAGAGAAATGCAAGGAACAGCACCAATCTTTCTACATGACCTCCTTTGACCTCATAAAGGCCTTAAATACTGTCAACCACAAGGGTATATGGAACCTCCTCCTCCATTTCCGCTGCCCCCAAAGATTTGCCCCTTGCCTGATCCCAGATGACACAGGCCATCACACACATTTTGCACTCCCCGACATGAAAAAAGACACCAATATGAAAGTGAATGAAATGATCAATGGGGAGTAATGATCAGGATTCTTGAAGAACCGCAGGGTAGATTGCAGGATAAGGATGTCTTCTATGTTGCACGAGAAGGCAAAGGATAAGGCAGGATCAACGAGCACTCTCCAGGATATCTCTGGGATTCCATCAATCGAAGCACGCGACACCATTATTTCTACCATGTTGCCTCTCCGATGCCAGGTGCTCCACAGCCCAGACCCCGGCTGGGGAGAATGACTCGACCTGTTCGGCCACCTCCAAATCCCCAC
The DNA here is from genome assembly GCF_902713615.1 of Scyliorhinus canicula. Classification (NCBI taxonomy): domain Eukaryota; kingdom Metazoa; phylum Chordata; class Chondrichthyes; order Carcharhiniformes; family Scyliorhinidae; genus Scyliorhinus; species Scyliorhinus canicula. Next base: position 122,155,531 of record NC_052160.1, read on the forward strand.
AAAGAGCATTGAAATAGGACAATATGGAACTAGTGATCTGTGGGCCCTACCAGCTTCACAGACCAAGTTCCATTGTGCTCCCTCGATTCTGATGCGCCCAGCCTCCAAACCAAGATTACCAGGCAATTTCCGAACTGAATCGGGAATTTATCTCCCATCTCTTGCCATCAGGAACCCATCAGGATAACAACACACCATGCAGCAGGATTTCAACGTCACTAAGACGGTCCCAAACCAGGGTCAGTGCTCTTTCGGGTGCTGTTCTCAAGTGCCTCATCGCTCTTGAAAGGTGCCCTGAAATCCCACAAAGTAAGCCCTAGCGACTTGTATCCCAAAGGCAAAATTCTCAGCCAAAGTAACATCTTTAAAAGCGGCCATCATGCAATGCATATGGTCCTGCTGAGGCGAGGGTCCACGCAGCAGCAACTGTGTCACAACCAGCTGGGCCCCACCGGAGCCCATTCTGATTGCCAAGAACAAACGTGAATTTTAACATGTTATTTCGGTTCATTATCACAAAAAGGCCAATTGGGAATTTCCAGGGAGATTGCACAAGCCCTGTAGCCCAGGGAAAAAAACAAGCCTGAAATGTGCATCAGGATGAACTGATGGATTAAAATACGAGCCGCGCCGGAGCTCGCGAAAACACAACAGCTCCCGCGCTCACATAAGACCATAAGTCATAGGAGCAGAATTAGGCCACCTGGCCCATCGAGTCTGCTCCGCCATTCAATCATGGCTGATATTTTTCTCATCTCCATTGTCCTGCCTTCTCCCCATAACCTCTGATCCCCTTATTAATCAAGAACTCCGTGAAGGCCTCCACAGCCTCTGCGGCAAAGAGTTCCACAGATTCACCACCCTCAGGCTGAAGAAATTCTTCCCCATCTCCGTTTTAAATGATCGGCCCTTTAGTCTGAGATTTTGCCCTCTGGTTCTAGTTATTCCTACAAGTGGAAACACCCTCTCCACGACCACTGTATCCAGGCCTTGCAATCTCCTGTAAGTTTCAATAAGATCACCCTCATCCTTCTAAACTCCAACGAGCACAGACCCAGAGTCCTCAGCCGTTCCTCATACGAAAGTTCTTCATTCCCAGGATCATTCTTGTGAACCTCCTCATGACCCTTTCCAAGGCCAATACATCCTTCCTTAGATATGGGGCCCAATACTCCTCATAATACTCCAAATGGGATGTGACCAGAGCCTTATATAGCCTCAGAAGTATATCCCTGCTCTTGTATTCTAGCCCTTTCAACGTGAATGCTAACATTGCATTTGCCTTCCTAACTGCCGACTGAACCTGCACGTTAACCTTAAAAGAATCATAAACAAGGACTCCCAAGTCCCTTTGTGCTTCTGATTTCCTAAGCATTTTCCCATTTAGAAAATGGTCTATACCTCCATTTCTCCTTCCAAAGTGCATAACCTCACACTTTTCCACATTGTATTCCACTTCTGCCACTTCTTTGCCCACTCTCCTAGCCTGGCCAAGTCCTACTGCAGCCTGCCTGCTTCCTCAATACTACCTGTCCCTCTGCAGATCTTTGTATCATCTGGAAATTTAGCAACAGTGCCTTCAGTTCCTTCCTACAGATCATTAATTATATTGTGAAAAGTTGTGGTCCCAGCACACACCCCTGAGGCACACCGCTAGTCTCCAGCTGCTGTCGTGAAAAAGACCCCTTTATCCCCACTCTCTGTCTTCTGCCACTTAGCCAATCCTCTATCCATGCCAGGATCTTACCCTGAACACCATGGGCTCTTAACCTATTTTACAGTCTCCTATGCAGTACCTTTAAAGGCTTTCTGGAAATCTAAATAAATCACGTCCACTGGTTCTCCTTTGTCTAACTTCCTTATTACTTCCTCAAAGAACTCTAACAGATTTGTCAGACATGACCTCCCCTTGACGAAGCCGTGCTGACTCAGTCCTATTTTACCATGCACTTCCAAGTACTCCGCGATCTCATCCTTAATAACGGACCCTAAAATCTGACCAATGACTGAGGTCCGGCTAAGTGGCCTATAATTTCCCGTCTTCTGCCTCCCTCCCTTCTTAAACACCAGTGTTACACTAACCACCTTCCAGTCCTCTGGGACCCTTCCTGCCTCCAGTGATTCCTGAAAGATCAACTCCAATGCCTCCACAATCTCCCCTGTTATCTCTTTTAGAACTCTGGGGTGTAGTTCATCCGGTCCAGGTGATTAATCCACCTTCAGACCTTTCAGTTTCCCCAGAATCTTCCTGTTGGTGATCGTCACTGCACTCACCTCTGCCCCCTGATTCTCCTGGAGCTCTGGAATCCCACTGGTGTCTTCCACCATGAAGGCAGATGTAAAATAACTATTCAGTTCCTCTGCCATTTCGTTGTTTCCTATTATTACTTCTCCAGCCACATTTTCTAGTGGTCTAATGTCTATTTTTACCTCTCTCTTACCTTTTATATATTGAAAAAACTCTTCCTATTTTCCTATATATTACTAGCTAGCTTGCACTTGTATTTCATCTTCTCCCCCCCCTCATTGTTTTTTTAGTTGTCCTCTGCTCGCTTTTAAAGGCTGCCCAATCCTCTGGCTTCCCACTAATTCTTGCCACTTTGCATGCTTTTCCTTTTGCTTTTATGCTGTCCTTGACTTCCCTCATCAGCCATGGATGCCTTGTCCTCCCCTCAACATGTTTCCTCCTCCTTGGGATGAAATTCTGTAGTGCCTCCCGAATAACCCCCCAATACCCCTGCCATTGCTGTTCCATGACACCCCCCCCCCCCCCCCCCCACGAGAACTACTTTATAGTGCGGAATAAAACTCTCCCACAATCCCAAAATTCAAGTCCATCATTCTTTGGAGTTTATCCCAGTGAAGTTATACACCCCAATTCCCTATCCCTTGGTTAAATTCTTTATCGCAATCTCCATTTCAACATTGGAGCCTATGTTGCATTTTTCTGCAATTGAAATTAATTGGTCCATTTTAGAGAAATTGATAATCATGAGGGACCTTGACACAAGTAGTTGATTAGATACTGACTTATTTTGCACTGTGTGAGGACAGACAGCATGGTTAAAATCTACTTTAACTAGTTGCGATTGTAACAGTTTTGTTTTGTTAACTTGTGATTCAAAATGATCGTTAAATAATGTGGTGAACCATTTTCCTCAACACGTACTCCAAAACCATGTCCAAAAAGTTACCTTGTAATCCTAAAAAGTAAAGGCAATCCACAAAGGGAGCGCAGTTATTCATGATTAAACCATCAATTCCTAATAATTCTAATTACAAGTCATAGTTAAAATCTAAGATTTCATTTCCTCCCTGACACAGTATTATAAGACCATCCATTGATTTATGATGACCGCACTGATTTGGATCTGATATGTATGATTTCTAAAACAGAATTTGGTGACTTAGGCTAAGCTGATTGAGATAGTGGAGCAGTGAATTGCTCTAAGCTATTACACCTCTTTGGTGGATGTATATTGACAACTGCAATTTCCTACATGCTAATACTCTGATCTCAGTTGGGTTGTGGAGACAATATGCTTTCCAAGGAGAGTTACACATGAGGCAGCCTGGCCTGCTACCAAATGCCTTCTGACACCAAGTTATGGATTAATGAAATGAAAGGTCGCCATAGTCCCTCAGGACCATAGGCTGCTCGCCCCTTTGAGAGAGAGCTGACTGGTGGTGATTTAACCTAGGGTCACCACAACTCAGGCGAGGGACAAAATTGAGAAGGCGAGGCCTTCATAGTAACCTCAGCCAGTACTGGAATTGCACCCACGATGTTAGCATCTCCCTGCATTACGAAGCAGCCGTCCAGCCCACTGAGCTACCCGACCCCCCTACAGATCAATACTGGCAAAGCACAAAGCGTAGATCATACACTTGCTCACTCTCAGCCAGAGAGCCAAAGGGCCAATTAAATGAATTGAAAAAACAAAACCTTCATGAAGAGTAAAATATAAGCACGGGTTCGAGCTTGGTTTTCAGATTTTTGGGAAGTAGAATTCAGTTCAAATGAAAAGAACCTGAGATTGAGTTTAGAAGCAAAGTACAATGTTAAAGGTGAACCGGGGAACAAATAAGAACAGTAACAGCCACAGCTGGTGGCACTGCTGCGCTATGAGGTCTCCTACCTCCTTGTGAATTTGTTTCAAGATTAAGCCAGAATCACAGTGGCAAAGTGCCACATGAAGATTTATGACGATGCTTGACTACTCCAGATTCAAAACTTGCCTGAACATTTTACACATCGGATCTGAAATATAAGTACTCATTGCACTGGAATTGTCACGGGGTGCAACAGGAACTCAGTTAAATGTTTGCTGTGTGTATGAAAATCAAGGAGGATCACAGCCAGAAATCAGGTAAAAATGTTTTGTCAGTTTGATTATAGATCTATTTCGCGGTCTGACTTGTTACTCACATTTTAACAATCACAACCAACAACGTGTCTTGCTATGTTTACGCCTGATCCAATGTAGCACTAACTGTTCCAATCATGAATAGAATGTTCAGTATATTATTGTTGCCCAATGGTTCTCCTTTACATAATTTATTCAAACAATTAAAGTGAAACTAATTTTAGACTTAAGTTCAAAGATAATGCTTTGAAGCTGTAATTTTTAAAAAATGTTTAGAGTGCCCAATTCATTTTTTCCAATTAAGAGGCAATTTATCGTGGCCAATCCACCTACCCTGCACATCTTTGGATTGTGGGGGCGAAACCCATGCAAACACGGGGATAATGTGCAAACTCCACACGAACAGTGACCCAGGGCTGGGATTGAACCTTAGACCTAGGCGCCGTGAGACAGCAGTGCTAATGAAGCTGCCATTGTGCAAGTGTTTCATGCAACTAATCTTGATTTCTAAACCTCAACATAATTTTGTGTTTAAATCACAGATTTTGGCGAAGTGCAAAGTACAGTGTGTTACTCAGCAGTAAAACTGATACCCATTAGATTTACATACATTCTAATAATCACAAAATTGTTTATGGTGTGGAAGAAGGCCATTTGGTCCATCATGTCTGCACCGGCTCTTCCACCAAGCATCATGACTTTGTGCCAATTCCTTACCATTTCCCTGCAACCCTGCACATTGTTTCGAAAAGTAATCATCTAATGCTGTCTTGCAAACCTTGGCTGAACTTGTTTCCATCACACCGCCAGGCAGTGCATACCAAACCCGAACCACTCGCTGTGTACAAGTATTTTCTGACATCACATTTGCTTTTTTTGCAAATCTCTTTAAATCTGTGCCTTCATTTTTTTTACCCTTTCACAAGCAGAAGGAGTTTTTCCCTATCTACTTGGTCCAGCTCCATCATAACTTTGAACATCTCCATCAAATCTTCTCTTATCCTTCTCCTCTCCAAGGGGAACAGTCCCAATTACTCCAATCTATTCTCATAACTTAAGTTTCTCATCCCTGGAATCATTCTTGTAAGTTTCTTCTACACTCTGTCTCCAATGCATTCACATCCTTCCTATAGTGTGGCACCCATAACTGAACACAATACTCAACTGAGGGCTAACTAGTGTCTTGTATACATTCAGCATAAGCTCCTTTCTCTTGTTCTCTAATATTTAGTCTAACCTTTAGAGTCTTCAAAAGATCCAGAAACTAGATGCGTAAACCAGCCATCTAACAAGTTAACAACAAAAATGTGTCGTACTTATCCAGAATTTCAAACTTTAATCCTTTTTCAGAGGATTTTCAAGGAATGAGTGGAAATCTTCTACAATGAACTAAAAGCCCCTTCGTATAAAAAGGTAACGGTATTACAGTTAACATAATACAATAATAAAATAACGTATTTGCATTGCATTTTATGTTACGGTTGTGATATCTGAAGACTTTTATGGTCAGACATTGAATTGATCATGATAGGCATCACACAGTTCAGATGTGAGATTATATTCTGCATTCAGTGAACTCACAATTGAGTATCATCTATTTAGCAAATGCAAAGCCTTAATCACTGAGTGAGTTAGTGCACAATATATCCAAAAAGCATCAAATGGATTCTTCACGTATAATGGAGAAAAATAAAGAAGTCTTGTCTTTTTATATCAGATAAAGGCTATCAGACACACCGAGAAAGTATTTACATTAATGTATTACTTTATTACTTCACCGAAATGTCTCAAAGCACTTCACGCTATGTATTATCTTTGCTGTCTGATGGCTTTTAGATAGATAAGTGGCACCAGACATATATACATATATATATTTACTTGCACAACATATACTTGCACAATATATATTAAGGAGGCTCTCTCATTACAAAGTAACCTGTCTCATTCTTTAACTGTGTTGGTGCCAGTTTATGCCTGACCAATATTGTCAGCATAAAAGCAGTTAGTGCATTGTTCCGATGTTTCTTTTGTGAGGTTGGAGCAGAGGCGTATTGATGAGTTCTTTACTCTGCACCTAATCGTCTCTTCAAGCACTTCTGTCATGACCAAAAATTAGTTCAAAAGGACTGAATTTGACTCATTAGGTGCATCCCTAATTGCAAACAGTATGAATGGAATTCCTTTATCCCAATCTTCTGAATAATCTTGGCAATAAGCCCTCAACGTTGTCTTTTATGTCTGATGCCACTTTTCTAACACTCCCTGCGATTCTGGATGGTATGCAGTTGATTTGAATTGTTTTATTCCTAAGATAGCCATAACTTCTTTGAATAACCTCGAGGTAAAATTTGATCCTTGATCCGATTGTATTTCTGTGGGTAGTCCATATCTAGTAAAGAATTTAATTAACTACTCCACAATCTTTTTAGCTGTAATATTACGTACTGGAATGGCCTCTGGAAACCTAGTAGACACATCCATGATAGTCAAAAGATGTTGAATCCCACTTTTTGTTTTAGGAAGCGGTCTTTTAGTACCCGTGTAAAAGGTTCTCAAATGATGGAATGGGTATTAAGGGCGCTGGTTTTATCACTGCTTGAGGTTTCCCTATCACTTGACATGTGTGACATGATTGACAAAATTTAAAGACATCTTTATGTAGTCCAAGCCAATAAAAATGTTTCTGGATTTTAGCTTGAGGTTTCCTTATTCCCAAATGACCTCCCACTGGTACCTCATGTGCAACTTGCAACATCTCCTTTCTATACCTACCGGCAACTTCTGCCCACTGTTCATCCACCTGTATATGTAAAGGTCTCCATTTTCTCATCAAGACATTACTTTTACGGTAATAATACTCTGGTATACACTCAGATTCCTCTTCGGTATATGCTTTCTGATACATCCATTTTATTTCTACATCTTTCTGTTGTAACTCCGCCAATTTTCCTGAACTAAAAATATCCGCCTCATCCTCCACCTGTTCTTATTCTTTTTCAGCCGTGTGATCAAAAATAATTTCTGATAATTGCACTTCAACTTCATCTTCACACTTTGATTTCTCCTCTTGTCTTAACCTGTGACTTTTCGACCTTGTTACTACACAATCCGGAAAAATCCCAGGTTACTCATCCTTCAATACTTTAGTTGTCTGATTTTCCACTGGCGTATCAACCACAGTAGGCATCACTCCCACCTGTGATCCAGCTATATCATTACCCAAGATAAACTGTATTCCTGGACAAGATAGTTTCTCTATTACACCTACTACCACTTCACCACTCTTCACTGGACTTTCCAACCTTACCTTATATAATGGAACACCACTACTCTCACCCTGAATTCCACATATTCCCACCTTTTCTGGCATCATTCGTCCCAAACTACATAACTCCTAATTTCTTACCATTAAAGCTTGAGTAGCTTCCATATCTGTTAAAATTGTGACTTCTTTACCTGCTCCTACTGATACGCATAAGTAAACTTTGCCCAAACAAGTAAATTCTTTAACGGCATCTGGCACCTTCTTATCAATCACCTCTTGATCAGGCTGTACAATCTTTTGCCCCTCCTTCGCTTCACTTGAGCTTTCCTCTAACACTTTAACAATCCCCACTGTCTTGTCTTGTTTTACCACATCAGACTTCCCAGTGCTTTTCTTCAACCACATTTTCTTCAACTGTGACTTTACATGGCCTAGTTTATTACAGTGAAAACATTTGAAACTTTTTGTTTCTTTTTCACCCTCCTGGATTTCTTTTTAAATCTGATTATTATCTCCCCTTATTATCTCCCATCAGATCACCTTTACCTTTACCACGGGTATTTCTCGTGTCCCCAGTTTCTATCCCTCACAGGCTGAAACTGATGTCGGAAACCAAGCTTTGATTTATGTGCTAATTCATAATCATCTGCCATTTCTGCTGCTTACGTCGCAGATTTAACCCTCTGCTCTTCCACATGAGTTCTCATTACATCAGAAATTGAATTTTTTAACTCCTTCAAAAGTATAGTTTCTCTGAGAGCTTCATACATTTGGTCTATTTTCAAAGCCCCTATCCACCTATCAAAATTACTCTGAGCCTTTCAAACTCCATGTATGTTTGACCAAATTCTTTCCTTAAATTTCTAAACCTTTGTCTGTAGGCTTCAGGCACTAGTTCATATGCATCTAAGATGGATTTTTTCACCTCCTCGTATGACTCAGATAGCTCCTCTGATAGTGATGCAAACACTTCACTAGCCCTACCTACCAGCTTTGTTTAAATCAGTAATATCCTGTGGCCATTTCATTTGTTTAGCCACCTTCTCAAATGAAATGAAAAAGGCTTCTACCTCCTTTTCGTCAAACCTTGGCAATGCTTGGACATATTTAAATAGATTCCCACCAAGCCTTCGACTTTGACGCTCTTTCTCACTATCCTCATCACTATCATCCAACTGTACGTTTCCCTTTACATCTGCCAATTTTAACTGACTGTCATGTTTCATGGCCATTTTCTGAAGTTGAAACTCTCTTTCTTTACTTTTTTCCCTGATCTGTATCTCCCTTGCTCTTTCTTTTTCCTCTCTATCACTTTTGTATTCGAGTTGCTTTAATTAAATGAAATGAAATGAAATTGTTTCTCATGTTCCATTTGTTTAATTTGTAACTGAATTTTTGCCATTTTCAATGAGTCAAACTGTATCTCCGGCAACTTTAAATGCTTAGCCACTGCCATAATTAACTCATCTTTTCGCATTTTGTCAGGTAATATTTTTGCCAAATCTAACTTTAGTCTCTGTCTGTAAGGTACTGCGTGTGACCGTCTCCACCCCCCAAAACGTCTGAGCCTCTGAAAGAGCTATTGTCCACAACACACTCCCTACTTAAACTAGAATACCACACCTGAAAAGCAACCACAATATGCTCACCCCTCACTGTCTTTAAGTTCACGAAGCCAATCCAATAGATAGACTTTTATCCCCCTTGAGCCCCCAATTTGTTATGGGCCAGGGTTTATGGAACCCCAAAGTGTATCATGGAGTTCACCTGACCCACAACTTTTAATAGATTGTGGTATGGGGAGCACACGGCCCACTCTACAGGTGTGGTACAGCAGAAATGGAAAAGTATTTTTTAAAGCAAAACAATGTTTACTCTATTAATTCAAGTTAACCTTTTTAAAACATTCAGTGAACATCTTAGCAACCATTAATTCAAATACAACCCCCAAAGAATACAACACTAAGTAATCGGTAAGCTGTCCTTTTAACATCCAGAGACTTAAAAAGAACCTTTAAACAGGAGCACATCAGGTTAAAGTCACTACTGAGAGCAGTTATTAGTTTTAAATCAACAAAGGATCGATTTACAGTTTTTAGATTACAGAGAGAGAGACTAATACCCCTTCTGGCTGTGACTGCAGCTATCCAGCTCTGAAAAATGAAACGAAAACACACCCTGTAGCAAACAGCCTAAAACAAAAGTAAAAGCTGACAGACTGCCAGCTCCACCCACACTCTGACATCACTGATAAACATCCTTTTCTTAAAGGTACATTTCGTAAACACTCATTTCTTAAAGGTACTCTCACATAACACGTCATTATTGTGCAAAGCACAGGAAATTAAAGTGAAGGTTTATTTCCATACAAAATGAAGATAGTCCTATGTTATAAACAGATTGATATGTATAAATTACAGGAGAAATAAAAATTTTCCCTGCACGAGTGCAATAAACTAACATAACCAGAAATATTATTGTTCTGGGGCTCATCAAAGGAAATGTATGTTTGTTTTTCACTTGACAACATAGTCCAAATGTTAGAAATGGATGCTGGCATGGCTGGCAATGAATTCTGATAACTATCTCTATTTGTGATGATGGTGATCTCCATTATTCATGGCTTGGCAAGACACTCACATTTGTGGAGGTATTTATTGCTTACTGGTTAAGGAATAGCCCGTACATTTGTGGAGAACTGAACAATCAGTCCTGACTTGATGGACCTATTGAGAAAGAGATACATCACAATTAATTCAAATGCACAGTCTGTTTTCATCAGCTTTAGCAGAACCTTCCAAGGATAATCTGAGGGAGGATGAAATAAGGGAGGAGATTGCTGCACCATTGGCGATCATTTTTGCATCCTCACTCTCCACTGGAGTAGTACCGGATGATTGGAGGGAGGTGAATGTTGTTGCCCTGTTCAAGAAAGGGAATAGGGAAATCACTGGGAATTACAGATCAGTCAGTCTTATGTCTGTGGTGAGCAAAATACTGGAAACGATTCTGAAAGATAGGATTCATGATTATTTAGAAAAACATAGTTTGATTCAACATAGTCAGCATGGCTTTTTGAGGGGCAGGCCATGCATCACAAGCCACATTGAATTATTTGAGGATGTGAGGAGCCACATTGATGAAGGTCAGGCAGTGGATGTAGTATATATGGATTTCAGTAAGGCATTTGATAAGGTTCCCCATGGTAGGCTCATTCAGAAAGTCAGGGGGCATGGAATGCAAGGAAATTTGGCTGTCTGGATACAGAATTGGCTGGCTGAATGAAGACAGCGAGTGGGAGTGGATGGAGGTCAGTGACCAATGGTGTCCCATAGGATGTGTTCAGTGACCTCTGTTCTTTGTGGTTTTTATAAATGACTTTGATGAGTAAGTGGAAGGGTCGGTTAGTAAGTTTGCTGATGACATGAAGGTTGGTGGAGTTGTAGATAGTGTCGAGGGCTGTTGCAGGTTACAACAGGGCATTGGTAGAATGCAGAGCTGGGCTGAGAAGTGTCAGATGGAGTTCAACCTAGATAAATGTGAAGTGATTAATTTTGTAAGATCGAATTTGAATGCTGAATACAGAGTTAAAGGCAGGATTCTTGGAAGTGCGGAGGACCAGAGGAATCTTGGGATCCATGTACATAGATCCCTCAAAGGTGCCACCCAGGTTGATAGGGTTGTTAAGAAGGCATATGATGTGTTGGCTTTCATTAACAGGGGTATTGAGTTTAAGAGTCGTGAGGTTTTGCTGCAGCTTTGTAAAACCCTAGTTAGACCATACTTGGAATATTGTGTACAGTTCTGGTCGCCTCATTATAGGAAGGATGTGGATGCTTTGAAGAAGGTGCAGAGGAGATTTACCAGGATTCTGTCTGGAATGGAGGGCATGTCCTATGAAGAAAGATTGAGGGAGCTGGGGTTTTCACACCGGGGCAAAGAAAGCGTGGTGACTTGATGGAGGTGTACAAGATGATAAGAGGCATGGATTGAGTGGATAGCCAGAGACTTTTCCCCAGGGCAGAAATGGCTGTCACAAGGGGACATAATTTTAAGGTGATTGGAGGAAGGTTTTGGGGAGATGTCAGAGGTAGGTTTTTTACACAGAGAGTGGTTGGTGCGTGGAATGCACTGCCAGCAGAGGTGGTGGAGTCAGAGTCATTCGGGACATTTAAGCGACTCTTGGACAGGCATATGGACAGCAGTAAACTGAATGGGTGTAGGTTAGGTTGATCTTAGATTAGGATAAATGGTCGGCACAACATCGTGGGCCGAAGTCCTGTTCTGTGCTGTACTGTTCTATGTTCTATAATCTACAGCGTAATGTGAAGTATCCCAAAATACAGGGCTAAAATTATATATTTGCATACAGGCACAGAAGGAGACCATTTGGCCCATTGTTTGTTTTCTATTCTTTCATGGTTTGTGAATGTTGCCCATCCCTAATTGCCCTTGAGAAACCAATCTATCCAATTAGTCTGACTCTCCTGTTTTCTCTGCAAAACCTTGAAATTTTTCCCTTATCAAGTATATATCCAATTCCCTTTGGACGGCCACAATTGAATCTGCTTCCACCACTGTTTTAGGTAACCGTGGCTCAGTTGGTGGCATATTCATCATGGCTAATCCACCGAACCTGCACATCTTTGGACTGTGGGAGGAAACCGGAGCACCCGGAGGAAATTCACACAGACACAGGGAATGTGCTGGCTCCACACAGACAGTGACCCAAGCCAGGTATCGAACATGGGACCCTGGAGCTGTGAAGCAGGTGTGCTAACCTCTGTGCTACCATGCTGCCCTGGCAGTATTTCGAAGAATATGAAGGGAATAGTCCTCTCCAATATTTATCCCTCAATCAACATCACAAAAAAATCATTATCACATTGCTGTTTGTGGGAGTTTTTCTCTGAGCGAAAATTGGCCCTCACATTTTCTACATTACAACAGTGACTACATTTCAAAATACATCATTGGTTGTAACATGTTTTGAGAGGTCTAGTGATCACGGAAAGCTCCTTTTAAGTGTGAGTTTTTCTTTCTTGTTTTCATTCCGAGGCGTCAGCACTAGCAGTGTCATAGAGCCATACAGCCAAGAAAGAGGCCCTTTGACCCATCCTGTCTGCGTCGGCCATCAAGCACCTATCTACTCTCATCCCATTTTCCTGTACATGGTACACATCTTTTTTTTAGCTATGGCATTTCAAGTGCTCATCTAAGTGCTTCATAAACGTTGTGAGCGTTCCTGCCTCTACCACCCATTTAGAGAGTGAGTTCCAGATTCTGGCCACTCTCTGGCTGAAAAGGTTCCCCCCCAAATCCCCTCTAAATCCCCTGCTCAATACCTTAAATTTATGCCCCCTGGTTATTGATCCCTCTACTAAGGGGAAAAGTGTCTTCCTATTTTCCCTATTGATGTCTTTCACAATTTTCTACACCTGGAAGAGGTCTCCCCTCAGTCTTCTCTGCTCGAAGGAAAGCAACCCCAGCCTAACCAGCCTCTCCTCATAGCTGAATCGCTCCAGCCCAGGCAACATCCTGGTGAATCTCCTCTGCACCCTCTCTAGTGCAATCACATAGTGTGGTGACCAGTACTACTCACACACTACTCCATTCAAAATATTCTCCTATCTTTACTCTGGTTCTTTTGCCAAACACCTTAAATCTCCTCCGGTTACTGGCCCTCCTGTCATTGGCAACAGTTTCTCCTTTTCTACTCTATCAAAACCCTACATAATTTTGAACACCATTATTAAATATCCCCTTAACCTTCCCTGCTCTGAGGAGAAGAATGCCAACTTCTGTACTCTTTGGAATTTTTAGGCACATTTCAATCAGAGACCTACAACTGGTAATATGATCCTGATTTGCATATACAACTAATGCTCAGTGTTCCAGTTTTATGGCATATCCATTTCCACCGTATCAGATGCACACGGGGCTGTTTAGCACAGGGCTAAATCGCTGGCTTTGAAAGCAGACCAAGCAGGCGAGCAGCACGGTTCGATTCCCGTAACAGCCTCCCCGAATAGGCGCTGGAATGTGGCAACTAGGGGCTTTTCACAGTAACTTCATTTGAAGCCTACTCGTGACAATAAGCGATTTTTATTTCATTTTCATTTCACAAGATCACAAATGATGGCGTAGTGGTATTGTCACTGGACTGGTAATCTAGACACCCAGAGTAATGCTCTGGGGTCCTGGGTTCAAATCCTGCCACAGCAGATAGTGAAATTTGAATTCAGTAAAAATTTGGAATTAAAAGCCTGACCATTGTCGATTGTCATAAAAACCCATCTGGTTCTCTAATGTCCTTTAAGGAAATAAATTTACCATCCTTACCTGCTCTGGCCGGCATGTGATTCCAGATTCACAGCAATGTAGTTGACTCTTAAATTGCCACTCAGTCCGAAGGTAATTAGCAAGGGCAACAAATGATGGCCTTGCCTGCAACGCCCACACCCCATGATAGAATTAAAGCCAAAATGTAATCCCTTTCCATTCTTCACCCCAAAAAAAAGGAGGAAAAAATGTTGAATTTCTCGCCAATAAAGTCCCGGCCTTCAATACATACTCCTCTATAAGCAGAATAGTGGACCTTCATTCCAAAAAGACATTTGAAAGCATTGTCTGCTTGCACAGCATGGTTCCTCGATAAAAACCAGTGGCTAAGGAAACTAAATGTTGTTACTAAAGCCTTCATCCAGACAGGACTGATGGGAGATTAGAGTAGCACAACTTGTGAATTTGATTGAGGTGATCAACTGCATTAATATTATCTGGTCCATACAAATCCAAAAGATGGGGCATAATTGTAATATCAGCTGAAATAGCTATCTCTTGTCACTGTCCTTGTGTTCGTCAGGAAAGTGCTCCCATAAAACAATTTAGTCTATATCTTCCTATACAATATCTTTGATGGCTTGATTATAGATTGGTGCCTTCAGCAATCTCGTGAAAGGAAAGCAATTACATGATGATTTTGATTGATTCATGCAGTTGCCTTGTTGAATTCTTTTGCCAATCCTTCCAGCAAATCCTTTTGTGTTCTAACCTGAAATAAAAAGAGGATGGATGCACTCATCACATTTGCTACCAGAATCTTAAGCGTAGCTGGGGGTTTTTAAACAAAGGGAAAAGTTTTCAGTTGCATGCATTTTGCATACATATTTTGAATGCCCGAGTTGTATTTGGATTTTATGCAGCAGACTTTACAATATTGCGGAGCTATTTTTTTAATGAAAACAAAGACTGCTTGTGTAGCTGATGCTTGGAGACAACCTAGTTTAATTTCACTGGCAGAGCTGAAATGCCTGAAGCCCTTAAATTGGCAGACACTGGAGTCTCTAATACTCCACTTTTACGTGCCCAGAATCAGGAAAGGGTTCTGACTGCATTAGGAATGGAATTGTAGTTGGGAGCACTTGTATTAGTGTCATCACAAGTAGCCTAATAGGTGTGAACAGGGTCATGTAACAAAGGATTTGCAACTAAATGAATACGATAACAGTCCTCAGTTTCTCTAGGTGGATTATAAGTGGACACAATGTAAGTGTTTGAGCAGTCAATGCTTTTGTGTTTCCTTCACGTCTCTTCTAAACCCCCCCATATCCCCACTGCTGGCAACATTGGCCACGCATGTACAGGTCACAATGTAATGCGTTGTGCTCTGGACTGGTGATGTGACTCAGCAATGGGGCACATACTCATGTTGCTTAGCAGTTTCATTGCACCCAAATCCACACCGTAAGCAACTCAGTATCCTGCTGATTTGCAGCTTCTGCTGCTCTGCGAATTAAATCATTACAATATGTCTTTTCTTTGGTGTTGCAGATTTTTACCCAATTTCCAGCTGTCCAATTTCAGGGATGTTTTAAAACTGTCGTATCTCCAATGCGTGATGATCTGTTTCAAGTTACTCTAAGATTGGCTGATGGAAACAATCTGTTTAAAGCTCCTGAACCCACTTGTGTACAAAAGCTGAGTGAAACTATGTTCCTTTTATGTTAGGAATAAAAATCCCAGTGTTAACACTGATTAAATCATGTGGTTGGTGTACGCTCTCACAATAAACAGAAATGGAAAGGAATCATTTTGGGTGCTGTTAGGTTGGGTAGTTTACATCTTGCAGTGAACTCTGGTGGCATTTGTTGCTGTTATGAAAATCCTTTAAGTCGATGAACATTAGGAAGGTGTTGCAGTGATAGGGATGCCCGAAGTTCACCGCGATTGTCCGCCCCCCACGCTGGGTGGGAGAATAGCGGGAGGGCCTCCCGACATTTTTCACGCCCTCCCGCTATTCTCCCACCCCCCCCCCCCCACCCCACGCCACGAATCGAGGCGGCAAGTGACGATTCTCCGAGGCCGAGCGGCCGGGCCTTCGCGCCCGTTTCAACACAGCAGCGAACCTGATCGCTGCCGTCGTGAAACGGGCGCTAGATGCCCGTTTGGGGCATGTGGGGGCCCAATTGGCACGGCAGTACCACGGCCGTGCCAAGGGGGGGCATAGGCCCGTGATCGGTGCCCACCGATTGCGGGCCGTGTGTCCGTAACGGACGCACTCTTTTCCCTCCGCCGCCCCGCAAGATCAAGCCGCCACGTCTTGCAGGGCGGCGGAGGGAAAAGACGCCAACTGCGCATGCGCGGACAACGTCATCGGCCATGTCAGCCGGCGTGACGCACGACGGTCGTCAAGGCCGCCGTGACGCACGGGGCCGCGCTCCTAGCCCCGCCCGGGGGGGAGAATCGGCCCCGGAAGTGGGCGTGAAGGCTGCCGTGGGTCACGGCCTGTCCCACGGCAGCCTTTACGATTCTCCGCATTTGCGGAGAATCTCGCCCTCCTGTCTCCTAGGTGGCAATGTGTAAATAACATTAGTATGCAATGGCTCCATCATGGACCCCTTCCCTGTCAAAACAGGTGTCAAACAGATATGGTGCCGTTGCATCAACACTCAAACAGCCAGGTCTTCACCCGTATTGTTAAATTGGCATCTGTTATATGCACCTTGTTTCAGCTTCATTTTACTCTCTATCTCTTGTTCCAGAGAGCTCTGGCTTTGTTTGCCCGACCATTCCCCCTTGTAGGAACATACTTCAATTGTACCCATACTATCAAGTCTTTCAAGGGAGTCCATTATTCCAATACACTTTTGCATGCCAATTTTTGATTCAAATTTACCTGGATCAGATCCATTATTCTCAACCCACTGAAACTGGTCCTCCTCCAAGAAAATACTGTTACTCTTGATTGCTCCTTGCCCTTTTCCTTAACTAACCTAAAAAGTTACGATATTGCGATGACTGTCCTATCAAGGTTCCCCCACTGACACTGACACCACTTCCCTATAACCAGATCTAGTAATATTCCCTTTCTCTCTGGGTCAGAGACATACTAATCTAGAAAAGTATTCTGAGAACACTTCAGAAGCTCTTCTCCCTCTCTGCACTGTACACTATTCTATCCCAGTTTTTATTATGGTGATTGAAGTCCTCTATAATCATTATCTATTGTTTTATGTGTGCGGTTCTGTAATCTATAATTTCCTTGTATACTTGCTCCTCAATATCTTTCCCACTAGTTGATGGGCAACAGAATACATTCAGTAGTGTAATGGCACCTAAGGGCAGCACGGTAGCACAAGTGGGTAGCACTGAGGCTTCACAGCGCCAGGGTCCCAGGTTTGATTCCCCACTGGGTCACTGTCTGTGCGGAGTCTGCATGATCTCTCCATGTCTGCGTGGGTTTCCTCTGGATGCTCCGGTTTCCTCCCACAGTGCAAAGGCGTGCAGGCTAGGTGGATTGGCCATGATAAATTGCCCTTAGTGACGAAAAAGGTTAGGAGGGGTTACGGGGATAGGGTGGAAGTGAGGGCTTCAGTGGGTCGGTGCAGACTTGATGGGCCGAATGACCTCCTTCTGCACTGTATGTTCTATATTCTATTTTGTTTCTTAACTCCAACCAAATTGATTCTGTTATTGACACCCAAGCCCCCCCCCCCGCACCCTCGCACCCCAGAATATCTTCTCTCTCCAGCACTCCAATCTTCTCCTTTATCAATATTGCCACCCTGCCTCCTTTCCTCAAATATTTAGTACTCGGCCCTGCCATTTTTTCGTCTGCATTATTGCCATAACATCATATTTGCATATGGATATGTGCACATGCAACTCAGCAACCTTGTGCATCATACTTTGTGCATTTATGTACATGCACTGTTAATCTTACTCAGGACTTTTGCATTCTCACTTACTCTGACCCATCAAATTCCTTACGATTTCGTCCCTCGTGCTATCTCTTCCAAATTTGTGTGCACCTTTTCATCCTTTCAAATGTTGCATCTTGGCTCCCTTCGCTGATCAAGAAAGTTGGAATATCGCCAATAGCACAAGCAAACCATACCACAGAACATTGATTCCCAGCTCTGGTACAAACAATCCGGTCTGCATAGGTCCCACCTGTGTTCTAGTAATCTAAAGCCCTCGCTCCTGCACCATCTTTCCAGGCATGCTTTCACTTGTTCTCCCCTCCCTATTTCTCTACTCACCCATGCTTGTCACTCAAAGCAAGCTGGAGATTCCTCCTTTGCTTGCCTCATCACTACAATCCCTCAAATCTGCCTGGAGAACCTCATCCATCTTTCCACTTCTTTTGTTGGTGCCGCTATGGACCAAAATCCATGGCTGTTTACCCTCCTTCACAGAGTTTTCTGTGCTGGTCAGTGACGTTCTTGAACAAGGACAGAGGTTGCTGGAAACATTCAGGTGGTCTGGCAGCGTCTGCAGGGAGAGAGAAACAGAGTTCAGGTTTCAGGTCTGTTTGGCACTTCATCAGAACTAAAGAGAGGGAGAAATGCATTAGGTTATAAACTGTAGCTGTGAGAGATTGCAACAACATGTTGCAACTTCAAGAACAAAATAAGGTGGCCTGGCATGGGAGAGGGAGAGGTGGGGGGAGGGTGGATTTGCCTTGAGGCAATAACAGTATGGGATGTTTTAATAAAAGGATTTAAGATGGAGGAGGAAGGTCACAGTCTAATGTTGTTAGACTGTCTTGCTTATTTTAGTGGCATTCTTAACCCTAACACTAGGGAGGCAATCATGGAATCACGTCCGTGGCTGCAGAAACACTCGCTGATTTCTCTTAAATAGAGAATCCCCTCTCACTATTTTGTTCCCAATCTTTTTACTGCTCCATTGGGCAATTGAGCCACCTGTGGAGGGGTGGTCTTGGCTTTGTCTGCAGTCCCCAGCGGAACCATCAGTATTCAAAAGTTGAAAACCGGTGAGAGAGCAAGATGCCACTCTGGATGCCTGCACTACCTGCCTGGTCCTTGTTGACCTCCCTATTCACATGCATACCATTAAGCGAAGAGGTGACCACCTCTCGAAACCTGCTGTCCACATGGAGCTCAGCCTCACGGATGCACATCAGTGAAGCCAGCCGTCGCTCAAGCTTCAAAGCCTGGGGAGTGAGGTTACGTGCTGTTAATAAACTGCTCTCTATTAATCTACATAATTTTGCCCACGGTGTTCGTCTCAATTGTTCAAAATCCAGCAGTGCCTTGCATCACCTTAGACTGACTGTTATTCGACATATAATTCACTGAGTTCTCTAAACACATTGTAGGCAACATAGTGATATGTTTACTCTCTGTTGCACATTCTTGGGTGCAAATGTTGAGGGGTGTGGAATGGAGTGGGTGCAGCTTGGAGCAACAGAGCAGAGAAGGTTCCAGAATCAGGGGAAGAAGAAGAAAACTAGGGGAGCAAAAGCTGCGGCACTCGAGGCAATAGAAATAGAAAGAGGTTGGAAGAATGAAGTTAAAGGCTCAATATTCCCAAGGCAGAGGCCAGTGCCCACAAAGCAATCAAGAAAAAGCTGAAATTGGACTCGTGTTTGAGAGCACGCTGGTCCGCCCAGCTATGCCTTGCTGTGTTGCATCATGTGACAGGAAAAGTTATTTTCTTTTTTTAAAAAAAGATAAAGCGCACTGTTGTAGAATTTAGCAGGTGGGTGCCAAATTCAATCCCTGGTTTATGTTGACATCTTGGTTAAAATGGCAACGAGGCAGCAACATTTGGTGTCACTGACCCTGGATTGAGAAAGGGGAGAACCAGTCATGTCTCCCCTTCCTGATCACATTCCAGTGAGCCGCACTGCAACAATCCAAGCATGTGGACATTGTTTGAGGATAATGCATTCCTATGAATAGTGGCAACTGGGACATGATTTTGGAGGACTGCCACAGCCTGAAGAACTGCATTCCCAAGGGAGTCAGTACCCTCAGAAAAGGAAGGGGACCTGGAAACAAGTGCAATGAAATAATTTTGCAGGAACTGATATAATAGTTTCAGCTGACAGGAAGAGAATGTTTTATTAAAAATTATTGCAAGTTAGATTGCTCCAATATGTACTGTAAAGAAATTATTTTCAGCATGGTACTTATAATAACAAACTCATAAAAAGGAACTGAAGCAGTTGTGGCAGATACAGACTGTGCCAAGACGCAGTGCATGGGTAGATTTCATGACCCTTGATGTATTAAACTATAAATATTTAACAGCTTACTAATAGAGTGCTATGAATATTTATAATTGTTCCATTATTCTGATGCGTGCAGTCTTCTCTCTTTGTCCATTAATGCAAAAAGATGATAATGAACGTAACAAATTAATGACTAGAATGTAAAATGTTTTAGAAGTATGATTTCCCTAGCATTTAGTGCTGTTGATAGTGCAAGAATGCAGGTGTGCATATATGAATGAACCATAGGACAACTCAAACACAATACCCAGAGATATACTAATGATATAGGCCGACATGTATAGTGGAGGAGTGAGAGAGAGTGTGCAGGGCTGGGAGTGTTCCTGGTCATAGTGTGGCCTAACCATGGGGTGGGAGGAAGCAATGAGAGTTGGGGTGTTAATGGAGGTCGACAGAGCAGAAGGTGGTCATGGGGGTCCGATAGTGTTTGGCAGAGGGGACAGATGTTGGTCATTGGAGAATCTAATGGTGGTGGGTGACAACTAGCAAATTCTGGGGGCAGCTGAAATCTGGGGTAGAAGACAGATTGTGCAGAAGGGGAAGATTTACAACGTAGCTTGTTGGGCCTGGAGGAAACACTCCAGCTCCTCCTGGCCCACAAACAGTGCTGTAAAAGCACTTATCTCATGGATTTCCCACCATTCCCTCTCATCCCCATACCCCCTGCTACTGCCTGGTTTCCGTGCGGCGTGGGGAAATCAACTGAAGTGAATTTTCTTTAAATGTAAAAGTTAAAATGGAAGCAAGTAGCCGTGTTCTAATGTTTAAATAGCCATTACACTTCCCAGGAGTGGATTGGTCACTCACCTCTTATCTTAGCTCCTTGAAAGTGGAATTGGTTGAGTTTGAAATAGGTTGAGTTTCTGATGTAGATTTATTCGCATTTCAACCTCTGTCGTGAGTCCAATCCACTCCTTTTTTGGAACTAATTTTCAGGCCTGAATTTTCATACCTCTCATGTCCGTGCATAAATGCTGGCAGAGACCCCATTCTAGAAATCTCTTCCCCTGAACCTAGCGTCCACCATTTTCACCTGGGGAGAATGGGAATGGGTTCGTAATTGCTCGTCCATAGTTCATGGAAGGAGGTATCTATTTAAATCAGCAGCTTTGGAGGGTAAGTCACATCTTTGGCTTTTGTGCACGAACATCTTTGGGAGAGGTGAAACTCCCTTTGGAAGAGGTAAAGCACCCAATGTGATTGTTAAAAATGGACATGTTTACATGTAGAAAGTACTTAAGCTCATTGGAACTGTCAAGCTGTCAAAGAACAGTCGAAACTCATTGCAACAGTCAAAAAGCTCATTGCAACAGTTAAAGCTCATTGGGACTGTTAAAGCTGTCATGGGTTTTTAACTCACCTGGGTGGTGTTTCTTTTTAAAATGTGTGTTGTTTGAAAGAAATCAATGCCTGCTATTTCACGCTATCAGTTACCATAAGCCTGAGTTACCATTATAGGATTTATGCTGCATGACTTTTTATAAGTGATTAAGTTATTAAATGAACTATTTATTTTCAGAAGAGATTATTTGAAAGAATTTCAGCATGTTGATTTTTTATTACCAAGGAGCATGTTCTTCAAATGATGATGTCATCAAAATACATATAACTTTATTTTGTGCCAGCTTGGTTGCCAAGATTTGCACATGGTGGATTCTAAGTGAGTTGACATGGAGGGGGTAAGGGCAAAGGGGGAATGGGTTGGCATGAGTCACCACTAAGTTGGCATGAAGGCTGCAAAAGACCTTTAGGATGAGTGAGGAGCATGGGTTGGCATGGGGGTATGAGAGGCCATTGGGGATGAGCAGAGGGGCATAATGTGGCAGAGGGTATGAGGGGCCATGGTGGTGTGCAGAGGGGGAAGAGTTGGCGTATGAGGTAGGAGGACCCATTGTGGCATGGGTAGAGTGGCAGAGGGTGGTGTGGGGCATGAGGGTTCATGGGGAATCCATGTTGGGATTAGGACTGGAGAACTTTTTTTTCTCCTTAATCATTTTTTAAATAACTTTAACAAAGTGCTGGAGCACAGTGGCAGTCCTTCTGCCCAAACAGCCTCCACACTTTAACTATCCTTTGCAATGTGAATGTGTTTCCTAGCTTCAAACTTCAAAGATCCGGCTCTAATTTTTAGGCAGTGTCCCCAAGTCTCAGGCTGAGATTTTCTGGCACCCCTGATGGATGTTTTCCAGTGGCAGATGTGGCTCAGAATTGGGAGCTTCCGGCCTCACCGATGTCTACAATATCTTGCGTGGCCCATCGTGGGGGGTTACATTTGGTGGGATTTGGAAGATACCGCCGGCAGGAAGTGCTGTAAAATCCCACCCTTGTTTTCAAAACACTCCTATGACCTTACTCGTTAATAACTCTGTAGCCTCCTCCAACCCCACAACCCTCTGAGATCTCTCTGCTCCTCCAATTATGACCTTTTGGGCAAATTCATGTTTGTTTTTTCCATCAACTTATAGGCCCTAGACTCTGCAGTCCCCTCCCTGAACCCCTCAATCATTATACTTCATATGTTTTGGGTGTGCAAGGTATTGGTGGGTTGAATGAGTGAACATCGCAATAATTTTGGGTGGAATATAAGACATAGCAAAAAGCCTTTTTGGATTGTGCTGATTATTAAGATAATTCAAGAACTAATAATGCTGATCCTGAATGAGATGTTGCTCATGGGAAAAAGGCTGAACATTTGGAAATGGAAGTTAAAATATCCACCTTGTGTAAAGCACTGAGTCAGTATTGTACTGAGAGGGTTTGTTCGAGCAAAATATTTGCTTAATTGGGACTAGAGTCTGGGACCGTGGGGGGTATTTAGTAAAAACAGTGATCCTGGGTATGCATGTTGGCTGGCAACGACAGGCAAGCTTTCAATTAGGGATTGAGAGGAGCATTCCTATATTAAAATGTTACTTTATGTGGCTTGACAGGTGTTCCTTTAATGAAGACCTTTTTAAATGTATTCATTCAAGGCAGGAATGACTAGACCAGCATTTATTGCCCATCCCTAATATTTCCCTTGAAAAGTTGATGGTGAGCTGCCCTCTTGAACCGCTGCAGTGCCCTCAGCATAGTACATCTACAGTTCTGTTAGGGAGGGAGATCCAGAATTTTGACCCGACAGTGAAGGAACAGGAATATAGTTCCAAGTCAAGATGGTGTGTGGCTTGGAGGGGAAAGTTTATGTGATGATGTTCTATGCATCTGTCCTTCTAGGTCGTATATGTGGCGGGTTTGGGGGTTACTGCCTAAGGAACCTTGGTGAGTTCCTGCAGTGCATCTTGTAGATAATGTATTCTGCTGCCAATGTATATTGGTAATGGAGGGAGTGAATGCTTAAGGTGGTGGATGGAGTGTCTTACAAGTGGGGGCTGCTTTGTCCTGGATGCTGTTGAGCTTCTTGAGTGTTATTGGAGCTGCACTCAACCAAACAATTGGAGAGTATTCCATCACACTCCTGACTTGTGCCTTGTAGACAGTGGCCAGGCGTAGGTGAGTCGGGAGTTCATCAAGACTAACACTTGTTTTAGACATGAGACCTGGATGTTGATTCCATTGCCTGTGTCAATATAGAATTTATTTATTTTTTAAGAATTTACAGTGCAGAAGGAGGCCATTCGGCCCATCGAGTCTGCACCGACTCTTGGAAAGAGCACCCTATCCAAGTTCAACACCTCCACCCTATCCCAATAACCCAGTAACCCCACCTAACACTAAGGGCAATTTTGAACATTAAGGGGCAATTTATCATGGCCAATCCACCTAACCTGCACATCTTTGGACTGTGGGAGGAAACCGGAGCACCCGGAGGAAACCCACGCACACACGGGGAGGATGTGCAGACTCCGCACAGACAGTGACCCAAGCCGGAATCGAACCTGGGACCCTGGAGCTGTGAAGCCATTGTGCTAACAACTATGCTACCGTGCTGCCCAATATGGCAGACATTGCACTCATAGCTGACAAGCGCTGTATACTTCCTGTCTACCATGCTGGAGTTTTAAATGGCCATTTTGTGCCAGATAAATGATAATACGCATCCCAATTTCTTAGTCTTATAATTAGTTAAGAAAGGTGCTGCTTACTTTAGGATCAAAAGATTTCCCCCTCCACTTTTTCTGCTATCATCCTGAAGGATTTAACAGCTCCCATTGTCAGGTGGGAGATAATTTGTACAACTTGACACTGTCTTTCCTAAAGCATCCACTGTGATGTTGGCTATTCTAATAATAATAATCGTTATTAAAATCACAAGTAGGCTTACATTAACATTGCAATGAAGTTACTGTGAAAAAACCCCCAGTTGCCACACTATGGCGTCTATTCGGGTACACTCGAGGGAGAATTCAGAATTTCCAATTCACCTAACAAGCACATCTCTCGGGACTTTGCTGGAGGAAACAGGAGCACCCGGAGGAAACCCATGCAGTTACGGGGAGAACATGAAGACTCCGCACAGACAGAGATCCAAACCGGGATTCGAACCCGGGTCTCTGGTGCTGTGAAGCAACATTGCTCAGCACTGTACTACCGTGCCGCCCACTTATACTCAGTCATCACATAACAGCACAAATATTCAGGTACTCCATCTAAACACCTCCTGTCCTTTCTATCCCATGGCATTGTAATGACAATAACTTGTCTACTATGTCTGTAAATGTGTCATAATCCCTGCTGTCAAGTATTACAGAGCACGCTATTACTGTTCCCTTTATTTGGCAAACCCTGAATATATTTTTCCAATGGTTTTTGCTGGTAAGATTCGAGAAAAAAGCAATAAAAAACAATTAAAGACTCACAAAAAAAGGAGTTGATCATTTTGGCATTTGCTGCAGTTTATGGAGACTATTTTTTAAAAATTCAGTGAAGCAGGTGAATATGGAGCATCGTATTAAATTGCCTTTTTAGCGAGGCTGGGAAATTGATCAGTTGTTACTGAACTTTCTTGATGAAAATGAAGAAAATAACGTATAGTTCTAGCCTCAATATTTCATCAGATATTTTATCAACAGAAATTACATTTTGCTTTGACTCATGCAGAACGTCATCTTTCTATTTTGAAGCTCAAGTTATTGAATCCTGTGCTCAGTATTCATGAGAAAAGTGCAAATTCTAATCAGTTTAAAGAGCGCTGAGCAAACGCAGCAGCAGGTATATGTAATTATGAATATTAGAAGGACAGGTGATTTATTGGGGTGAGCCGTTCTCTGACATATCCTGCGACTTTCTATTCTTCTCATGCGTTGTCCTGTTTGCTGCCTGAATGCCTCAAGTTCGCAAAAGTGCCTAAAGACCTGAGCAACAATAATCACTTGCCCCAGTACTAACTAAATAGTAGGACTCTGATTCAATGTGCTATCCATTCATTTGCGTGTTTCTCCTCTGGAATAATTTATTTTTATTTTTCAATACATAAGCATTTGAAAAGTTGCATTCAAAGTTCCCATTTTGGATAATGTTTTTTTTATTTTTAAAAAACCCTCCATTTTTTATAGTTTTTTCATGGGATATGGGTGTCACTGGCCAGGCCAGCACTAATGCCCTAATTGCCCTTTGTGAGTCATTTCAGAAGGCAATTAAGAGTCAGCCGTATTGCTATTCGTCTGTAGTTGCATGTAGGCCAGACCAGGTAAAGATGGCAGATTTCCTTCCCCAAAGGATATTAGTGAACCGGATGGATTTTTACAACAAACAATCATCATTACCGAGACTAGCTTTCAATTCCAGATTTATTTGAGTTCCACCAACTGGCGTAGTGGGATTTGAACCCACCATCCCCTGGAGCTCTAGCCTGGGCCTCAGAGTTGCTAATCCAGTACGATTATCACTCCGTCACCAGTTCCCCATTTACAACTGGTTGCCTTAATTTGAACCCTGGATGAAAAAATAACTAAGAAGGAAAGAAACCTGATCCTGTGTTCGAATCAGTCTGGAGCACCTCTTGATGTGCTTTTATCTGCTTTTATGTGGCCAGACTATGTATAGATTCCTGCTAGCTTGGTATTCTGTATGTGCTGCTCTGTAGTGCTATGACCAAGGGTGGTTATAAATTAGAATGATTGCATAAAATGTATTAAATATACCATGAGTTTCTCATAGTCTTATAGAATTGAAGAGATTCATTAATGATAAGCGGAAAATTAGATTTGATTCAATGGACTACCTTTACTTAACCTAAATATTAAGGAAATTCACTGAAATTTAAAATTCACGCTCATTCATGGCCAGCTATTTATTATAATATGGTCTATAGTTAATATAGTCGAAAAAAAATGTAAATGCTACACTATTACTTGGATTCTCTTTTTAAAATTTTGGGAATTAAAGTTAGAAAAACTCTCATCCAAAACAATTGCAACATTGTGTAAATAATCTCACATCGGTCCAAAACAGTACTTTGGACGGAATGGGAATGAATGGCTACAAGTATTGTGTTAAGACAACAATATTACGGAATAATGTGGCAATTATAATGTATCTAAAAAGAATATTTAAGGAAGAGAATATATACAAAAAGGAAGAATGATAACTTTAGTGAAAGGAGAAAGCTAATAATAATAATCATTATTATTGTCACAAGTAGGCTTACATTAACACTGCAATGATTACTGTGAAAATCACCTAGTCACAGTGACAATCCCAATGGGTGGGACTATGGTCGGCCTCTCCATTTCTGACCCTTTTTCCCTTTGTCCATGGATGACAATTCCATCTGGCTGCAACCCTGAGCCTCTGAAGCAATGTCTCTTTACAATGGAGTTTTGGCTTCATCCCAGTGTCTGCAAGCCTGCTACGCAGTCTTTCCCAAGACAAATCTCAGCTCTTACAGGGATCTCAAGATTAAGCAGACTTTGCAATATTCAGTTTGTTTACGTAGGACTTGATAGTGTCTGCTCATTCGTCATCAATCAGGCATTATGTTCATCAGTTAACCCCTCCTGCTGATTCCCCCATTCAATGAGATCATGATTGATCTGTGACAACTCCATATAGCTGCCTTTGCCCCATAAACCTTAACAGTGTGAAACCAGGAGAATAAAAGAGTGAGACTCAGAGTGGAGCCGGAAAGATAAAAGAGTATGGGAAATAGCGCGACTGAGAGTGGAGCCGGGAAGGTAAAAGAGCGCGAGAAAGGGCAAGACCGAGATCAACGTGTTAATTTGGAGTTTGATGCTCCTGAGGTGACATCATGATTCAAAAGTGATGTGGGGAAAGTGGAACCAGCTGATTGGGTGAGAGCAGTCATGTAAATATTTCCTACTTTTATTGCTTATAGTGTGTAACGTCTATATTTTGTAAGGACTATATTCTGTAGAAACGAGGAGCAGCGAAGAATGGCCTGACAGTAATATCGTGGATAGCACACATGGAGAGGTAATCACACCACAGGCTAAGACTCCACAGGCAGAAAGGGAATGGGTGACCACCTGATAGAGTAAGAGGACTAGGCAGCTAGTGTAGGAATTGGCTGTGCCACTCCTCTGCAACACCAATATACCACTTTAGATACTGTTGAAGGGAATGGCCTCTCAGGGGAAAGCAGCAAAAGCCAAATTTATGCACCACAATTCGCTCTGCTGCACAGGGGAAAGATAAAACGTGTGGAATTCAATAGTTATAGGGGATTCAATTGGCATTTCTATGGCCGCAAACAAGACTCCAGGATGGTATGTTGCCTCCCTGGTGCTAAGGTCAAGGATGTCTCAGAGCCACATGCTCATCAGAGCAAAAATATCAGGCTATACCGGCTGAAGAGATGGTGCGGGGGGGTTTCAGTTTCCTGGGACACTGAAAATGGTTCAAGGGGAGGTGGGACCAGCACAAACTGGATAGGTTGCACATGGGCAAGACCAGGACAGATGCCCTATTTGCTAGTGTGATTGGGGAGAGTTAAAACTAAAATGGCAGGATGATGGGAACCTGTGCAAGGAGTCAGAGAAGGGGACACATGCCAAGAATAAGACAGAAAGGGGAATACAAAAAGTGATAGGCAAAGAAATCATGGGCCAGAATAATACAGGGTCACAATGAAAAATAATGGGAATGAGACAAGGAATGTTAAAAAGACAAATCTTAAGGCTTTGTGCCTTAATGCACAGAATATTCACAATGAAGTGGATAAATTAATCACGCAAATAGATGTAAATGGGTGTGACATATTCGTGATTATGGAGACATGGCTGCAGGGTGACCGGCGATGGGAATTGAACATCCTGGAGCATTCTCAGTATTTAGGAAGTTCGAAAAAAAAACAAAAAGGTGGTGGGCTTGCATTGCTGGTTAAAGAGAAAATTAACATAATAGTGAGGAAGGATATTTACTCCGACAATGTGGAATCTCTATGGGTTGAGCTGAGAAACACCAAGGGGCAAAAATCATTAGTGGGAGTGCTGTATAGACCCTCAAACTGTAGTTGTGATGTTGGGAATGGCAGTAAACAGGAAATTGGATGTCCCGAAGCATGGTACATTGGCGAGACCATGCAGACGCTGCGACAACGAATGAACGGACATTGTGTGACAATCGCGAGGCAGGAATGTTCCCTTCCAGTCGAGAAACACTACAGCAGTCAAGGGCATTCAGCCTCTGATCTTAGGGTAAGTGTTCTCCAAGGTGGCTTTCAGGACGTGCGACAATGCAAAATCGTCGAACAGAAACTTATAGCCAAGTTCCGCACACATGAATACGGCCTCAACCGGGACCTTGGATTCATGTCGCATTACGTTCATCCCCCACCATCTGGTTTGGTCTTGTGAAATCCTACTGACTGTCCTGGCTTGAGACAATTCACACCTCTTTAACCTGGGATTACCCCATCTCTGGATCTGTAAAGACTTAATTACCTGCAAATGCTCGCATTCAAAGCATTGTCTGGCATCTTTGACTTTGTCTATATGTTTCTGGAACCTACCTCTTCCTTCACCTGAGGAAGGAGCAGTGCTCCGAAAGCTAGTGATTTGAAACAAACCTGTTGGACTTTAACCTGGTGTTGTAAGACTCTTACTGTGCCCACCCCAGTCCAACGCCGGCATCTCTGCATCAGGAAATTGGAGACACATGAGGTAAAAAAGCACCTGTTATTATGGGTGACTTTAATTTTCATATAAATTGAGAAAATTAAATTAGTAACAATACTATAGAGGAGGGACTCCTGGAGTATATACGGGGTGGCTTTCTGAACCAATACATTGAGGAACCAACTGGATAACAGGCCATCCCATAATTGGTATTGTGTAATGAGAAAGGAATAAATGATAGTCTACTTGTGCGAGGCTCCAGGGAAATGAGCAATCATAATATGATGGAGTTCTTCATCAAGATGGAGAGTGACGTAATTGATCCTGGCTTTCGGGTCCTGAATCGGAATAAAGGAGACTACGATGGTATGAGGCATGAGTTAGCTATGATGGATTTGGCAATGTCACTTAAAGGGATGACAGTGGCGAGGCAATGGCAAACATTCATAGAGTGGGTGAACTGCAACAATTGTTCATTCCTACCTGGTGAAAACATAAGATGGGAAAAGTGGATAAGCCATGGCTTACAAGGGAAATTGGAAATAGTATTAGATCCAAGGAAGTGATATGCATATTGGCTACAGAAAACAGCATCTTGAAGATTGGGAGTTGTTAGAATTCAGCAAAGGAGGACAAAGGGATTGATTGAGAAGGGTAAAATAGAGTATGAGAGTAAGCTTGTGGGGAGCAGAAAAACCGTAAAATCTTCTGTAGATATGTGAAGAGAAAAAGATTGGTGAAGACAGATGGAGGTCCCTTTCAGTCAGGAACAGCAGTATTTATAATGTGGATGAAAGAAATGGCTGACCAACTAAATGCATACTTTGGTTCTGTCTTCACAAAGGAGGACACAAATAATATATCAAAAATGTTTGGGAACACAGGGTTTAGTGAGAGGGAGGAACTGAAGGAAAACAGTCTTAGTAGGGAAATGGTGTTGGGGAATTTGATGGGATTGAAGACCAATAAATCCCCAGGGCTTGATAATCTACATCCCAGAGTACTTAAGGAAGTGGCTCTGGAATTAGTGGATGCATTGGTGGTCATCTTCCAGACCTCTGGAACAATTCCTGAAGATTTGAGGGTAACTAATGCAACCCCACTAATTAAAAAGGGAGGGAGAGAGAAAACAGGGAATTATAGACCAGTAAGCCATCGGTAGTTGGGAAAATGCTAGAGTCCATTTACCAGCAGGGCACTTGGAAAACAATGACAAGTTCCTACAGAGTCAGCATGGACCTACAAAAGGGAAATCATGTTTGACAAAACTACTGGAACACTTTGAGGATGTAATTAAAAGAGCTTTTGAGGGGGATCCAGTGGCTGTAGTTTATTTGGACTTTCAGAAGGCTTTCAACAAAGTCCCACATAAGAGATTAGCATATAAAATTAAAGTGCATGCGATCAGAGGCAATGTATTGAGATGTATAGAAAACTGGTTTTCAGACGGGAAACAAGGAGTCACTATAAATACGGGCCCCCTTATTAAAGGGATCCCTGGGGGCGTTCCCTATTACAGGGTTCCTTGGGGGTGTCCCCCTATTACATGGGTCCCTGGGGAGTACCTCATTATAGCGGTCCCGGTGGGGAGTCTCGCTATTACAGGGGTCCTGGAGGGGATGGGTCAGGTCATCCCTGTACTTGTGGGTAGGCAGGGCATCCAGGCAATTCGGGAATGGAGGTGCCGCTGTGTGGTGGTGGGAGGCGGGGGGGGGGGGGGGGGGGGGGGGGGGGGGGGGGGGGGGGGTGTCGGGGAATGTAAAAATGGTACAATTCAGCTAATGTGGGAGAACGTAGGGCTGGATTCATCGATTTGGAGGCTAAGTGTGGATGTGGGAACTGTGACGTTTTACGACGCCAAAATCGGCGCTGAACCCTCACCGATCCTGCGACCGATGAGGGGCCAGCAGCCGCACTGGGTACAACTCCCGGCTCCCATGACAAAAATGGCTGGGGAATGGGCAGATCCATGGCCGCGCATGCGCATGGCGACGGACTGCACCAGTTGCGCCGTAAAACATGCCGCCAGTCGTACGCGGACTCGACCTGCCAGATAATACCCCCCCTGGCCACCCCCACCAGCACCCCCCAGCTCTCATGGAAGGTCCCCCCCCCCACCCCCATCCAGCAGCACGGCTTCTAGCCAACTATGGCGGCGCTGGACACAGTACCAAGCGCCACGCTGGGTTCCCGACCGCTCAGACCACACGTCAACAGCAAAGTCGGGACTCGGCCTATCGTGGGCGGAGCGTCGGAAAGGCCTTCAGGAGAAACACTAACGCCATTCCAACGGTGTGCTGCGTGCGACGCGATGACGCGATTTCGAGGCGAAGGAGAATAGAAAACCGGCGTGAAAACAGCGCCACCCCCAATTTTGACATCGGAAGGGATTCTCCACCCGATTGCCGATTACAATATCGGCGTTGGGCAATGGCGAATCCTGCCCATAGTCTCCCGAATGGAGACCCCCACTGTTTATGTTTTCAAGGAGTTAGATATTGTTCTTAGGGCTAAATGGATCAAACGATATGTGAGGGAAAATGGGAATAGGTTACTGAGTTGGGTAATCAGCCATAATAATAATGAATGTCAGAGCAGGCTTGAAGGGCTGAATGGCCTACTCCTATTTTCTATGTTTCTTTGTTAACACTTCTGGTAAATTAAAAATTTATCAATCTCAGATTTAATTGAACAATTGACTGAAGCTTCAATTGTGAGTTGCAGTGTGATTCCAAGCTTCTACAACTCCTTGCAATGTGAATGCATTTCCCAGCTTCACTCTTGAAAGACGTGACTCTAATTTTTCGGCTATGTCCCCAAGTCTTAGATTGGGATTTCCCGGCCCTGGCAATCATCAGAATCTTTCAATCCCACCAAAAGTCAAAGGATTTTTGACTGGTCCGCTGCATCCCATGCAATAGGTCCCACCGCGGCATAACCGAAAAATCCCAGCCTTTGTCTCTTCAACCAGGAGATAAACTAGAGGGGACTTTGCGCCCCATTTGCCATAAGCGTAAATAGCAACAGAGGCGCAAATTCGCGGGAGAGCCAAAAATCAGGATATGCGCTGGTGAGATTTTGTGGAGCGGTTGGCCCTGCCCCCAACAGTGATGTAATGGAGATGTCGCCATGAAAGGGGATTGAGGAGTTGGGGGTCTCAGAGACCAGTCTAAGAGCAGGGCACTGGGGACAGGGGGGGTAGTGGGGGTGGGGCCCTGCTGCATGGATCGCGCTCTGGAGGAGTGGGGTTTGCACCGGGATGGTGGGAAAGGCACTGGGACTGTCGTGGGAGGGATGGGGCGAAGGCATTGGGGCTGCAGTGGTGGGATGAAGAAAGCTCATCAGCATGGGTTGGGCGTGCTATTGGCCTATATTAGAGAAAATGGGGAAATAAAGGAGTGCACTCACTGTAGTATATCTAATTGGTTAGTTTCATTCATGGTTTATAGGCTGCCATCATAAATAGCTAACCAAACCTCTGGACTTAGTTGCTCATTCGTGTATGCAAAATCTGATGAAAGGAAGAAGTACTCACTCTTGAGTGGTCCAAACATATACCAAGTCCCATATGTTCATTTTGACGAAATCCTGTAGTGATGTGGTGTGTTAATGAGGTAATTAGAGAGAGAGCCACACACATAGTTTCTGGTACCTGATTGCAATGCCTGTGTCTCAGCAAGCAATCCACTCGGCACCTCAAATCCAGGCCTTGACTAAAAAAGAAAAAGAGATTAAAAAACATGAAAATAAAAAGAGGGAATAGCTTTCTCTTTTTTTAAATGAGGAAGGTCCTTTAAAGTAGGTTTTAGATCTCAGTCAGATCCATGTGTCAGGGCTTACCTAACCTTTTATTAATACTTATATTTCAGATGGAACTATTCTCTGCCGATGACAAAATGTCACACTGATATTCTCAACACTCGATGGAAAACTTCATATGTATTATTTACTTAATATTGAGCTGAAATCCAAAGGATTCAGGGGTATGAGTAATCAATGCGCAGACATACATAGAACATGTCTTGTTGTAGAAAAATAGTGTCATCAATAAACATTTAGTTTTGTAGAAAGCAGAAATTTAAAATTCGGAGGTAAGGAAAGATTATTGCAACTGTGGGACAACCAGTGTCTATTAAGATAAATGTTTTTTGGGGGGATTATGTGAGTACAATGACAGCCATCTCTGAAATATCTCACTGTACAACCTGCATAATAGAAATCTCTCACTCTCTATTTTGAAGTAAAACTGCAATACTCATTAACCCGAGTTCTGTTGGTTCTGTTGCCATCACTTTATCTGTATTCATGGTGGATAACTTCTATTTGAACACAGAGGAGTGAGAAATTGCTTCATTTGCACCCATTTTGTGGGGGGTGTTCTAAATGCTCCAAGAACTCCAGAAAAAACTTGCGGGTTGAGTCTTGCTGGATGGTGTCTTGATAAGAGGATCGCTGCATGGACAGAGTGGTAGAATGGGGCAGATCATGACATGAATCAGAGTGTAGCATGCACTTTATGCCAGCAGCGTAATGTTGGATGGGATCTCCCAGTCGCGTTACGCTCGAAAGGCAGCGTAGTGCAACTCAAAAGGCATATTATCATAGAATTTACAGTGCAGAAGGAGGCCATTCGGCCCATCGAGTCTGCACCGGCTCCTGGAAAGAGCACCCTACCCAAGGTCAACACCCCCACCCTATCCCCCATAACCCAGTAACCCCACCCAAGACTAAGGGCAATTTTGGACACAAAGGGGCAATTTAGCATGGCCAATCCACCTAACCTGCACATAGAACATAGAACAGTACAGCACAGAACAGGCCCTTCGGCCCTCAATGTTGTGCCGAGCCATGATCACCCTACTCAAACCCACGTATCCACCCTATACCCGTAACCCAACAACCCCCCTTAACCTTACTTTTATTAGGACACTACAGGCAATTTAGCATGGCCAATCCACCTAACCCGCACATCTTTGGACTGTGGGAGGAAACCGGAGCACCCGGAGGAAATCCACGCACACAGGGGGAGGACGTGCAGACTCCACACAGACAGTGACCCAGCCGGGAATCGAACCTGGGACCCTGGAGCTGTGAAGCATTTATGCTAACCACCATGCTACCCTGCTGCCCTATGCCGGGTGATCCCTCTTCCGCGATCTACCCAGCTCACCATGCTTCGTGGGATCGTGTCAGATGTCGCAATGTGAATCCCGCCCATTGCGGGTGGGATCAGTTTTTAGCAAATCTGCAAATTATAGTGAGACAGCTAGTCTCACTCTAATATTGCTCCCACAATTTATTCAAGGTGTGGTATCTAACCCCCCTGCCTTGGAGATCTGGGCAAGCACTATTCAGTGCTGGTCTCCACAAATGGGGACCAGATGGAATGGCACTCTCGGGGGTCTCTCAGGTGATTGGAGGCTCCCAGGTGCTTGCTCTCTGGGCAGGATGACGCCCTAGCACTGCTGGTGCCACCCATGAACCCTGGCACTGGCAGCCTGGCACCCTGGCAGTTACAACTTGATGCCAGCCTGGCACTGCCAAGCTGACAGGCCGGCATTTTTCCATTGCTGCTGATCAGGCCCGGGGGTGCCCTATGCGGTTGCAGGGGGATGAGGGGAGGGGGAGGCCTGAGGACCCCCTTATCAGTGAGTTGGGGCGTGTGGGGGGGTGGGTTCTGAAGTCGCATCACTGTGTCGTGAGATTGGGACGCCATATTTAAATGGTGCCCCAATCTCATCCTGCACTGAGGTGTTCCGATGAGTGGAACTCCTCAGTGCGGGAAATGGGACTATTGCCTCGGCCACCCATTACCTGCTGAGGCCCCCAACCTACCTGAATGGCCATTCGATAGTGTGGTGTTTTTCGGCATTCTGAGTGCTGGAAAACATCTGGCTAATCGCACGCACGGGACTCTGTTCCCATTCGGGTAGATTGTGCTCATTATCTCTTAACCTTACATAGCTGAACACATATTTGGCTGCAGGGAAAGCCCCACACCAATGTCAACTACTGACAGCTTAGTTGTGGTTTGATTTCTTCAGATCTATCAAGCCCAATTTCACACCCATACTCTTCTCTCCATCCTAACAATATGCCTCAATTGAAAACTCAAGAGAAGCAACTCCTATTGCACCAAATGTAGGAAATTTCCCCATTGCCTACCTGAACGTACTTGCTTGTTGGATGCCAAGCAACTAACTTGCACTGGTAACCAAGGTGAGACTGGTGACTATTTCTTAGGGTTATTTAGGGAGGATGTGCGCTAGCGATAGGCATACGCTGTGTTAATGTGGATCTGCTGGTTTCTTCCCCAAAATGATCAGAATGTATTAGAACATAGAACATAGAACATAGAATAGTACAGCACAGAACAGGCCCTTCGGCCCTCGATGTTGTGCCAAGCCATGATCACCCTACTCAAACCCACGTAACCACCCTATACCCGTAACCATCCGCACAGACAGTGACCCAGCCGGGAATCGAACCTGGGACCCTGGAGCTGTGAAGCATTTATGCTAACCACCATGCTACCGTGCTGCCCAGGTATTGGCATGTGAATAAACTGCAGCCAAAACATATGACATACATACAGCCCATTCTTCAGTCACAAGATAGTCTAAACTTCCATATAGCAGGCAGTTAACGCTATCAGCAAGTAATGCATTAATACAGTAATATGTTAAGAGTTCGTTTCTAGAAGCCTGAAGATCAACGTGAGATTAGCAGTTGAAAATCTCCACTAGGTCTGTCGAAAATACTGCATGTGTCAGAAAAGCTATCACTTGATAGAGGAGTCGTTGTTGCAGACTTATTGTAGGCAAAATAAGAAACAAAAATCTGCCTTTCAAAATAATTGCAACCTGAAATGTGTACATGGGGATTTGTCTGTCATTTATGGTGACAATCAAATTGGATATCTTTTACAAAAGCTACGTTTGGAATTCATTTTACCAATGAAAGATGTTGTTTTGATTTAAAACCTCGGTTGGATTATTCCTGTGTAATGGAAAAAGGATTCTCCGAGTTAACTTTTCTTTTACATAACTTTAATGGTGATTGCACAGGTGCATTGAAGGGGCAATGAGAGAATTAAAACGGTCTGTATTTGAATTTTATTTCTTTATTACCCTCTGTATTTTTGTAACCCAGTGAAAACTGTTCTGCACATCAAGCAATAGATCCAGGCTCTACCTTTATGTCCATCAGTATTACATC
Source organism: Scyliorhinus canicula (assembly GCF_902713615.1). Classification (NCBI taxonomy): domain Eukaryota; kingdom Metazoa; phylum Chordata; class Chondrichthyes; order Carcharhiniformes; family Scyliorhinidae; genus Scyliorhinus; species Scyliorhinus canicula. The sequence continues at coordinate 122,191,942 of NC_052160.1, forward strand.
AATACCATCCACTGTCAACTGAGAAAACTGATGGGCTGTCACGTCTTTGAAGGATGTCTCTTCATTCCTTAGACATACATCATCCGCAAATCAGAAAGAAAAATAGTAAGTATTGGCGACACAAAGCAGGTAAATCAACATCTGGGAGAAAAAGACAGGTTTTTATTTGGAATCACGTGGCGACATACTTGCTTTGTATTTCCAGCATTTTTTCCATTGTATTATTTATCATATTTTTCCATAGTTTAACAGGGTTTTTTTAATTTGTTTTTTTTTTCAGCTGGCGGGCAGGGTTAGAGAATGTGTACACCAAAATGGCCACCAAAATGGCCACCATGAAAACTAAGCTTTCTTGCAGTGGATGTTTCATTCCTTCACATGTGCAGAGGCGCACGACACATGAGCAAATTGTGAAAAATGGACTGACAGAAGAAAGACTTGTATTTACCTCATGTCTTCCATGATGTTGAGACAACCCAGTGCCAAAATGAAGGACTTTTCAAGCATAGTTACTGTTGTAATATAAGAAACGTGGCAGTGAGTTTTCACAGAGTAAGATCCCACAAATGAGCAATGTGATAATGACCAGACAATCTGCTTTTTAATATTTTTGGGTGGAGGATTAATATTGGCCAAAGATAACTCTCCTGCAACTCTTCCTTCGGGGACATGTTTGGCCTTCTGCCAAAGTTACGCTGGCCAATCAGGATGACTCCTAAAGTAATTCCCAGCACAGATTTAAGATGATTGGCAAAAGAATCAGAGGCTAGATGTCAAGACCAAGCCAACAGAACCGAGTGCAGTGTGACCTGTCTGTGGCTTCTACTTTAATTGTGCCATTTGTCAGCTGGAAAATGAAATGAAATGAAAATCGCTTATTGTCACGAGTAGGCTTCAATGAAGTTACTGTGAAAAGCCCCTAGTCGCCACATTCCAGAGCCTGTCCGGGGAGGCTGGTACGGGAATTGAATCGTGCTGCTGGCCTGCTTTAAAAGCCAGTGATTTACAGACACATGGAGAACGCACAGACTCTACACAGACAGTGTCCAAGGCTGGGAATCGAACCTGGGACTCTGGCGCTGTGAAGCAATAGTGCTAACCACTGTGTTACCTTTGCTGCCCATAAAGTCTCTCAATAAAGAAAAGCTTTGTGTCTCAGCTTGAGCTTCATCTGGCTTGGAACCTATTACGCCCCATGCTATTGGTTCCCGGTACCTTACTCCCGGTCCACAATGGAATCAAAATGATTCAGTGATATTTCATCTCGGCATTCATGCCTGAATTGTCGCTTCTCCACTCATCCTATAAATTCTTTGATTCAGTCAGCATAGCATTGGGAAGGGCAGCACGGTGGCGCAGTGGGTTAGCACTGCAGCCTCACGGCGCCGAGGTCCCAGGTTCGATCCCGGCTCTGGGTCACTGTCCGTGTGGAGATTGCACATTCTCCCCGTGTTTGCGTGGGTTTCGCCCCCACAACCCAAAGATGTGCAGGGTAGGTGGATTAGCCACACTAAATTGCCCCTTAATTGGAAAAAATGAATAGGGTACTCTAACTTTAAAAAAAGAAAGCATAGCATTGGGAGTTAAAACCTCTTAGAGAAAAGCAGCTAACAGGGCTGTTGTTTCGCACTTTTTTCATTCCATGTATTTACTTTGAACAGGCTGGTATCTTTAAATAAGGCACACAGTGATTGGGTTAAGTTCTCAGCAAATATAGAGTGCTCTAAAAATATGTAGCATCACCATTCCCTTTATTGAGCAGCCAAATTCAATTTAAATGCATTATTAACCTGGAAGCAAGGTGAGGACAGGGGAATGTTGAAACAAAATTTTAATTAATCAAATCAAAGGAAACTTAATAATTCCATTAAAACTTCAAAATGCCTGGCTTCAAAAGTTGCTGAAACTTTGCATTTGAAGCCTGAGTGAATCACTTCATCTCCCTTTTATGAGCATCTGCTGCTGTCAGCTGGGACATGCATCATGATGCGATTGTATGTCTGCAAGAGATGGGGTGGAACGTAAACAAAAAACATGATGAATTCCTTCCTTTTTTCTCTTGCAATTAGCAAAATACCTTTGCAAAGAGGAACCCTCTGTTTCTAATTAATCAGCTTGTGAGTGCTGATTAAAGGACAGAACCCACATAATTATATTTACCAAGGAGTGTGGCTGTGGTCAGACATGACAGAGTCAGCTACTCTCCAGTGATGCAATTAATATTTCACACCTGCCAAGCAAAGTGGTGACAGGGACGAGAGAATCGAGTAATTCACAGGAGAGTGTGAAGGAAGCACAAAACACACACACCATTTCTTATTAACATTTTCCACACCGACCTCCAGGTTTGATGGCTTTTCTGTGTTGATATTGTTCATGAAGAGTTCTGTTTGGGATTCATATGGTGTGAAACTAGAGGGTGACTTAACGGTAGCCGTGATGCTCTCATAACTGAATTTGAACCCTCTGTTTGTTCATATAAATTGCTTCATATTCAGCAGAAATGTGCAATTTTTGTTTTCAATTTCCCTCCAGTTCTCTCCCTTCTTCTGAACACACTAACCCATCAGCAGAGTTGGCTGCCCGGGTATTCCCCTCTTGGTGCTTATTTATAATGTTAGAGCAGAGGCTATAGGTGTCGACAGATGTTGGATCACGGAGAACTCTGATCCGATCCTTAGCTAATGCACGCACATGCAGATGTCCGAGAACTAATTCAATAAAAACATGGCAAGAACAGGATTGAAGGAATGAGGATTGTTCCCGATGTCTTTTGGGCAACCTTAAATTAGCTGCTGTTGGGCCTTGACAAAGCTACCAGCATTTCTGCATAAATTAGGAGATCCCTTTCAAAGAAGCTGTAAAAATGGTTTGTACAAAAGCAAGTCGCATTTCCTAGAATCAAAGATTTTACAGTGCAGAAGGAGGTAATTTGGCCCATTGAGTCTGCACCAGCCCTTGGATAGGGATTTATATAGTGTTGTTATTTATCTTTATTCAGGGCAGCACGGTGGCCTAGTGGTTAGCACAACCGCCTCACGGCGCTGAGGTCCCAGGTTCGATCCCGGCTCTGGGTCACTGTCCGTGTGGAGTTTGCACATTCTCCCCGTGCCTGCATGGGTTTCACCCCCACAACCTAAAAATGTGCAGGGTAGGTGGATTGGCCATGCTAAATTGCCCCTTAATTGGAAAAAATAATTGGGTAATCTAAATTTATTTTAAAAAATTTAAAAATGTATCTTTATTCATTCCAGGGATGTGGGCTACGCTGGCTTGGCCAGCATTCATTGATGACCCCTTGAGAAGGTGGCGATGAACTGTCTTCTTGAATTGCGGCAATCACTGTGCTGTTAAGGAACGAATTCCAGGATTCTAAACCAGCATTGGTGAAGGAATGGTGATACATTTCCAAGTCAATCTAATGACTGACTTTGAGGGGAACATCCAGGTGGTGCTGTTCCCATGTGTCTGCTGACCTTGACTTTCTAGATGGTAGCAGTCAGGGATTTGGAAAGTGCTGTCTTAGGGACAATGGTGAGTTCTTGCAGTGCATCTTGTAGATGGTACACATGGCTGCTAGTGTGCATCAGTGGCAGAGGGAGTGAATGTTGTAGAAGGAACGCCAATCAAGTGATTTGCTTTGTCTTGGAAAGTGTCAAGCTTCTTGAGTGTTGTGTGGCTGCATTCATCGAGGTAAGTTGAGAGTATTCGATAACACTCCTGACTTGTGCCTTGTCTTAGGACCAGCCCCAGTTGAGGTTCCCCAAACATTGGACGAGACCCCTCAATTTGTCACCAACTGGTTGGGATAGCCCGAAATTGTTACAAATCCAGGTGAAAACAGACGACTGGCTCCAAGCCTTTATTTAACCTGCACGGTAGCACAGTGGTTAGCACAGTTGCTTCACAGCTCCAGGTTCCAAGGTTCGATTCCTTGCTTGGGTCACTGCCTGTACAGAGTCTGAAAGTTCTCCCCCGTCTGCGTGGGTTTCCTCTGTGTACTCCGGTTTCCTCCCACAGTCCAAAGATGTGTGGGTTAGGTGGATTGGCCATGCTAAATTGCACTCAGTGTCCAAAAAGTGGGGTTACTGGGTTACCGGGATAGGGTGGAGGCGTGAGCAGGGTTCTCTTTCTGGGGCCAGTGCAGACTCAATGGGCCGAATAGCCTCCTTCAGCACTGTAAATTCTATGATTCACTCTGCTGATAACATTAAGGTTTAATCTAAAAAGGTCCCCTTTCCCGTGGTTACCCTTTCCAGATCCAATAGTTATGATTAAAAAGGAACTAATTTAAACAGACCTTCTTGAGTTAAGATGGGGTAAATATGTTAACTACTAAAAAGGTAAAGAGAGGTGGTAAAACTTGTACATCTATATTTATACAGATTAGGGGCGGAATTCTCCCATCGGGCGGCTAAGTGCTGACGGCGGTGTAAAAACGGGAGTGTTTTTTTCCAGCGTTGGCGCCCGTTCTGGGACCCTATTCTGCGGCCTACAGTGGGGTAGCACGGTGCTGGAGCGGCCCACGCCTCTCCAGCTGCCGATCCCAGCGTTGGCCCCGACGCCAAATGGCTACAGGAGCCGGCACGAAGAAAGGAGGCCATGGGGCAGAGAGGCCGGCCCGCTGATCGGTGGGCCCCGATCGCGGGGCCCCGAGTCGCTGCATATCCCAACCGGCGCCGCGCGGACAACGCCGGCCCCAGTGGCACCGATTCTCCGCTCTGCAGAGAATCGCGTCCCGGCATTGGGGCGGCGTGGCGCAATTTGCGCGGCCCGCCGGCGATTCTCCGACCGGTGGGAGTGTCAGAGAATTCCGCCACAGAAGCCTAACAGTAAGTAAATATAAATAAAAAGTTATACGGAACAGTCCTTGAGTTGTGAGGAGTAGATGGTGAAGTGTTGCGCCATTACAAATTGATTCCAGTATAGGTGACTTCTGCAAGACAGTGCTTGATTATATGGTTCAGGTGTTCTGTGATTTGTTACAGGTATTTTAGTTCTTTTTTCCAGCTGTGATTCCTTTTTGCTGACTGGATTACTTCCACAGTCACGCTGGCATTCCCGCGCATGTGCCAACTCGCGCCGGCCGGCGGAGGCCCTTTGGCGGCAGTTGGCGTGGCGCCAAGCCCCTTCCGCGCCAGCCAGCGCAGCGCAAACCATTCCGGCGCCAGCCTAGCCCCTAAAGGTGCGGAGGATTCTGCACCATCGGGGCGGCCCGACGGCAGAGTGGTTCATGGCACCCCTTCGCGCCGGAATTCCCCGCCCTGCCGGTTTCCGAAGAATCCCGCCCATTAAATCATTAGCTGGACTATTCTATAAAGTTATGTTTTGTGCTTTTTCAAAATGGGCAATGGCCGAGCAGACAAAATGATTCAGCCAATCACCTGATGACTTGCACCAGTTTCAAAAGTAACAACGCCAACAGGGACTGAGTCTGCTCCAGCTACGTTTGAACAAGGGCATCGCAGGTCGTAATCTCCCAGAATGGTGCTAATGGTTGAAGCATTCGCAATTCTGACACAATGGCCTCAACACACGAGAGCCTGTTTACCAACCCGAAACCAATGTCTCTGAGAACAAAGGAATCCTGACTCCAATTAAACATCCCAAGATTCCAGCCATGGGAAGATACCACCTGTGTCCAGTATCAAGCAGGTATGTCACATGATTTCTCCCAAGCTGCATTCTTATCGTCCAGTTGAATTAATTTCCAGCAGTTTCTGTTTGACCTTCAACCTGAACAGAACCCCAGGCAACAGCCTGTGCCACCTACCATCACACTAGTGACAGCAGAAAGGAATTCTCCGCACCTTTAGGGACCAAGCCTTCAAATTGAGGGGCTAGGCCCGCTCCGGAATGGTTCCCACTCTGCCGGCTGGCGTGAACGGCCTTTGGCGCCACGCCAGCCGGGGCCGAAAGGACTTCGCCAGACGGTGGAGGTCCGCGCATGCGCCGGAGCGTCAGTGGCTGGTGACGTCATACCGGCGCATGTGCAGTGGAGGGGGTCTCTTCCGCCTCCGCCATGGTGAAGACCATGGCGAAGGCGGAAGAAAAAGAGAGCCCCCATGGCACAGGCCCGCCCGCCGATCGGTTTCAGTTCAGAACATACTTCAGTTGAAGCCGAATCAGTGATTTGTAAAGGACGTCTATGCTTTTTTCTGTTCAATGCCATTAATTACAAAGTCAGATATCCCATTCACTTTCTCGACCACCTTATAAATCTGACCTGCCACCAGCCAAAATTTCTGAAAATCCATCACCAGGTCACTCTACTCTTGCAATATCTCAAGAGTATTATTGAGAGTGGGCCGGTTTAGCTCAGTTCGCTAGACCAGCTGCTTTGTGATGTAGAGCGAGGCTCACCGCACGGGTTCAATTCCCGCACTGGCTGAGGTTATTCTCAACCTTGCCCCTCGCCTGAGATATGGTGACCCTCAGGTTAAATCACCACCAGTCAGCTCCCCCCCCCCCTCGAAGGGGAAAGCAGCCTCTGGTCATCTGGGAATATAGAGACTTATTATTTTAATTAAACAGTCAGTGCCTCAAATTTGACTGCCCAGAAACTGGAGTAGTCTGAAAACAAGAAGCTTTTAGAATGTGCCATGCTAGACACTGCTGACATATAGCATATTGCTAGTTATCCCCTTTCCAACTTGTATGTCAGACTACTTGCACACTCTGAGCGAACCTTAACTCCACACAACCCAGCTTGACCTGAACAACCAATGGCCTGAACTACTCAATTTGAAATCTGGCATGACCTGAATCCTGAGGTTGCCAGTTCTGAGACACTGCCCCTGTACTGCTTTCTTATATTGCTCTGTTATCCCAACTCGCCGTTGTTCTGCTTCAGATCGGCACGGTAGCACAGTGGTTAGCACTGTTGCTTCACAGCACCAAGGACCTGGGTTCGATTCCCGGCTTGGGTCACTGTCTGTGTGGAATCTGCTCGCTCTCCCCATGTCTGCGTGGGTTTCCTCCGGGTGCTCCTGTTTCCTCCCACAAGTCCCGAAAGACGTGCATGTTGGGTGAATTGGGCATTCTGAATTCTCCCTCAGTGTACCCAAATAGGCGACTGGAGGATTTTCACAGTAGCTTCATTGCAGTGTTAATGTAAGCCTACTTGCCTGCTTGTGACACTGATAAAGATTATTATTATATTAGCCATGTGCTTGTTCATTTCACCAGTCTCCTCTGTTCCCCCTCACTTTTTATTGTGTCGCCAGGTTCTGTACCATCATCAAACTTAAAAACTATAATCTTCATATGAAAATGAAATGAAAATCGCTTATTGTCACGAGTAGGCTTCAATGAAGTTACTGTGGAAAGCCCCTAGTCGCCACACTCCGGCGCCTGTCCAGGGAGGCTGGTACGGGAATCGAACCGTGCTGCTGGCCTGCTTGGTAAGCCAGCGATTTAGCCTAGTGAGCTAAACCAGCACCTGGTTCTAAACCAGCCCCTGGTGAACTATATCCAAGTATAGTTCATTTAAACATTTTTCAAAAATCAAGTAACTTGCAAATAACAAGCAGGACTTGTCACTCTAATGTTAAAGTCAACATGGTTAGATGTCATCTAACCACTGCTATTAATGATCTCCCAAACTGTCTGGAGTGCCACTACAAACTCAGCATCGAGTCTTTTATGAATACACGCTACTTGGCAGTAACAAATGTGGAAAGTTGACATCAAGTTCCAGTCTGTCTCAAATGTGTTTTTTCAAGATCAAACATCAGTCAGAAAGTAACAGTACTACTGTGCTGCAGGAAAAGAGGTAGCTGTTTGATCTTGGTCTCGGGTGCCTATCTATCTTTCTATCTGAATAATCAGAGTCAAAATGCAGGGAAATTCATTTTGAAGCAAATTTTGATGGCCTCGAGCAATTTATGGCCACAGTTGGTGGATATATATGAGTGGTTGTAATTGACCATATCAAAGCAGCAGTATATACCATAAACATAGTATGGAAAATAGCAAGTGAGCATTAATAGATTAATTGTCTAACTTTATGCTGTTGGTAGTGTCATGTTCTGTAGACTGACCAAAGTGAATGATGAACTACACATCATCTAATTTAAATAATTTATTATGAAACAACTGCGTGATAAAGATAACTAAAATAAATAAAATAAAGTACTAGCACTAATTAACTATTGTAGAGCTACTGCAAAATGTGTCTACCCTCCAACACGACCTACTCCCAACTCCCCAGCCACAGGGTCACATAGTGGGTTTACATTGCCACCTTGTGATCGGAGGTCGTGCATAACATTATGTACAGAATTGTTTTATGCTATCATCACATTTAGGGCTCTTTGCGAACTATTAGCATTTATTAGAAATTTGGGTCTTTTGTTGTATACGATGTTCATTTAAGTCAACAGAAAATCCAATTCTGGGGCCATCCAATTTTCCAATGTGGGTTCACAGTAGCTAAGGTTTAGGTTGGCCACGTGACATTCTACCAACGTTGTCGTGCAAAAATAATGTGATAACTCCAACGTCAGGAGTTGCGAATACAGCAGCCTGTGACTCACTGGAGGAGAACATCTCACCCATTATGAAGATGTGCTTTTTGGAACATTGATTCACTGTGTCGTTGACTGTTTTTCACATATTGTGTCATTTTTCTTAAAAAATGGTGATTTCCCCAAAGCTGCTAATTTGTCCTGATTTGTGGTTACGTTCCACCTCTTGGAGACAGGTGTCTGAAGATCTCAACCAGACAAAATGAGATCGCTGCGCGCAGGTGTGGACAGTTCCATAACATTTCATCAAGGATTAACGGCTGGACCATTAATAATTAGTCACCTCAGCTATAAAGGACAATGGCTAAAGCCAGGCCCCAAACGTGGGCTCAACAGTTTCCTGGAATTCACGATCAGTTTCTGTGAGCTGCTGTGATCAAACCAGAGCGAGGGGGAGAGACAGAGGGAAGGAGGGGGAGGAACAGGGGGAGATTGTGTGACCCAGCTCTTGCTGCATTTGAACTTGAACAGACAGATTGAGGGTGGGCTACCTCCGGGGTAACTGCCTTGTCTGCACCCCCCACACTCTCTGAAACTACCCCCCCTCTCAAAAAAAGATTTTGAGCTCTTCTTGCTTGCTGCTTGAAACCAACCCGAAGCCTACCTGTTGCAGAGAGCTTTATAGGAAGATTTCAACATAAAACCACTGTCTGCAGGAGCATACCTGAATTACAGGGCTCCACCTCCATTGCAAAAGCCTTGGAAGCACCTGACCAGCAATGCCACTCAATTGCTGACCACTCTCACTATTGACTTTAAATCTGATAAGAACATGCTTCCCCCATTCTGTAATTTCTATTTCTGAATGCTTGAGTGTTTGAGTGGGAGTTGTGTTTTTGGCCATTATTGGAAGGTGGCCATATTTGTACATGGCTTTCTATGACAGACCCTTGAACAACGCATCCCCCAAGTCTTTATCCAACGTATTTACAATGCATTCCCGTTTACGCAACATATTTACATTCATTCTATTACCCCTTCTCCCTCTCTGTGTTTACAGTCAGGCATTCTGGGGGTTATATGATTCTCCATTCGGTACTTTGTATTTCTGCATGCTTGGGAGTTTGAGTGCGGGTGTATTTTTCGGCATTATTGGAAGTCGGGCATATTTGTACATTTTAATGTGTTTTTAATACTTTGGGTTTTAGCAACATGGCTAACTCCTTATGTGTTTACTCAAGAAAATCTGTCTGACTTATTTCTTACAAAACGTGCACATTGTAAAAGACACTGACTTGGGCAGCATGGTGGCGCAGTGGGTTAGCCCTGTTGCCTCACGACGTCGAGGTCCCAGGTTCGATCCCGGCTTTGGGTCACTGTCCGTGTGGAGTTTGCACATTCTCCCCGGGTTTGTGTGGGTTTCGCCCCCCACAACCCAAAGATGTGCAGGGTAGGTGGATTGGCCACGCAAAATTGCCCCTTAATTGGAAAAATGAATTGGGTACTCTAAATTTATAAATAAAAATTTAAAAAAGACACTGAATTGGCAATATCACATCCTTTTAAATTTAAACCTCGTGATATTACCAACTGAAGAGTTGGAAAAGAGGCAAGTCATTCCATTTCTCCTCACCTGGTCATAACATATCATTCTGGTTTGACATTACATGGGAGTTTAATGCTAACATGATAAGCTAGGTTTGAAAAGTATTCAGAAAGGGTAATTAAGGGCCTTTGCAGCATGGCAGCACAGTGGTTAGCACTGTGACTTCATAGCGTCAGGGTCCCAGGTTTGATTCCTGGCTTGGGTCGCTCTCTGTACGGAGTCTGCATGTTCTCCCTGTGTCTCCGTGGGTTTTCTCCAGGTGCTCCGGTTTCCTCCCACTAGTCCCAAAAGACTAGTGGGTTAAGTAATTTGGACATTCTGAATTTTCCCTCTGTGTACCCGAACAGGCAACGAGGGGCTTTTAACTGTAACTTAATTGCAATGTAAGTCTACTTGTGACAATAAAGATTATTATTATTATATTAGGGCATAGTGGGTGTTGTAAGATGTTGTGTGTTGTTTGATCGGTCTCATTAAGTGGCTCTGTATAGTTTAACAATGCATTTTTATTAACTACTTGTAATTATAAACAGAAACAGCATAAGGTTGCTGTCTCCATGCTTGCCTCTACACACATCTCTGCACAGTACAAGTCAGTCCTCAAGAATTATGTCATGTATTTCTTTACATCACACCATGGACAATACTGTACCCAGTCCCACCTTAACGCTTTCTGTGCCAGACCCTTACAATGCCTCCCACAAGACTTTATCCAATATATTTACAATGCATCCCTGTTTACCCATCATATTTACACTACATAGAACATAGAACAGTACAGGCTCACGATGTTGTGTCGACCACTTATCCTAATCTAAGCTCAACCTAACCCACACCCCTTAAATTTACTGCTGTCCACGTTCCTGTCCAAGAGTCACTTAAATGCCCCTAATGTCTCTGACTCCACCACCTCCGCTGGCAGTGCATTCCACGCACCCACCACTCTCTGTGTAAAGAACCAACCTCTGACATCTCTCCTATACCTTCCTCCAATCACCTTAAAATTATGTCCCCTTGTGGCAGCCATTTCCGCTCTGGGAAAAGTCTCTGGCTATCCACTCTATCCATGCCTCTCATCACCTTGTACACCTCTATCAAGTCACTTCTCTTCTGTCTTCGCTCCAGTGAGAAAAGCCCTAGCTCCCTCAACATTTCTTCATAAGACATGCCCTCCAGTCCAGGCAGCATCCTGGTAAATCTCGTCTGCATCCTCTCCAAAGCATCTACATCCTTCCTATAATTAGACGACCAGAACTGGACACAATATTCCAAGTGTGGTTTAACCAGGGTTTTATAAAGCTGCAGAAAAACCTCGCAGCTCTTAAACTCAATCCCCCTGTTAATGAATAATTTTGAACTGTTCAGCTGGAAATTGACAGCTCCACAACTTGAAGGTTAAAGCATTTGTCAAAGGCTTTTTACTATTTCATCATAGCTGGTTGAAGATTCATCACATTATGATTACTTCATCTGCAAGTTCACTGGACAAGTATAAAAACACATTAATCCAGATGTCTTCTCATTTCCGGCTTAGTCTTAATATACTCCAATAATTAAAAAATATTCTTCACCAGGATGCCCAATTCTGCATTATGTTTGCCCCATGTCTGAGTCCAAACTGGTCTGGAAACTTAGATTTTTGATGCATGATAATTTAATATTGAAAGAGTTTAAAGCTTTAAATGCTGTGAGGAAATCTAATATGGTGCTGCTCGATGCTTTTCATGAACTTGTTGGTTTTGGCAGGATCCCGCAGTAATGCTAATTGCAATTTCTGTGTTTTCGATTGTTAGCAGCGACTCCCTGGATCAACCTTTATTGGGGTTCCCCTATATGTTCGTGAAATTGTCAATTTCAGACATTTGTTGGGTCTTTTAAATGCTGAATATTTGTTATTTAGTTTCAATTTTATTTTTGTTTGGAATGAACTTATGGTTAGGCAAATGAGAAAAGAAATTCCCCATTCGCCTTTAAGCATCAACAATCGTAAACTCCATTCAACAGGTTGTTACAGATTAACACTTATTCACATCCCAGGTATAAATGTACTAGCTGAACAGCAAAATATCAACTATTTTTAATTTTAATGAGGAAACCTCCACTAAAAGGCATCAATATCGCAGAAGATAGTTCTCCATAATAATCAGGTTGCCATCCTGAATTTTTCAGTGTTATGTTAATCATAATGTTGGTATATTATTGTTGGAAAAGTGGAATACTATGAATGCTGGAAATGTGAAACAAAAAATGCTACAAATACTCAGCAAGGTCAGGCAGCTTCTTTGGTGAGAGAAACGGAGTTGATGTTTCAGGTCTGTGACTTTGGCAAGTTTTGCTGAAAGGTCACAGATCGGAAACATTATTTCTGTTTCTCTTATTGTTAGAACTTTGCTGAGAACCGGTAGCATTGTGGATAGCACAATTGCTTCACAGCTCCAGGGTCCCAGGTTCGATTCCGGCTTGGGTCACTGTCTGTGCGGAGTCTGCACATCCTCCCCATGTGTGTGCGGGTTTCCTCCGGGTGCTCCGGTTTCCTCCCACAGTCGAAAGATGTGCAGGTTAGGTGGATTGGCCATGATAAATTGCCCTTAGAGTCCAAAATTGCCCTTAGTGTTGGGTGGGGTTACTGGGTTATGGGGATAGGGTGGAGTTGTTGACCTTGGGTAGGGTGCTCTTTCCAAAAGCCGGTGCAGACTCGATGGGCTGAATGGCCTCCTTCTGCACTGTAAATTCTATGAAATTTAGCTGCCACACGGTCAGGTGCCGACTTGGAAACCACAGCTGTTTAAAATGGAAATTCTGACTTCTGCTGACTTAAAATCTTTTAAAAACTTGCCCTTGCCAAGAACTTTCAGCTCACCTCCACTAGGTCTTCTGGCTCTGTGCTCTCTCTATTGAAGCTGGACTTGTGAGGGATGCAATGGAATTTTATGTTGAAGTGCAGAATTTTATTTCTGCTTTCTGCTTCCAATCCTGCTTTGGAGATTTTTTTTCTGGTGATCTCCTTCTTTGTCTTCGTTTCTGGTGCTTTTCATCAGGTTCAAAAGGCATCTTGACAAACACATGAATTAGATGGGTATAGAGGGACAAGGCACAAGGAACTGCTGAGGGTTTTGGCAAAGGTTGGTGAAGGGAACTGGCTACTTCTGATAGATAAAATGGTCATTAATTTAGCCATTTTAATGTAAATACTAAATCTATTTTTAATGAATTTCATCATAAAACTTCAAGCATAAAACCATAGATTACAAAAACACACAGCTTGCAGGATTTGCAGTGGCAAAGCACAGCATTTGGAACATCTAAAAGCTAGCTCAAGCTTATGCAACATTTTACTGAAAAGTTAAATTGACATTATAAACTGTCCATTGTTCTAATGAACAGTATTTCAAAAGTTATGCAGCCATACTACAAACTGATCAAGATCGCCATGACTACATGAACCCACCATTGTTCAGAATACAGATAATACAGTAAAACCAGTGAAAGCTAGAATTGATTAAAAGAATATATCACATTCCAACACAGTACAAGCATCTAAAAAGCAACATGTCTTCAGAAATGTTGCTTATTGATGATTGTCAACTGACCATCCAACCAAATGCATTTGAGACCCATCCAAGCCAATCAGCACATTGCAGGGGTAGGGACAGATGGAGTCAGACTGATGACATTTTCCTTAAAGATAGATGTCCGGACAGCCATTTTCCATCCTTTCCATCCTCTATACCTTTTACCTAACTGCTCGCTATCCTTATTTCGTATTTTCATATTTCCATTCTAACTCTTAAAGCCTGCGCGAGCTGTTTTGCTTTGAGCAAAAAAAAAACATTTCTGTATTTTGAAAGTTAAATATGTTTGTAAACCATTAAGCCAATTATATCTCTTTACGTCTTCTGCTGGCAGGGCTTATTGAGAATACTTGATTTGTAACCACAAGAAGATTTCAGTCTCTCAATAGACACAATAAAAGATTCTTATTTCGCATCTGAGAAGTGTAACTTAAAGTCTACTGAGTTTTGAAGTGTATACGAGACCACACGTAAACCGCACAGTAGATTCCTACAATTGGTATCATGACTGGTACTGGCTTGGAGGGCTGAAGGACCTGTTCCTGTGTTGTATTGTTCTTTTTTCGTTGTTGGAATGTCATATTTTAACTTTTTCACACTTTCAGGATTTCGGGGTCCACCCTCCACTGCCACCATATTGTAAGGTGTTATGTGTAGTTTGCTAGGTTTTGTGCAGATTTCTGAGTCTAGTATAGTTTAACAGTAAGTGCTTATTAACTACTGGCATCTATGTATATATACAGTATAAGCTAGGAGCTGTATCCATGCTTGTTTCTACACACATCTCTGTCAAGTACAAGACTGCCCAGAACAATCAAGTCATGTGTTCATGTGGACAGTACTGTACCCAGTTCCACGTTAATCCATTCTGTGCTACACCTTTATACAACAGCGGGTATTTGATAATCTACAAATTTTTAAAAATGCTTCGGGAAAGTGAGCCTTTCTCTTTAAAGTTCAGAAGATTCAAAGTTTACTGGTCAGGAATAGAGCTCTGTTCAAGTACCTAAGTATATGATTCCAACGAACCAGCACAAATCTTACTGACTGCAGATCATTTCTGAAGCTTTTAGCTTTCGATCAATAGCGCAGCACAATTACAGTGCGAAGCAAGTGAAATGTTCCTGTTGATAACCTTAATGAAAAGCAGGTGGTAAGTGAAATGTCACTTCGGAAGCATCTAACCAGAGAGTTATGCTATTTATAGGTGCTGAGACTGAGATTGTATTGTCCTTATCCAGGCACATTTTGTACACATCCCCATAAAAATTGGCAATGTTCAATTAAATGAAAGTTGTCACAGTCCATAAGGACCAGAGGCTGTTCTGCCCTTTTAAGAGCAAGCACACTGGTGGTGATTCAACCTAAGGGTAACCACACCTCAGGCTAGGGGCAAGTTTGAGAAGGCGGGGCCTTCATGAATAACCTAGGCTGATCCGGGAAATTAAGTCACACTGTTGATGTTGCTCCACATGACAAACCAGCTGTCCGATCAACTGAGCTTAGCCCAGCCCTGAATTAAATATACTACTGATATTTCTGTTCAGTAGAGGTCAAGACAATAGCGCGATTATAAGCTGCAGGTAAGATTTCATTTTAAATAAAATTAATTTGTGTGATGTGAGCGTTGCCGGTTGGGCCAGCATTTATTACCCATCTTAATTGCCCTTCAGAAGGTGTTGGTGTGCCTTCTTGAATTGCTGCTGTCCCTGCAGTGCTGTTCGGGAGGGAGTTCCAGGATGTTGCCCCGGTAACAGTGAAGGAACGGCGATATATTTCCAAGTTGGGTGATGAGTGACCCTCCAGGTGGTGCTGTTCCCAGGTATTTGCTGCTCTTGTCCTTCTGGATAGTGGTGGTTGACTTCCGGTTGCGGCTATGCGGAGCTAAGCCGCATGTTCGGCAGCTCCCACCAGGAACAGACTTTTGGGCTCTTTTAAGGGCCCCCAGCGGCACTTGATCGACGATTCCCGACGTGGAACGGTGTCAGCAGCAGATCCCCAGTGTTTTATGGTCTGGACCAGGAGTGGGGCCAGCAAAATAGCGGTGGACCTAGGAAGTAGGACCTAGGAAAAATAGCACCAAGGAAAAAGCGGGGAAAGAAAAACAAGATGGCGGCCGGCGGAGGCCTCGAGGAATGGAGGCAGTAGGCGCGGGAGCAGCAGGAGACTCTCCAGCGCTGTTTTCGGGAGCTAAAAGTGGAGCTGCTAGACTCACTGAAGGCTACTACGGACAAGCTTCTGGCGACGCAGACAGCCCAGGGGGTGGAGATCCGGGAGATCTGACAACAAGCCTCTGAAAGAGAGGATGAGGCCGCGGCCCTCGCGGTAAAGGTGGAGATGCATGAGGCGCTCCATAAGAAGTGGCAGGAGCGGTTCGAGGAGATGGAGAACCGGTCGAGGCGGAAAAATCTGCGGATCCTGGGCCTCACGGAGGGGCTGGAGGGGTCAGACCTGGGGGCCTATGTGGTCGTCTTGCTGAACTCGCTGATGGGAGCGGGGTCCTTCCAGGGGCCCCTGGAGCTGGAGGGTCCCCACAGAATACTGGCCAGGGGGCCCAAGCCGAATGAGCCGCCACGGGCAGTGCTGGTGCAATTCCACCGGTTCGCTGACCGAGAGTGCGTGCTTAGGTGGGCCAAGAAGGAGCGGAGTAGTAAGTGGGAGAACACGGTAGTGCGGATCTACCAGGACTGGAGTGCGGAGGTGGCTAAGCGGAGGGCCGGGTACAACCGGACGAAGGCGGTGTTCCACAGAAAGAGTGTGAAGTTTGGCATGTTAAAGCCGGCGCGTCTGTGGGCCACCTACAAGGACCGGCACTTTTATTTTGAGTTCCTGGAGGAGGGGTGGGCCTTTGTGCAGGCCGAGAAGTTGGACTCTAACTGAGGGTCGGGGGTTTGTAAATAACTGTGTTAACTTTTGGTGGGGGGTTCTCTGTTTCATGCTGTTTCATGCTGTTTTATGCTGGTTGTGTGCTGTTTCTAGGGCGGGTGGGGCGCTGTCTTTTTGCCTGGGTTCGGTGGATGGGCTCGAGTTGGGGGGTAGACTTGGAGTGTGGGGAGCTGGTGGTGGGGACCGACAAGGGGAGCTACCCTAGAGGAGGCAGGGTCGGGCAGGGGGAAAGCGCGGGCTTTTCTTTGTTTCCCACGCTGAGGGTGGATGGGGGCGGGGTCGGATCTGAGAAGCGCGGGCTTTTTTCCCACGTGAGAGCGGGAGGGGAGGAGGAGGGTCTGCTGATGGGTCTGGGGGAGGAGAGGTAGTCCCATGTTGGGGGGGGGGGGGGGTCGGAGGTGTGGTAGGAGCCGCCGGGGTCAGCAGAAGTTAGCTGGCTCACAGGAGTGCTATGTAGGGAGTAACGCGGCTGGGAGGGGTCCTAGCCTGGGGGGGGGGGGGGGGGGGGGGGGGGTACCAGGTTGCTGCTGAAATGGCCAGAAAGGAGCTGGAGTCTGCGGGGGAGGCCGGGGTGGGGGTTTGCCGCCATGGGGAACAGGCCGAGTAGGGGGCGCTGGCCTGGGGCGGGCAGGGGATGGGTCATGGCTAGTCGGCAGGGGAGGGGGGCAGGGAGCCCTCTGATCCGGCTGATAACTTGGAATGTGAGGGGGCTGAATGGGCCGGTCAAACGGGCCCGGGTGTTTACGCACTGAAGGGGCTGAAGGCGGACGTGGCTATGCTCCAAGAGACGCACCTGAAGGTGGTGGACCAGGTTAGACTGAGGAAGGGATGGGTAGGTCAAGTGTTTCATTCGGGGCTGGATGCACAAAATCGGGGGGGGTGGCGATCCTGGTGGGAAAAAGGGTGTTGTTTGAGGCGTCGAAGGTGGTGGCTGACAGTGGCGGGAGGTATGTGATGGTGAGCGGCAAGTTGCAAGGGGAGCGGGTGGTGCTGGTGAATGTCTATGCCCCAAACTTGGACGATGCGGGTTTTATGCGGCGCATGTTGGGCCGCATTCCCGATCTGGAGACGGGGGGCCTGATATTGGGGGGGGGGGGACTTTAATACAGTGCTGGATCCACCATTGGATCGATCCATGTCCAGGATGGGCAGGAGGCCCGCGGCGGCTAAGGTGTTGAGGGGGTTTATGGACCAGATGGGAGGGGTGGATCCTTGGAGGTTCGCGAGGCCGAGGGCCAGGGAGTATTCATTTTTCTCTCACATGCATAAAGCCTATTCCCGGATCGATTTTTTTGTTCTGAGCAGGGGGCTGATTTTGAGGGTGGATCATGCCCCGCACTGGGTGGACCTTGCGCTGGGGGAGGAGAGGGTCCAGCGCCCGCTCTGGCACCTGGAGATGGGGCTGCTGGCGGATGAGGAGGTGGGCGGGCGGGTTCGGGGGGGGGGGTATCAAGAGGTACTCAGAGGCCAATGATAATGGGGAGGTCCGAGTGGGGATGGTTTGGGAGGCATTGAAGGCGGTGATTAGAGGGGTTGATTTCCATCCGAGCCCATAGGGAGAGGGGAGAGCAAAGAGAGAGGGAGAGGTTGGTGGGGGAGATGGTGAGGGTGGACAGGAGATACGCGGAGGCTCCGGAGGAGGGATTGCTGAGGGAGCGGTGTAATCTTCAGGCCAAGTTCGACTTACTGACCACCGGAAAGGCGGAAGCTCAGTGGAGGAAGGCACAGGGAGCGGTGTACGAATATGGGGAGAAGGCAAGAAGGACGTTGGCGCACCAGCTCCGTAAGCGGGGTGCGGCCAGGGAGATTGGTGGAGTGAAGGATAGGGGAGGAAATGTGGTGTGAAGGGGGGTGGACATTAATGGGGTCTTCAGGGACTTTTATGGGGAATTGTACCGGTCCGAACCCCCGGTGGAGGGGGGGGAATGAGGCGCTTTTTGGACAAGCTGAGATTTCCGAAGGTGGAGGAGGGGCAGGTGGAGGGGCTGGGGGAGCCGATTAAGCCGGAGGAGCTGGTTACTGGGATAGGCAGCATGCAGTCGGGGAAGGTGCCGGGGCCGGATGGGTTCCTGGTCGAATTTTATAAAATGTACGCAGACCAGCTGGGCCCCCTGTTGGTTAGGACCTTTAACGAGGCAAGGGAGGGGGGGGGGCTTTGCCCCCCGACTATGTCACGGGCGCTGATTTCCTTGATCCTTAAACGAGACAAGGACCCCCTGCAGTGTGGATCATTTAGGCTGATCTCGCTGTTAAATGTGGATGCCAAGCTGTTGGCGAAGATCTTGGCCACAAGGATAGAGGACTGTGGGCCGGGGGTCATTCATGAGGACCAGACGGGGTTTGTGAAGGGAAGGCAGCTGAACACCAATATACGTAGGCTTCTGAATGTTATAATGATGCCGGCGGTAGATGGGGAGGCGGAGATAGTGGTAGCATGAGACACGGAGAAGGCCTTTGATAGGGTTGAGTGGCGGTACCTGTGGGAGGTGCTGGAAAGGTTTGGGTTTGGGGAGCAGTTTGTCAGTTGGGTGAGGTTGTTATATGAGGCCCCGATGGCGAGCGTAGCCACAAATAGGAGGAGATTGGAGTACTTTCGGTTGTACCGGGGGACGAGACAGGGGTGTCCCCTTTCCCCCTTGCTCTTTGCGTTGGCATTTGAGCCCCTGGCCATGGCATTGAGGGAGTCGAGGAATTGGAGGGGTCTGGTGCGGGGTGGGGAGGAGCACCGAGTGTCACTTTACGCAGATGACTTGTTGCTATATGTGGCGGATCCAGTGGGGGGAATGCCGGAGGTGATGAAGATTCTTAGGGAATTTGGGGGCTTTTCAGGGTACAAGCTCAACCTGGGTAAGAGCGAGTTGTTCGTCGTGCACCCGGGTGATCAGGAGGAGGGGATTAGTTGGCTCCCACTGAAAAGAGCAGGGAGGAGCTTTAAGTACCTGGGAGTCCAGGTGGCTAGGAGCTGGGGGGCCCTACACAAACTTAACCTCACTAGGCTGGTGGAGCAAATGGAGGAGGAGTTTAAAAGATGGGACATGTTGCCGCTGTCGCTGGCGGGCAGGGTGCAGTCAGTCAAGATGACGGTGCTCCCGAGGTTTTTGTTCCTGTCCCAATGCCTCCCCATCCTTATCCCGAAGGCCTTTTTTAGGAGGGTCAATAGGAGTATTACGGGATTTGTATGGGCGCATGGGACTCCGAGGGTGAGAAGGGTGTTTTTGGAGCGGGGCAGGGATAGGGCGGGAGCTGGCGCTGCCCAACCTCTGTGGGTACTATTGGGCTGCCAACGCAGCGATGGTGTGGAAGTGGGTAATGGACGGGGAAGGGGCAGCATGGAAGAGGATAGAGATGGCACCCTGTGTGGACACGAGCCTGGAGGCGCTGGTAAGGTGCCATTGCCGCACCCTCCAACGAGGTATACCACGAGCCCGGTGGTGGCGGCTACCCTCAAAATCAGGGGGCAATGGAGATGGCATAGGGGGGAGGCGGGGGGCTCGATGGAGTCCCCGATACGGGGGAACCACCGGTTTGTTCCAGGGAGCATCGATGGCGGGTTTTTTGGCTGGCACAGGGTAGGTATTAGGAGGTTGAGGGACCTGTTTGTGGATGGGAGGTTTGCGAGCCTGGGTGAGTTAGAGGGGAAGTTTGGGCTCGCCCCGGGGAACATGTTTAGGTACATGCAGGTTAGGGCGTTTGCCAAGCGACAGGTGGAGGGGTTCCCTCTGCTGCCCCCACGTGGGGTATGAGACAAGGTGCTCTCGGGGGTGTGGGTTGGAGGAGGGAGGATTTTGGATGTGTACCACGTAATGCAGGAGGTAGATGAGGCCTCCGTGGAGGAGCTGAAGGGTAAATGGGAAGAGGAGCTGGGTGAGGAGATTGAGGAGGGGACTTGGGCGGATGCCCTGGAAAGAGTGAATTCCTCCTTTTCTTGTGTGAGGCATAGCCTCATACAGTTCAAGGTGCTGCATAGGGCTCACATGACCGGGAAGAGGATGCATAGGTTTTTCGGGGGCGAAGACAGGTGTGCTAGGTGCTCGGGGAGCCCAGCGAACCATGCCCATATGTTCTGGGCATGCCCAGCGCTGGGGGAGTTTTGGAAGGGGGAGCTAGGACGGTGTCGAGGGTGGTGGGATCCAGGGTCAAGCCAGGCTGGGGATTCGCAATTTTTGGGGTTGCAGTGGAGCCGGGAGTGCAGGAAGCGAAAGAGGCCGGTGTTCTGCCCTTTGCGTCCCTAGTAGCCCGGCGGAGGATTTTGCTTCAATGGAAGGATGCGAGGCCCCCAAGCGTGGAGGCCTGGGTCAATGATATGGCGGGGTTCATCAAATTGGAGAGGGTGAAATTTGCCCTGAGGGAATCAGTACAGGGGTTCTTTAGGCGGTGGCAGCCTTTCCTTGACTTTCTGGCAGAACGTTAGGAAAATAGGCCGGCAGCAGCAGCAACCCGGGCGGGCGGGCGGGGGGTGGGGGGAGAAATGTGTACATGTGTTTATTGAAAATGCCGGGTGCTTATCTATTTCTTCGTTTTGTAGTTACTGGGAGAGGGGGGGTTTCTTTTTCAGGGTTATTGTGTTTCTCTTTTTTTTTTTGTTGTTAATACTGTTTTCTTGTTGATTTTTTTTTTGTTTCTGATATTTGTGAAAATCTCAATAAAAATTATTTATAAAAAAAATAGATAGTGGTGGTTGTGGGTTTGGAAGGTTCTACCTCAGGAACCATGGTGAGTTCCTGCAGTGCATCTTGTAGATGGCACACACAATCAGTGGTGAAGGGATTGAATGTTTGTGGGAAAGGGTAGCGAACGAGTGGGCTACTTTGTCCTTTGACATGTTGGGCATGTTAAACAAAGAAAGAATCCTCGTGGAATTAACTGTTGAATTCATGGTAGGTACAGCATTTTGGCTAGGGTTTGATCTGCTGAAGCTATGAAAGACATTGTATTCCAGTAGTCAAGTTGGATGTCATTTACTAAGGGAATGTCTTGTAACTACTCAGGTAAATTATCACAATTACTTAGTGGTTGCGTATCCTCATCATCGAGTTCCTATTCTGAGCCTTAGACTTCAGTAATGAGGTGGTCTATCAGTCGTATAGCTGTCCAAATTGCACTAGAAATTGAGCAAGCTGTTTTGCTTTCTCCAGCTTTGTTGCTGGATGATTAAAGAGTGCTATAAATATAAATCGGATATGGTACTGAAATAAAATAGTGTAGATCTCAGAAAGTTTTATACATGCCAACGGCTATGTCAGGGCAAACTAAAAGCCTGTCAGAAACAGAAGAAAAATCCTGGAGCTGAATTTGACCCCAAAGCCAACACACACCTGCATAGAGTCTGATTGGCTGCAAGCTTAACTGGTGATGGGTTTTGATGTGCATGATAGGATAAAATGAAAAGTTTTAATTCGAGACAATGATTCCTTGGGGCTCCATTTCAGAAGTAACAGCATCACCAAAGTAATAAAAGCCATAAAAGTCTCTTGAAATGGCAACATTATATTTAGTTATAAAACTGTAGCTTGAAGACAAGTCTTATTATTCGAATAAGGGAGCTTTGGCCTTTAGATTCAGCAATAGCCAATAAAGCAAACTGCTTAATACAATTTACCTTTATATCTTTTGGCATTTTTATTGCCAACCTTTTTGTGTGTTATCTCATACCGTTAAAAAGTTATGAATATATCTGATCGGATTCACTAATAATTAGTTTTCTATTACAGAATATTGCAGCGTTTTCAACATGAAATCAGGCCACTTGCCCCAGCAGGTCTAGGACAGAGTTCGCTCTCCACATGAGCTTCCGCCCTCTCTCTTCATCGAACCCCATCAACATATTCTTCTATTTCTTTCTCCCTAGTTTACCCTTGAATGCAGCCAAGCTATTTGCCTCAACAACTCCCTGTGGTAGTGACTTTCACACTTCAACCACTCTCCAGATGAAGAAATCCTGAATTCTCATTTGGATTTATTCAGATCTTTATAGCCCCTAGCACTGGTCTTGTCTGCAAGTGGAAGCATCTTCTCCATAGCTACCCTATCAAATTGTGGTCTAATTTTGAAAACCTTTATCAGCTCACATCTGGCTCCTGTTATGGAGAGAAAAGAGTCTCTTGTTCAATCTTTCTTAAGAGGTATAACTCTTTAGTTCTGGTACTACATTGTGGATACCGGTCTGTATTTTAGGCCCAATAAAATCGGACACTTTAAATTAAGAATTGGACATTTTAAATCCAATCACAGTCAGAACCACAAGCAGGCCTTATGGGAACACAAACTTGATCAAGTTCAAATACACTGAACACAGTTAAACGGCCAGGGCATGTCTAGACCTACTCTGTCAATCGCCCATCAGGAGATAATCGATCCTATTCACATGGAT
Organism: Scyliorhinus canicula; assembly: GCF_902713615.1. NCBI lineage: Eukaryota > Metazoa > Chordata > Chondrichthyes > Carcharhiniformes > Scyliorhinidae > Scyliorhinus > Scyliorhinus canicula. The sequence goes on from NC_052160.1 coordinate 122,214,844, forward strand.
CAATTGCTTTGGATTGCTGAGTTAAAGCTAGACTTTCTGGCACCCAGTTACCATATATGGAGTAATATACATGAACAATACACCTAGGAATGAATCCCTGGAGTTGGGTTCCTGGTGTCCTGCAGAATTGCAATCGGCAACATCATTGGGTATTGCAAAACCCCACCCTGAGACCTCACTGGCTGAGGGCTAGAGAACTTAATGTCAAGATGAGAAGAGGGGTAAAAAAAGATTGATCACCAGAACCTTTCCCAGCGAAGACTCACTGAGGTAGCAGAGAAGATAGGATGACCGACCAGAGATGGAAGGAAGCAACGTACGAGACCCACCTTCGCAGATGGAAGCCCTGAGGAAATCGAGACTGAGAGAATCAGACCCACAGCTCGGCTGAGTTCATCGGCACGAACAACATTAAGAATCTTGAGATTATTATTATTGTTTGGGATAATTTAAACCGTGTTGGACAATAAATTTGTTTGAATCACGAACTTGTATTTGTCCTTCGTTCATCTTGCCAAGAAAGACACCTGGGTAAAATATTTGAGTAATAAACTGGTCAAAGTGTCTGAGGTTTTGCAGACAACAATATTTTTTACCTTTTCCGGTGCCTTTATGTGCTTCGTACAATGTGGAGTGCTGTTCATTAGTCACAGAACCGTAGAATTGTTATGGCACAGAAGAAGACCATTGCCCCTTAATTGGAAAAAATAATTGGCTAATCTAAATTTATTTTAAAAATAAATAAATAAATAAATAAAAGCATTGTGCAGGATGACAGGGAAAAGACAGGAGAGTGGCACAAAGTCATAATGCTCATTCGGAGAGCTAGAGCTGACTTTGTGCCACTCTCCTGTCTTTTCCCTGTCATCCTGCACAATGCTTTTATTTATTTATTTATTTATTTTTAAAATAAATTTAGATTAGCCAATTATTTTTTCCAATTAAGGGGCAATTTAGCATGGCCAATCCACCTACTCTGCACATTTTTGGGTTGTGGGGGCAAAACCCACGCAGGCACGGGGAGAACGTGCAAACTCCACACGGGCAGTGACCCAGAGCCGGGATCGAACCTGGGACCTCAGCGCCTTGAGGCGGTTGTGCTAATCACTAGGCCACCGTGCTGCCCTCACAATGCTTTTATTAAAATAATCATCTCATGCCCTCCTGAATGCCTCGATTGAACTTGCCTCCACCATACTACCAAGCAGTGCATTGCAGCCCCGATCAAATCACTGTGTGATAAGGTTTTTGCTCTCATCACATTGGCTTCTTTTGCAAATCACTTTAAAATGTCCCCTCACTTTTGCAAACGGGAACAATTTCTCCCTATCTACTCTGTCCAGCCTCCTGATAATTTTGAACATCTCTATCAAATCTCCTCTCGGCCTTCTTCTCTCCAAGCAGAACAGTCCCAACCTCTCCAATCTATTCTCATAACTGAAGTTTTCATCCCTGAGAACAGAGATGTAAATCTCTATTGCATTCACTCCAAAACATTCACATCAGGTGCACTATCAATTACGATGATACGAGAGTAGAGAGTAATCGAGGCTTTATTAAGCAGAGATGTGTTGCCTCCTGCAGCTGCTACCAGAAATGGTAGCAGCTCGGTGTGCACACACATTTATACTCCGCCTACTGGACGGAACAAGCAGGCAGGGATTTAATACAGTACCTGTAGTACAGGAGCCTTACCGCATTACCTCTAATACAAACAGTGGTGACTACCACATTCACCCCCTGTTAAAAAAGAGTCCAGCAAGGATGGTGGAAAACTATTTACAGGTATATGAGAATTTAAAGTTTACAGTCTGGTGAAAATTTACAAATTTCCCCGGTCGGGTGCCTTGATCCTCCGTTGTGAGCGCCTCGGTCCCGGTGCTGATGCAGGCGCCGGCTTGTTTGCCTCTGACTCCGAGAGCATGTTGACCTCATCTTCATCCCCGGGTGATACCAGTGGGAGGACGGATCGTCCTGGGGTGGGGGTTGTAGTGAGGTGTGCTGGGGGGAGGGTGAGTGGCGCCGGGGCAATAGGAGTGGGGGTGTCGGGTGGTGTGGGGCCCTGGGTGGGGATCCAGCTGGTGCCAGGTCCCTGAGGGAGACTGTCTCCTGGCGGCCGACGGGGTACGCCACGTAGGCGTATTGTGGGTTTGCATGCAGCAGATGTACCCTTTCAACCAGCGGGTCCGCCTTGTGGGGCCGCACGTGTTTGCTGAGGAGGACGGGCCATGGAGCTGCCAGCCACGTTGGGAGCGAAACCCCGGAGGTGGACTTCCTAGGGAAGGCAAGGAGACGTTCATGGGGTGTTTCATTAGTCGCAGCGCAGAGTAGCAATCGGATGGAGTGGAGGTCCTCCTGCCAACGGGAGACCGGGAGATTTTTAGACCGCAGGGCCAACAGGAAGGCCTTCCAGACTGTCCCATTCTCCCTCTCCACCTGCCCGTTTCCCCGGGGGTTGTAGCTGGTCATCCTGCTCGAGGCAATGTCCTTGCTGAGCAGGAACTGACGCAGCTCATCACTCATAAAGGAGGATCCCCGGTCGCTGTGGACGTAAGCAGGGAAACCGAACAGGCCGAAGATGGTGTTGAATGCTTTAATGACCGTGGCAGACGTCATGTCGGGGCATGGGATGGCGAATGGGAACCTGGAGTATTCATCGACCACATTCAGGAGGTACGTGTTTCGGTCGGTGGAGGAGAGGGACCCTTTGAAGTCCATGCTGAGACGTTCAAAGGGGCGGGAGGCCTTCACCAGGTGCTCAATCCTCCACCTTAAGTTTTTATCATTTTTGATCTTGCCCTGCTGTGTATTATTAAACATTTTTTTTTTATTTATAAAATTTAGAGTACCCAATTATTTTTTCCAATTAAGGGGCAATTTAGTGTGGCCAATCCACCTACCTTGCACATCTTTGGGTTGTGGGGGTGAAACCCACGCAGACACGGAGAATGTACAAACTCCACACGGACAGTGATCCAGGGTCGTGATTTGAACCCGGGTCCTCAGCGCCGTAGGCAGCAATGTTAACCACTGTGCCACCATGCTGCCCTCTGTATTATTAAACATGAAGGCAACCGACCGTTGGTCAGTGAGGAGAGTGAATCTCCTGCCGGCCAGGTAATGCCTCCAATGCCGCACAGCTTTTACGATGACTTGGGCCTCCTTTCTGACAGCGGAGTGCCGAATTTCGGAGGCATGGAGGGTGCGGGAAAAGAATGCCACGGCTCTGCCTGCCTGGTTGAGGGTGGCGGCCAGAGCAACGTCCGATGCATCGCTCTCGACCTGGAAAGGGAGTGTCTCATCGACCGTGTGCATCGTGTCCTTGGCGATGTCGGCCTTGATATGGTTGAAGGCCTAGTGGGCCTCAGCCATCAGGGGGAAAACTGTGGAATGGATGAGTGGGCAGGCCTTGTCCGCATAGTTAGGGACCCACTGGGCATAATAGGAGAAAAACCCCAGTCATCGTTTCAGGGCCTTGGGGCAGTGGGGGAGTGGGAGTTCCATGAGGGGGCGCATGCGGTCGGTGTTGGGCCCGAGAACTCCATTTTCCACAACATAGCCAAGGATGGCTAAGCGGTTGGTGCTGAAGACACTCCTCCTTGTTGTACGTGAGGTTCAGGAGTTTGGCGGTGTGGTAAATTTGAAAACGTTAGCGTCGTGATCCTGCTGGTCGTGGCCGCAGATGGTGACGTTATCTAGGAACGGGAAGGTGCCCGCAGCCCGTGCCGGTCAACCATTTGATTCATCTCACGTTGGAAGACCGAGACCCTGTTGGTGATGCCGAAGGGGACCCTAAGGAAGTGGTAAAGGAGGCCGTCTGCTTCGAACGCAGGGCATTGGCGGTCCGGCATGCGGATGGGGAGCTGGTGGTAGGCAGATTTCAGGTCCACTGTCGAGAAGACCCGGTACTGTGCAATCTGATTGACCATATCAGATATGCGTGGGAGGGGGTACACGTCGAGCTGTGTGTACCGATTGATGGTCTGACTAGTCAATGACCATCCTCTTTCTCCCCCAGTCTTTACTACTACCACTCGGGCTCTCCAGGGGCTGCTGCTGGCCTCAATAATGCCTTCCCGCAGGAGCCTCTGGACCTCCGACCTGATGAAGGTCCTGTCCTGGGCACTGTACCGTTTACTTCTGGTGGTGACGGGTTTGAGGTGAGGTTTGCAAACACAGGGAAGGTGGGTCGACCTTAAGGGTCGTGAGGCCGCATACGGTGAGGGGTGGTAGGGGTCCGCCGAATTTCAGAGTTAGACTTTGGAGTTTGCACTGGAAGTCAAGGCCGAGTAACAGGGCAGCGCAGAGGTTGGGGTGGACTAGAGCCGGAAGTTGCTGAACTCTACGCGCTACACGGTGAGGGTGATGATGCAGTACCCCCGGATTTCCGCAGAATGGGATCCGGAGGCCAGGGAGATTCTCCGGGTAACGGGGTGTACCGCGAGGGAGCAGCACCTTACCGTAGAGGGGTGGATGAAGCTTTCCGTGCTCCCGGAGTCAAGAAGGCAGGATGTCTTGTTGCCAATCGACGTTCACCGTCATCGCCGCGGTTGCGAGGTTGTGCGGCCGGGACTGGTCGAGCGTGATGGAGGCGAGTTGCGGCTGGTGTTGGTAGGCGCACATGGAGGGCAGCGTTAAAGATGACGGCGCTCACGGACCACACATTGTCTGCTGGGAGGAAGATGGTAGCTCCCGTGGGCCGTACGTGTTCTGCTGGGAGGACGATGGCGGCGCCCACGGGTCGCACGTGGGGGGTGCAGGAACACAGGGCCTATGTACAGCAGCGATCGACCGGGCCTGGCATACAGCAGCGAAATGCCCCTTCTTTCCGCAGGCCTTGCAGGTTGCACTCCGCGCTGGGCAGCGCTGTCGGGGGGGGGGGGGGGGGGGGGGGGTGCTTTGTCTGCCCGCAGAAATAACATTTTAGCCCCCCACAGTTGGCTCGCTGCCGCGCGGCACAGGCTTGGGGTCAGCTGGGGGCGGCTGCTGGTGGGGTCCATGATGTCCATGAGGGCGTCGTGCGGTCGGCGGCGTATGCCTTGCGGTCGGGGTGGTACGACTCTACGTTACGGGAGGCTACCGTTAACGGGTTTGTGAGTTGCCTGGTCGCCGCAAGGTTGAGCGTACCCCCTTCTAATAGGCACTGGCGGATGTACGGCGACTCCATGCCTGTAACGAAAGCATCGCTGATTAAGAGTTCTGTACCATGGCCGAAACTGCTGGCAATCGCAGTTCCTCGCCAGGATGTGCAGGGCACGCCAGATATCGTCTAATGACTCACCGGGGAATTGCTGCCTAGTGGATAGGAGGTGCCTGCCGTAGAGTTTGTTGATCGTCCGGATATAGTGTCCTTTTAGAAGCTCCAGAGCTTCAGGGTAAGTGGGCGCATCCCGGATAAGGGGAAAAATCTCGGAGCTCACCCATGAGTACAGGATCTGAAGCTTCTGTGCGTCTGAGGGCTGTTCAGTCACTGATCCGAGGTAGCTTTCGAAACAAGCTAGTCAGTGGTCGAAGGCCGACGTGGCGTTGTCTGCTTGAGGGTGCAGCTGCAGGCGATCTGGCTTGATGCGTAGCTCCATCGCTGTAATATCTCTGCTTAATAAATTGATGCACTATCAATTGCGACGAGACGAGAGTAGAGAGTAATCAAGGCTTTATTAAACATAAATGTGTTGCCTCCTGCAGCTGCTACCAGAAATGGTAGCAAACTGCTGGTTTCGGTGCTGTCTGCTTTCTTTGCAGCCAGAATATACATGAACTTCTGCAAACTGCTTGTCTCTTTATAATTGTCCCGTTTTCCCTGCAACCTTTGTAAATCGCCATTTTGGGTCGGGAAGTGGCCAACTTCGGTGGTTACAGGACTCTGGGTCTGTACTCGTTGGAGTTTAGAAGGATGAAGTGGGATCTTATTGAAACTTACAGGATACTGCGAGGCCTGGACAGAGTTGGTGTGGAGAGGATGCTTTCACCAGTAGGAAAAACTAGAAGCAGAGGACACAATCACAGACTAAAGGGACAATCCTTTAAAACAGAGATGAGGAGGGATTTCTTCAGCCAGAGGATGGTGAATCTGTGGAACTCATTTCTGCAGAAGGCTGTGAAGGCCAAATCACTCAGTTTCTTTAAGACAGAGATAGATAGGTTCTTGATTAATAAGGGGTTATGGGGAGAAGGCAGGAGAATAGGGCTGAGAAACATATCAGTCACATTTTGAATGGCAAAGCAGACTCGATGGGCTGAATGGCCTAATTCTGCTCCTATGTCTTATGGTCGTATGGAAGCCAACTGTCCTTTTCTACCATCATCCTAAACGTTATGATACAATGATTACTGTCTTCTAAATGTTCCTACACAGACTTCATCTTCTTGGCCCACCTATTTTCCAAGAGCCAGGTCCAACAGTGCATCCTTCCTTGTTGGACTGGACACATACTGCTTTCGAAATTTCTCCTGAACACAATCTAGGAATGCAAGCCCCTCTCTGCCCTTTATACTACCTCAATCCCAGTCTATATGTGCTATACAACTTTAATATATCCCTCACAAAATGGACCCAAATGTCTTGCTTGCGTTTTATGGCTTTTTTATCTGTCTCACTACTTTTAGTGATTTGTATATCTGTACACTAGATCCCTCTATTTATTTTCCGCATTTAGACAACAGATAAAGAATAGGAAGACCCACAGATCATGGGCGGGATTCTCCGACCCCCGCCGCGTCGGAGAGCCACCGGGGGGCGGCGTGAATCCCTCCCCTGCCGGCTGCCGAATTCTCTGGTGCCGGGGGTTTGGCGGAGGCGGGAATGGCGTCGCGCCGGTCCTCCGGCCCATGATGGGCCGAGTGGCCGCCCGTTTTCGGAGAGTCCCACCGCCGTATGTAACACCAGGTATTTGCCGGCGGGACCTGGATGCGCGAGCGGTCTCCGGGGTCCTTGGGGGGGCACGGAGGGATCTGGCCCCGGGGGGGGGGGGGGGCAGGGTGGTCTGGCCCACGATCGGGGCCCACCGGTCTGCGGGCAGGCCTGTGCCGTGGGGGCACTCTATTGTTCTGGCCGACGCGGAGATGAACCCCCCTGCGCATGTGCTGGGATGACACCAGCACATGCTGGCGCTCCCGCGCATGTGTCAACTCGCACCGGCCGGCGGAGTCCCTTTGGCGCCGGTTGGCGTGGCGCCAAGCCCTTCCCCACCGGCCGAGAGGTCATAGTCTTAGGATGAGGTAGAAAATTCAAAACAGAGTTGAGGAGAAACTACTTCTCCCAAAGGGCTGTGAATCTGTGGAATTCACTGTCCCTGAGTGTGGTGGGTGCTGGGAATGTGAGTAAATTTAAGGAGGAGTTAGACAGATTTTTAATTGCTAATGGGTTGAAGGGTTATGGAGAATGGGCAGGACGGTGGAGTTAAGGCCTGGGTGAGATCAGCCATGATCAAATGGTGGAGCAGACTAGATGGGCCAAATGGCCTAATTATGCTCCTATATCTTATCAACTTCTGACGTAGTTGTGGGAAGAGAACTGGAATTCTATTTAAGTGGAGACAGATTGTAGAACTCAGTGGTACAGAAGGATCCGAGTGTCCTGCTGCATGAACCACAAAAGCTTAGTAAGTGATTCGGAAGACAATTGAAATGTTGCCATTTATTGCAAGGGGGATGGACTATAAAAGTAGAGAAGTTTTATTGCAGTTATATAGGGTCTCAGTGAGACCACATCTGGAATATTGTGTTTTTGGTCTCCTTATTTGAATAAAATACCTAATTGCGTTAGAAACAGTACAGAGAAGGCTCACTCCAGTCTATTTCTGGGATGAGGGGCTTATGTTACGCTAAAAGTTGAACAGGCTGGGCCAATACCGACTGGAGTTTCGAAGAATGAGAGGCAATTTTATTGAATCATAGAAAATCCTGAGCACATTCCCCCCGTGTTTGCGTGGGTCTCACCTCCACAACCCAAAAAATATATGCAGGGTAGGTGAATTGGCCACACTGAATTACCCCTTAATTAGAAAAAAAGAATTGGGTACTCTAGATTTCTAAATGATCCTGAGGAGAATTGAGAGGGTGGATACCACAAAGATGTTTCCTCTTGTGTGAGAGATTAGAACGATGGGACACAGTTTAGGAAAAAGAGGTCTACAATTTAAGATGGGGATGAAGAGAAATGTTTTCTTTCAGAGTTACTATTCTGTGGAATTCTCTTCCTCAGTGCAGTGGAGGCTGGGTCATTGAATTTATTCAAGACAGACTTAGACAGATTATTGATAGACAACGGATTCCATGATTAATGGTGAAAAGGGGGAATTGCAGGCCACAATCAGATCAGCCATGATCTTATTGAATCGTGGAGGAGGTGCGAGGGCCTGAATGGCCTATTTCTGCTCCTCAGTCCTATGTTCCTATGCCTTCTCAGAGGACAGTTAAAAGTGAGAGTCTGGAGTCATCTGTTGGTCAGACCAGGTAAGGACAGCAGATTTCCTTCCATAAAGGGCATTAGTGAACCAGAGGGTTTTTTACAGAAAGGCAGGTAAACAAATAGGGGTTTATTTTGGACCAACAACTATACAGAGGACAGCAAGAGGAAAATGTTTTAACTCAAAGGCTCTGGGACTTTAATTGTCAAACAGCACAAACTCGATTCTCGCGTCTCCCAAGGGGCACGCCACCACATCTCTCTCCCTTCAAGACCTTAATTAATATTTTATAATAACATCAAAACTATTTACAATAGTACACAGCAAAGGTTGGGAGGGGTACACAATAAATAAGACTATCCGGCAATTTTCTAATTTGTTGAGAGAGTCACAATTCTTTAGCAGATGCTTCATTCGTCGATATAGTTTTGTCTGAAATGACAGCAGAAAGGCTTCCAGTTTTCTCAGGTGCTACAGAGCCACTTAGCGTTCCAATTCCCACTGGAATGTTGCTCGGCCCCTAAGTGTTGCTGGATTCTGTTCCACTTACAATTGCTGGAGCCACACTATGTAGCCGGGGCAGACTGCTCAATTGGTCCTGTGCTTGGTCCTGCTCTCCCCAGGTGGTCCACATGCTTCTCCATTCTTTTCCCTTGTATGTCAACTACGTTTGACACTGGACACTTGGCCACAACCATCCCAGGGACCCAATTCACGGCAGCATTAAAAATTCTTACGCAAACTAAATTGTTCACCTGAAAATGCCTCTCAACCTTGGTGGAATCCGCCGATATCTCTTCTGCACATCTTGTTTTGCCTCCACTCTCCTCGCCAAATTTGGAAATATTAGATTGCGTCATGTCCGAGGACTACTTCTTTTTAAAAAAATAATTGTTATTGAAATATTTACAAAATACAAAATATAAACATCTTAACTCTATTAACAAACAACCGCGGTAACACCCCATGAACAATACCCCCCCCCTCCCCCAGCTTCAAGAGCAACCTCAAACAAAAGGAAAGAACAAAAACAAAAAACAAAAAAAAAACAAAGAGCACCCAGACAATGAAAGGGAAAGAGATAGCACCCTCCCCAAACCCATGTGCACAGTTCTCCCTCCCCCCAATCCTTACCCCTCCCCCCCCCCTCCCGGGTTACTTCTGCTGTCGGCCTATTTCCCTACCGTTCCGCCAGGAAGTCCAGAAAAGGCTGCCAGCGCCTGAAAAACCCTTGTACTGATCCCCTCAGGGCAAATTTCACCCTCTCCAATTTGATGAACCCCGCCATATCAGAGATCCAGGCCTCCACGCTTGGGGGCCTCGCATCCTTCCATTGGAGCAAGATCCTCCGCCGGGCTACTAGGGACGCAAAGGCCAGAACACCGGCCTCTATCGCCTCCTGCACTCCCGGCTCCACTGCAACCCTAAAAATTGCGAGTCCTCAGCCTGGCTCGACCCTGGATCCCACCACCCTCGACACCGTCCTTGCTACCCCCTTCCAAAACTCCCCCAACACTGGGCACGCCCACAACATATGGGCGTGGTTCGCTGGGCTCCCCGAGCACCTAGCACACCTGTCCTCTCCTCCGAAAAACCTGCTCATCCTCAACCCAGTCATGTGGGCCCTATGCAGCACCTTGAACTGTATGAGGCTAAGCCTCGCACAGGAAGAGGAGGAATTTACTCTCTCCAGGGCATCCGCCCACATCCCCTCCTCAATCTCCTCACCCAGCTCCTCTTCCCATTTACCCTTCAGTTCCTCCACCGAGGCCTCGTCTACCTTCTGCATTACCCGGTATATGTCCGAAATCCTCCCTCCTCCGACCCACACCCCCGAGAGCACCCTGTCCCGTACCCCACGTGGGGGCAACAAGGGGAACCCCTCCATCTGCCTAGCAAACGCCCTAACCTGCATGTACCGAAACATGTTCCCCGGGGGAGCCCAAACTTCCCCTCTAACTCCCCAAACTCGCGAACCTCCCCTCCACAAACAAGTCCCTCAACCTCCTAACCACTGCCCTGTGCCAGCCCAGAAATCCGCCATCAATGCTCCCTGGGACAAACCGATGGTTCCCCCGTATCGGGGCCTCCATCGAGCCCCCCCATTTCTCCCCTATGCCGTCTCCATTGCCCCCAAATTTTGAGGGTAGCCGTGGTATACCTCGTTGGAGGGAGCGGCAACGGCGCCATTACTAGCGCCTCCAAGCTCATGCCCACACAAGACGCCGCCTCCATCCTCTTCCATGCTGCCCCTTCCTCGTCCATTACCCACTTGCGCACCATCGCCGCGTTGGCAGCCCAGTAGTACCCACAGAGGTTGGGCAACGCCAGCCCCCCCCCACCCCCCCATCCCTGCTCCCTGCCTCGTTCCAGGAACACTCTTCGAACCCTCGGAGTCCCATGCGCCCACACAAATCACGTGATACTCCTGTTGACCCTCCTAAAAAACGCCTTCGGGATAAGGATGGGGAGGCACTGGAACAGGAACAAAAACCTCGGGAGCACCGTCATCTTAACGGACTGCACCCTCCCCACCAGTGACAGCGGTAACATATCCCACCTCTTAAACTCCTCCTCCATTTGCTCCACCAACCTTGTGAGGTTGAGCTTGTGCAGGGCCCCCCAGCTCCCCGCCACCTGGACCCCTAGGTACCTGAAGCTCTTCCCTGCCTGCTTCAATGGGAGCCTACCAATCCCCTCCTCTTGATCCCCCGGGTGCACCACAAACACCTCACTCTTGCCCAGGTTCAACTTATACCCTGAGAAACCCCCGAATTCCCTAAGAATCCTCATCACCTCCGGCATCCCCCCCACCGGGTCCGCCACATACAGCAACAGGTCGTCCGCGTACAGCGACACTCGATGCTTCTCCCCACCCCGCACCAGGCCCCTCCAGTTCCCTGACTCCCTCAATGCCACGGCCAGGGGCTCAATCGCCAACGCGAAGAGCAAGGGGGACAGGGGGCACCCCTGTCTCGCCCCCGGTACAGCCGAAAGTACTCCGACCTCCTCCTATTTGTGGCTACACTCGCCATCGGGGCTTCGTAGAGCAGCCTCACCCACCGGATAAACCCCTCCCCAAACCCAAACCTCTCCAACACCTCCCACAAATACTCCCAGTCAACCCTATCGAAGGCCTTCTCCACATCTAATGCCACCACTATCTCCGCCTCCCCTTCCACAGCCGGCATCATAATGATGTTGAGGAGCCTTCGTTTGTGTTCAGCTGCCTTCCCTTCACAAACCCCATCTGGTCCTCATGAATGATCCCAGGCACACAATCCTCTATTCTAGTGGCCAGGATCTTTGCCAGCAGCTTAGCATCGGCGTTCAGCAGCGAAATCGGCCTATATGATCCATACTGCCGAGGGTCCTTGTCCCGCTTCAGGAACAAGGAAATCAGCACCCGTGACATAGTTGGGGGCAGAGCCCCCCCCTCCCTCCCTTGCCTCGTTAAAGGTCCGGACCAACAGGGGGCCCAACAGGTCCAAATACTTTTTATAGAATTCCGCCGGAAACCCGTCCGGCCCCGGTGCCTTCCCCGACTGCATGCTCCCTATCCCTTTGACCACCTCCTCCAGCTCGATCGGCGCCCCTAGTCCCTCCACCTGCTCCTCTTCCACCCTCGGGAATCGCAGCTTGTCCAAGAAGCGCCCCATTCCACCCCCCTCCACCGGGGGTTCAGACCGGTACAGTTCCCCATAGAAGTCCCTGAAGACCCCATTGACATCTACCCCCCTCCGCACCACCTTCCCAGCTCTATCCCTCACTCCCCCAATCTCCCTGGCCGCGTCTCGCTTCCGGAGCTGGATCGCCAGCATCCTGCTCGCCTTCTCCCCGTATTCATACACTGTGCTTTCCTCCACTGAGCTTCCGCCTTTCTGGTCGTCAGTAGGTCAAATCTGGCCTGAAGGCTACGCCTCTCCCCCAGCAATCCCTCCTCTGGGGCCTCCGCATATCTCCTATCCACCTGCACCATCTCTCCTATCAATCTCTCCCTCTCCCTCTGCTCCCCCCTCTCCCTATTGGTTCGGATGGAGATCAATTCCCCCCTCATCACCGCCTTCAATGCCTCCCAGACCGTCCCCACTCGAACCTCCCCGTTATCATTGGCCTCGAGGTATCTCTCAATACACCCCCGGACCCTCCCGGCCACCTCCTCATCTGCCAACAGCCCCACCTCCATGCACCAGAGCGGACGTTGGTCCCTCTCTTCCCCCAGCCCGAGGTCCATCCAGTGCAGGGCATGATCCGAAATGGCAATGGCGGAGTATTCCACATCCTCCACCCTCGACACCAGCCCTCTGCTCAGGACAAAAAAATCAATCCTCGAGTAGGCCTTATGTACATGGGAGAAAAATGAGTATTCCCTGGCCCTTGGCCTCGCAAACCTCCAGGGGTCCACCCCCCCCATCTGGTCCATGAATCCCCTCAGCACCTTAGCTGCCGCCGACCTCCTACCCGTCCGGGACTTGGATCGATCCAATGGGGGATCCAGTACTGTGTTAAAGTCCCCCCCCCCAATGATCAGGCCCCCCGCCTCCAGGTCCGGAATGTGGCCCAACACACGCCGGGTTAACCCCGCATTGTCCCAATTTGGGGCATAGACATTCACCAACACCACCCGCTCCCCCTGCAGCTTGCCACTCACCATCACGTACCTCCCGCCACTGTCAGCCGCCACCTTCAACGCCTCAAACGACACCTTCTTCCCCACCAGGATCGCCACCCCCTTACTCTTCTCATCCAGCCCCGAGTGGAACACTTGGCCCGCCCACCCCTTCCTCAGCCGGACCTGGTCCACCACTCTCAGGTGTGTCTCCTGGAGCATGGCCACATCCGCCTTCAGTCCCTTCAGGTGCGCAAATACTCGGGCCCGCTTGACCGGCCCATTCAGCCCCCTCACATTCCAAGTTATCAGCCGGATCCGAGGGCTCCCTGCCCCCTTCCCCTGCCGATTAGCCATACCCCATCCCTTGCCCACCTCCGGCCAGCGTCCCCCGCTCTGCCAGTTTCCACGGCGGCAACTCCCCCCCTCCAGCACCCCCTGCGTCCTCCAGCTCCTTCCTGACCGTTTCAGCAGCAACCCGGGAACCCCCCCCCCCTCCCCCCCCCCCCCCCCCCCCCCCCAGGCTAGGACCCCTCCTAGCCACGCCCCCCCTCTACAGCACTCCCGTGAGCCAGCTAACTTCTGCTGACCCCGGCGACTCCCGCCCTCCTTTCGGCTCCCCCCCACATGGGCCTGCCCCTCCTCCATTGTGCCCGTCAACGAGTCCACCCGCCCCCCGCTCCTGCGCGGGAAAAGAAAACACGCCCCCACCCTCAACAGCGCGGGAACCCCACAGAAAGCCCGCGCTTTCGCCCTGCCAGGCCCCGCCTCCTCCAGGGCCACTCCCATTGTCAGTTCCCCCCACCAGCTCCCCGAACTCCCCGTTTACCCCTCTGCCCGAACCCGTCCACCCGACCCCTGCTTAAAAACCCATATAGAAAAAAACCGTACGACATCACCCCACCCACCCTAAAGCCACCCCACATCTTACACTAAACCAAGCAAATACAAATACAGTATTATACAACATCCCCCATCAGGGGGACCCTCAGTTTGAGTCCAACTTCTCGGCTTGCACAAAGGCCCACGCCTCCTCCGGGGACTCAAAATAGTGGTGTTGATCCTTATAGGTGACCCACAGACGCGCCGGCTGCAACATTCCAAACTTCACCCTCCATCTGTGGAGCACCGCCTTCGTCCGGTTAAACCCGGCCCTCCACCTCGCCACCTCCGCACTCCAGTCCTGGAAGATCCGCACCTCCGTGTTCTCCCATTTGCTGCTCCGCTCCTTCTTGGCCCACCGGAGCACACACTCACGATCCACGAACCGGTGGAACCTCACCAACACCGCCCGCGGCGGCTCGTTCGGCTTGGGCCTCCTAGCCAGAATTCTGTGGGCCCCCTCCAACTCCAGGGGCCCCTGGAAGGACCCAGCCCCCATCAGCGAGTTTAGCATCATCACCACATAGGCCGCTAGGTCCGACCCCTCCAGCCCCTCCGTGAGGCCCAGGATCCGCAAATTCTTCCTCCTCGACTGGTTGTCCAGCTCCTCGAACCGCTCCTACCATCTTTTATGGAGCGCCTCGTGCATTTCCACCTTCCCCGCCACGGCCACGACATCGTCCTCCCTTTCGGCGGCCTGCTGCTGCAGCTCCCGGATCGCAGCCCCCTGGGCTGTCTGGGTCTCCATCAGTTCCCTGTTGGTTATCTTCAGGGACTCCAACAACTCCAACTTCAGCTCCTGGAAGCAGCTCAGCAGAATCGCCTGCTGCTCCTGGGCCCACTTCCTCAGCTCCTCGAGGCCTTCGCTGGCCGCCATTTTGTTTTTCTGCCCCCGATTTTTCCTAGGTGTTTTCGACGGTTTTCTCACTGCCCCACTCCTGGTCCGGACCATGGCACCGTTGGGGTCGACTCCTGGCCACTTCCCCCGTTGGGATTCGTCGCCTCAGCTCCGTTGGGGGCCCTGAAAAGAGCCCCAAAGTCCGTTATTCGCGGGAGCCGCCGAATGTGCGGCTCAACTGCGCATCGGCGCCACCGGAAGTCATCCGAGGACTATTTCAATGAGCAACTCAACAGGGGCAACTCCTGTAGTGGTATGATGCATTAGTAGAAAATGGGCCATTCGAAGTTGTAAAGGCACACAGGTCTGTTTTTTTCACAACAGATTCAAATGTCTGAATGGCCTTTTCAGCTAACTCATTTAAGGCCGGTTGGTAGGGAGCTGTTCTTGCATACCAAAACACATTGGTGAACATGAAATGTTGAAGTTCTTTGCTTGTGTATGTAGTTGCATTGTCAAAGACCGGCACTGCAGGCAACCTATGTGGAGCAAACATCTGCTACAGTTTATCAGTTGTGGCTAACGAGGTAGTGGTCTTCATCTTCTGAATGTCCATCCATTTTGAATGAATGTCAATAATGAGGAGCCCTGATGTAGAGATGATGAGGAGAATCATGGGGCGGGATTCTCCGACCCCCCCCCCGCCAGGTCGGAGAGTTCGCCGGGTGGCGGTGTGAATCCCGCTCCGACGCCGGCTGCTGAATTCTCTGGTGCCGGTTTTTTGCCAGGGGCGGGGATCACGCCGCCGGTCGGGTGCCGTTGTCAGCCCCCCCCCCCCCACACGGCGATTCTCAAGGCTCCAATGGGCCGAGCGGCCGCCCGTTTTTGGCCAGTCCCGCCGGCGTGAAATGGACAAGGTCCATACGGGGGGGACCTGGTTCTGAGGGCGGGGGGATCCGGCCCTGGGAGGGGGGGGGGAGAGGCCCCCACGGTGGCCTGGCCTGTGATCGGGGCCCACTGATCTGCGGGCGGGCCTGTGCCGTGGGGGCACTCTTTCCCTCCCGGCCAGCCTGTGTGAAGCTCCGCGATGGCAGGCGCGGAGAGGAACCCCCCTGCGCATGCGCAGGGATCATGCTAGCGGTTCTGCGCATGCACAAGAACATGCTGCCGGTCCCGCGTATGCGCCAACACGCGCATGGCCTTCGTCGCTAGTTGGCGCTGGCCTAGCCCCCGGAATTGCGGAGGATTCCGCCGGTTGGGGGGGAATCCCAGCCATGATGCCCATGAAGTGGCCCACAAAATCAACATGGCCGACCTGGACATTCTCACAGGTGCGGAAGAGTCAAGGGTGGTAAATCTTGCTGTACTTAACTGTGGTCACAGTGTCTAATGAGGTTTTTGATGTCTTTATTGATCCCAGGTCACCACACGTAACTCTGGGCTAATATTTTCATTTTCGTCATACTGGGATGTGCACAATGCAATTCCTCTCATAGCATCGTCCGAGCAGGAATGAAACACCTTGGCTGCCCACAACAGTACGTCACCTTCACAACTTAGTTCATCCTTTCTGATTTTGAATGGAGGAAATTATTTGGACAGTCCATTTTACTCTGGACAAAATGGAGTCCCTTCTGCCCAAACATTGATTTGTCACGGTGATACAAGTAACCCAGAAGGTTAAGAGCGAGCATAATTTTTTTCTGCCCTGATGGTGGTAGAATTCTTTCTGGCCTAGGAAGGCAGCATGAAGTATTTGTATTGGGAATATGGGCGCCTGACTTATGTTGGAACATATAGGGCGGAATTTAATGGAAACATTTCTAAGTTCATTTGTGGCGGGTTTTTTCAGGGAGTTTTCAGGCGGCAAGTTCCCCGCTGCTATCAGACAGCACTTTGTCACTTTTTGGGGGCCCTGGGGAGTTTCTCATTGGTTTAGCCCACACTCTGGGTGGGATTGTTCGGCAATGTCCGCCCTGAGAGCGGAAATTCCCACCCAAAGTCAACAGACCTTTAAGTGCTCCCTGTCCGGTCCATGATGATTCTTGCGGCGGGCGTGGCTGAAAAATCCCGCCCTTAGAATTTTTTCAGCTCTGATCTCGAAGTAAACTTGTGGATCCCCTAAACCCGACAACCATAGGCAGTGTCACCCCCCCCCCCCCCCCCCCCCCCCCCCCCCGACACACACACACGTGGCACCACCTCTGTTCCCACCCAAAGTGAGGATGCCCTGCTATGGGGTTTCTGGTTGCCCCCTCTTCAGACATACCCCCATAATGACCCACACCTGCCCCCCCACCTGCCCCCCCCACCAAAACTTTCAGATGCCCCTACTTACCTGCTCTGCACCCCCTAACCTTCAAACCACCCCCTACCCTCCTGTCATGAGCATGCCCTCCTTCGGTTCCTGGCTGTTGACAGTGCCACCCTCGCATCTGGTCACCCTTGCCCTGCCACCCTGACAGTGCTCCTGCCAGCTTGGTAGTGCCACCTAGGCAGCTTGGCACTGCCACCGTGGCATCTTAGCAGTGCCAGTGTGGCAGTGCCAAGGTCCTAGCTCGGCAGTACCAATGTGCCTGCATTCCAGGGGGAGGGTTAGGGGGCCATCTTGCACTATCTCTGGCCACCCAAGGGCTTCCAAAAGCCTGGGAGACCCCCAGGTGCTGTTCTGCCTGTTCCGTGTTTGTGTAGGCCAATACTGAACGCCGATGGCTGCAGCTTCGCTAGGGAGGCTGGTAGATCCTGGGAAGCCGGTAGATCTTAGGCCATCACACCTAAGTAGGTTCAAACATACTTAGGCGCGCGCCGTTTGGTCATGCCCGTTTTTGACGTGATTCCAATTCTGACTCCTCGCAGTACTTGGGTAAATCCTGTGAGGTGTGAAAGCTGTTGGAAGCCCATGGGAGGCCTCTCCTGGAATATACCGGCCAGCTTGCGCTCAAACGAGAGCACAACGTGCCCGATAGTTCACGCCCATAGGCAAACGCTGCCAACGGCAGGGCCCATTGTTGGACCCTTGCTGAAGCGATGGGTGAGGTGCTTTGTCCATAAGACCATAAGACATAGGAGCAGAATTAGGCCACTCAGCCCATCAAGTCCGCTCCGCCGTTCAATCATGGCTGATATTTTTCACATCCCTATTCTCCTGCCTTCTTCCCATAACCCCTATCTCTGTTTTAAAGACACTCAGTGATTTGGCCTCCACAGCCTTCTGCGGCAATGAGTTCCACAGATTCACCACCCTCTGGCTAAAGAAATTCCTTCTCATCTCTGTTTTAAAGGATCATCCCTTTAGTCTGAGATTGTGGCCTATGCTTCTAGTTTTTCCCACAAGTGGAAACATTCTCTCCACGTCCACGCTATCCAGGCCTCACAGTATCCTGTAAGTTTCAATAAGATCCCCCCTCATCCTTCTAAACTCCAACGAGCACAGACCCAGAGTCCTCAACCGTTCCTCATACGACAAGCTCTTCTTTCCAGGGATCATTCTTGTGAACCTCCTTTGGACCCTCTCCAAGGTCAGCACATCCTTCCTTAGATACGGGGCCCAAAACTGCTCACAATACTCCAAATCTGGACTGACCAGAGCCTTATACAGCCTCAGAAGTACATCCCTGGTCTTATATTTTAGCCCTCTAGACATGAATACAAACATTGCATTTACCTTCCTAACTGCCGACTGAACCTGCACATTAACCTTAAGAGAATTGTGAACATAGACTCCCAAGTCCCTTTGTGCTTCTGATTTCCTAAGCATCTTCCCATTTAGAAAATAGTCTATGCCTCCATTTCTCTTTCCAAAGTGCATAACCTCACACTTTTCCACATTGTATTCCATCTGCCACTTCTTTGCCCACTCTCCTAGCCCTCTGAAGCCCGCCTGCTTTATCAATACTACCTTTCCCTCTACAGATCAAACTTAGCAACAGTGCCTTCAGTTCCATCCTCCAGATCATTAATGTTTATTTGGAAAAGTTGTGGTCTCAGCACCGACCCCTGAGGTACACCGCTCCAACAATCCTAATGGTTGTCAATCATTTTAAAGTGCTGTCCGTACATGTACTGATTATACCTTTCACCCCATAAATAATAGCCAAACCTTCTTTTTCGACCTGAATATAGGCTCCCTCAGCATCTGTTGGTGTTGTTGGTCTTTCTACACCATCTGTGGGACAATACTGCTCCTATTCTGTCGGGCAAGACGCCACTGGTCAGCACTATTTCTTTCACATGATCCGGGGGTTGTTGGGTTACGGGTATAGGGTGGATACGTGGGTTTCAGTAGGATGATCATGGCTCGGCACAACATTGAGGGCTGAAGGGCCTGTTCTGTGCTGTACTGTTCTATGTTCTATGTTCTATGTTCTAAAACAGACCAGAGACTTGAAGGCTGCGAAGTTTGGTGGTGGGGGGGGGGGGGGGGGTGGGGGGGGGGGGGGGGGGGGGTGGGGGGGGGGGGAATGGCAGTAAGGAGCGTTTGCCCAATGGGTCATGTGAGGGGCAGCACGGTAGAGCACAGTGGTTAGCACAATTGCGTCACAGCTCCAGGGTCCCAGGTTCAATTCCCGGCTTGGGTCACTGTCTGTGTGGAGTTTGCACATTCTCCCCGTGTGTGCGTGTGTTTCCTCCGGGTGCTCCGGTTTCCTCCCACAGTCCAAAGATGTACAAGTTCGGTGGATTGGCCATGATAAATTGCCCTTAGTGTCCAAAAAGGTTAGGTGGGTTACTGGATTACGGGGATAGGGGGGAGGCGGGGGCTTGAGTAGGATGCACTTTCCAAGGGCCAGTGCAGGCTCAATGGGCCAAATGGCCTCCTTCTGCACTGTAAATTCTATGATTCTACGATAACTCCCCTTACCACCCCCCCCCCCCCAAAGAGGCCGCTCCCAGTCACATGAATATAATAATTTTATATTCCAGATTTATTTGTTGAATTTAAATCCCACCTGCTGCCATGGTGAGATTTAACCCATGCTCTCTGAGCAATAAGTCTGAGTCTTTGTATTACTAAACCAGTGGCATTACTGCTACACCATCATTCTCCCTAAAAAGAATAAAAATTAAAGCTCAGTCAAGGTATTTGAAACATGGAAATAATAATGACGACACCCAACTTCCCTTCTAACATTGGCCCTGGAGTCCTGGGTACGGCGGGTGGAATAAGTGACAGGACCAGGAACATTTGACTGGGCGAATATTACACTAACATTGGTGTAAACTCTGCTCAGTTTCAGGGTCCTACGGTATCTGCCTCCCAGCGTTAGAGGCATTCATATGAATTGTGAGACTTGGGCCGTCCAGTCCACCCTCGGCACTGTGTATCATTGTTTAAGAGGGAACCATTCGTTAAGGCCACATCGCTTGATTAAAGGGATGTTGCTCAATAAAGGGTGCTTATCGGAACTTAAAGCAGAAAATGTAACTGTTTGGTTCACTATTAATATCAGGATGCCTTCCAGTGCTTTCTGCATTATCCTCAGAAAGCATTGTCTTCAACGCAATTTCCCGGCAAGAATCTGAGGACTGCACAGTGGTTTTCCCAATAGGAAATTTTCCAAGCAAAATGCAAACCCCAGGTGCACTTCCCAAGACGTATCCCACGAGTTCTGTTCCGTGCTTGAGGCTTGAATCTTTAGAGGAGCTCTGTTTATTGCTCCAGCCAGATGTGCAGCCAGAGCATGTACAATTGTGAGCTTTGATGCTGCGGGCTCATTTTAGGGAACCACAGGGGACTTTTGACAGATCAGCCAATTTTCTGATTGCTCCTCTGTGTTCCTGCCGTGAGGAGTACAATTTCAGTTACCCTAGTGGATTATCAATCACTGGAAGAATGGACCTCACAGAAGCAAAAAGATATTTAATTGCCTGATAGAGAGTCAAGCAAACACCCTTTAGTATCTGGGATGCTGACCTGAAAACTTTGCAATCCATTCAATATTGAGATCTCTAGATGATTCCTCGAAGCCCAGAATTCTTTTATTTAATACCGGCACATTGAGTTGGTGACTGACGAGGCTGATCATTCCTGAAGGTTTTATCTCCCATTGTAGCTGTCACTTTCTCTCGGTGCCTTTTTGATGATGGCACTCACTGGACGGAATTTTCCATTCTCTGTACAGAGTGCCAGCTGCGCAGTCGACATTTCTCTCCAGATAATCCAGCATTCTGTGTAAAAGAGAATCTGGAGGCGTAGCCCACCCCATCACGCTGCGGGGCTGAAAAAAGCTACAGGCAGGAATCCAGGGATCAGGGTGCCTATCCTCGATAGGCAACACAGATACCCCACACACAAAGGACCCCATCACCCCCATGGACATGGGGGTCCTCCCCGCCATAGAAAGACGGAACCCCCCCCCATTACGCAAAAGGAATCCCCCCCCCCAAATTGATAAGTGGATCGCATCCCGCTTAATGAAGCTCCCCAGAGGGCCCCACTGGCACTGTCCCCATGGGGCAGTGACAGGGTGCCAAGGGACCAGGGAGTAAGGAGGAGTTCTAGGGACCAGGTAGGCAATGCCAGTGTACTGCCTGTGCATGGCCCTCTATCCCCGGGGACTCCCCTTACCTGTGCGCCCCTGGTGGGTTCCCTTCAGCTCGTTCCCATCTTTCACAAACAGTTGTAAACTTCGTTGACATGACATTATGTCGATGAGGGGGCATTCCAAATGAGGAGTGTCGATACAACGGGTAAACTCGCTAATTATACTGAAATGAGGTTCCCAAACTTCCTGGGCTGGAACCTCGTTATGCCATCGACGGGAGTGGTGGGAGTGGGGGTTATTTTCTGAGCCTTGCGCTATTCTGTGCCCACATTGCCGTCTGTCATACACCCTGTTGTGATACACAGGGACACAGTAGCCAACGTGTAGATAGACACTGCGGGTGTAGCGGCAATATTCCATCCCCTCAGTGCCCGCACTTCCCCCCCCCCGACCACATAATTAGAAACCCCCCTCCGCTCTGCACATGAGCTCCCATGGGGGCCTGCCTCCGAAACTGCCCCCAGTGCCAACCTGGCAGTACAAACCTGTGCCGGGAGTGTGCCCAAGGTAGATCCCAAGGGCAGGGTACTGCCCAGGTATGCCCCCCCCCCCCCACCCCTGGGCTGGGACTATACTTAATCTTTACGCTCCCAGAGGATTGAAACTCTTTCTTTTTAAAGCCTGTTGTAAATCTCACCAACGTTTCGGCGGCAAGGCTTGAATATTCAGTGAAGTGAATGTATTCAAATGCATTAAAATGAGGTTCTCGCCCTTTGTGGGCATGAACCTCGTGACGTTGCTGGTAAAGGGTGGGGAAAATCGGGTTACGCAATCTCTCCGGAGGGAATCGTGTTTTCCGATCCTCTCCGGATTTCCACACGCGTCGCCATTCCCTCCGACGGCAAACGCGGGCTGAAAACCGCGCCCAATATCCCAGCAGGATATCATGTTCCTCAGGGCAGAGACCTAGGCCGTACCATCACCCCTTCAGCATAAAGTCAGAAATTATGTTTGTTCGCTGATGTTTGTACAACGTTCAGTTGCATTCCTCAAATCAGTCCTTGCTCACAAAGGACAAGACCTGGTCAACATTCAGAATTAGGCTGACTAGCTGCAAGTAACATTTGATTTATACACATGCCAAGCGACTTAACTGAATCAGCCACATAAATACTGTGGCTACAAGAGCAGGCTGGAGGCTGTGTTTTCTGCACTGAATAACTCACATCCTGACTCCCCAAATCTTTTCCACTATCTACAAGTCACAAGTCATGAGTGTGATGAAATATGCACCACTTATTTGAATGAGTACAGTTCCACAATACTCATGAAGCGCTACACCAACCAGGACAAGGCAGCCCGCTTGATTGGCATCCCAGCTACCACCTAAAACATTCACTCCCCCTCCCCACCACCAGAAAACCATGACTGCCTTGTGTACCACCGACAGGATAAAATGCAGCAACTTGCCGAAGCTCCTTCAAATTTATCTGCGAAACCCCTGGACTTTTATCACAAGGGTAGAAGATGCCACAGAAACACCACCACCTACAAGTTCCCTTCCGAGTCATAGACAATCTTTACTTCAGAATCTTTTGCAGTTGAATCAAAATCCAGAAACTCCCTCCCTTAACTGCACTGTGAGAAAACCTTCACTACGCACTCAGCAATGATTGCACAAGATCTTCTCCAGGGCAATTGGGCAATAAATGCTGGTCTTATCAGTGACACCCACATCACACGACCGAATAACAAAATGGTGTCAGCCAGTGTGAAGAATAGGTTCAACATATACGTGGACTAAAAGATGGTGAGAATTAAGCAGTAAGCTAGCCAACTTTATCCCTCACTGGTGTCATGCGAGAGTACCTTTAAGAAATGGGTGTTTAAGCAATGTATCTTTAAGAAATGAAGCAGCTCATATTACTGAAGTGTTGTCAGAGGGTGGGGGAAGCTGAGCTCACTTCTGCTTTTAGTTTCAGTTTGAGAGAGCAGCTGAAAAGTGCCTGGCTGGTTTGCTGAGAGCTGCATGAAGAAAAAGAGCTTGGCTGTGTCTGTGTTTGCAGTGAGCTGGATCTGCTGTGATCTCTGCCAGGAAAGACTATCTCTGAATCATTTCGGTGATTTAAACTCATAATAGTAATGTTGTATTATTTTCGGGGCTATCTTTGAAGTAAGGGGTGGTAAATGATCCAATGTTTATTTAAAAAGGTTAAGTTGAATTCATGGAATAAACATTGTTTTGTGTTTAAAAACCCACATGTCCATAATTGTAATACCACACCTGGAGACCAAGCCGTGTGCTTCAAAAGCGACAATACGTTAAAGGGAGAGGTTGGTTGAACTCCATGATACATTTTGGGGTTCTGAAAACGCCGCTCCCATAACACTGGTTCACCTGCTCCACACAGTCACCATGTGAGTCTGGAGATCCAGCAAACCATCATCCCCAGTGCTTGGAGTGAAAATACATTTCTGTTGACATTAGCAGCATTTGTACTGTTATTCTACAGTTTTTGGCTTCAAATTCAAAGTCATCTAAATCACTTGTCAATCCCGAGGAAATTATCTGGGTTTTTTTTCTCCTGGACAGGAGCTAATTCAGAAGATCATCAGTTAAATGCATCCATGATCTGCACTGGTATAGTTACACAACACAAACAGGTACACATCACCTATTACCTTCATTCATTATAATGTCAGTAAAATTGACCTTGCCAATCAATAAAACTGACAGTGAAGCTGCCGGCAATCCTAAAGGTGACTTTGCACGCTTCGTGCTGCAGCTTGTTTTGTTATTTTGTTAAAGGAGTGTGCTGGCGGAAGGGGGAAGAAAAAGCTTTCAAAGAAAAATACTCTAACCCCCCCCCGACTGAGAGGATGTTCCGTGTTAGCCCAATGCCACACACCCATTCAGGTTCTCTGTAGTGTGTCAGGAGTCATTGAATCCTGCTAAGCTGTCACCAGTGATTAGCAGAGTCATCTACTCCCCGTAATGCAGTGCCGCCTGAGCACACAGCAATGCTCCCCGAGGAAATAATTCCTTCAGTGCATCGACATCCAGGAAGGAAAAGGAAGCTGATATCCCTTCTTTAAAACCAGCCATTGGCCTAATCAACTCATTGCTGATGCCAACTGGCAGGGAATGGGTCGCTTTGATGTGAACTGTCCGGTCTCTGCAGAAACTAAAACATTTCTCTTTGCAGTTAAAAAGCATTTTTTAAATCTACATTTCGAACAAGATGAGGAGATGTTTTGTTTGGGAAACTCTTTGCTTCACAAAGCTATGGGGCTGGATTCTCGGTTCCTGCGGCTAAGTGCCGACGCCAATGGAGGATCCGGGATGTTTCACGATGGGAAAATCAGTGCCTCACCTGCACCGATTCCACGACTGGTGAGGGGCTAGCAGTGTTGACCCATGAAACAGTCACAGAATGTGTGAAAAACGGTGGGAGAATCGTCGGGTCGTGCTGGACATGGGCAGGGTTGATAAGCTGCAACCGCGCGTACGTCTACACTCCCCACACATGCACGACCGTGCCGGAAAAGATGGCACCGGTTGTGCTGGACCGCGTACCCACCCACCCCGACCCCACAGCCCAACTCCTGGCCACCCCACATACCCCCCTCCACCCCCAGCTCTGGCAGAAGCCTCCCGGCCAGTGGCGCAGCTCTTGGCGGAGTATGGCGGTGCTGGACGCCGTCCGCACGCCTTCTATCTCTCTCTCCACAGCCGCCACACCAGGCTCACAACCGCTGAGACCACACGTGACCTGTGCCGTCTGGAACTTGGCCCATCAAAGGGCCCAATGAATGAAAATCACTTATTGTCACAAGTAGGCTTCAAATGAAGTTACTGTGAAAAGCCCCTAGTCGCCACATTCTGGCACCTGTTTGGGGCGCCTGGTACGGGAATTGAACCCGTGCTGCTGGCCTTGGTCTGCATTACAAGCTAGCTATTTAGCCCACTGTGCTAAACGAGCCCCTCAAGTCTTTAATTGCACAGTCGCTTTGATTGGCATAAGGAATTAGTAAAGCAGCAGGAAGAAAACAAATACATTTTCAGAAGGATGCCACGAGAGTGGAGGAGAAGTTTACAAGAATGGTTCCAGGGATGAGAAACTTCAGTTATGAGGATAGATTGGAGAGATTGGGACTGTTCTCCTTGGAGAGAAGAAGGCTAAGAGGGGATTTGATAGAGATGTTCAATATCATGAAAGGGGGGGGGGGGGGGGGGGGGTAGACAGGGAGAAACTGTTCCAGCTCGTAAAAGGATCGAGAACGAAAAGGCGCAGACTTGAAGTGATTTGCAAAAAAAGCAAATGTGATGTGAGAAAGAAACGAGTGGTTCGTGTCTGGAGTGTGCTGCCTGGGGGGAATGTGAGACGCAGGTTCAATCGAGGCATTCGAAAGGACGTCAGATGATTACTTGAACAGAAAAAATGTGCAGGGGCATGAAGAAAAGGCAAGGGAATTAAGTCATGATGCTTGTTTGCAGTGTTGGCACAGGCCCGATGGGCCAAACGGCCTTTTTCTATACCATAACAATTCTGAGATTCTGTGAAGAACTCGCTGTCCAATTTTCTCATTTTCGCACCTCAGTACTGCCCAACGAGGTGAGGGAAATCCAATCCTAGTTGCAAAAACTGTATCAATGCCACAAAACCGCTTGTATTATTACTCGGCCTAATAAAATATGCACGTCCTTGTAGCGTCTGAGATGATTGGTCCATTCTGTATCAAAGTAATGATGTATTATTGGGTTGGTCTAGGAATGTGACAAATCCATATCCGCAAATACCGCTGAAGCAAGTATCTTTCTCATGAATGGACATTCAGCATTCCCAGTGCAACGTTGTTATATAAAGTGCGGCAATATTTCGACTCTTGAGGGAGATGGAAGCTGTTTTGTTTTAAGTTTTAAATGCTAACTTTTTTCCCCCCCCAATTTGTTCAATAATATGAACAGCTCAAGACTGCAGATGTGCTTTTGTTAATCAGTTTGTGCGTGGAGGAGTACTCAACATGGTCACACCATAGCATATGGCAGGAACTGTGAGTTTTCATTTATCAGGTGAGAATTGGCTATTTTTTATTTTTACTGGTGTGAAAGAACAGTGCCCGGAACTGTAAAAGTAACACTGATATTTCAGAAATACATCGTCAGATTGTAGACTTTCTACTCAATGAATGAATGGATGTTCTTTTCAGTGTACCCCTGCTTCAGTCCTCTCCTGAAATCACTGACAGTTATCGGAGTACAATCCCTCAATCAGCCCTCCAGTACCCTTGCCTGACAAGCGTCTGCCTTCCTTTTCCAGTGGAAGTGGCCAAAAGGGATGGGAAGCCTGGCTGAGTTTTCCCGTCTGCATTCCATGGTCTGATTTCATTCCCAGCTGCAAGACCAGCTGACTGGGTACGAGTCAGGAATTGGACCTGGGCCATTTAATGCTACCTTCATTGTTTTTGATATTTTTGAAGTCTTGAAATCTGGCTGGGCCCATGCCTGTTTCTCACGTGCCTCCTAATTCTCCGATATAATGGGAAGGACATATATTACGAGCCTCATTGTTACAGACAAAAAATGTGTGCAGAGCCCATGCCTCAAACGTGTGTTCGCACTTATGTAAATGTAAATAAGGACCCTCTTTGAGATCTCCACCTCAATATTAATTTGACTTGGGCACACATTCAATTAAACTGAGGTTTGCAGGTGGTCAACCTGTGATTCTGAAAGTGACAGTGGTAATGCCACTGGCTGAGTAATCCAGAGGCTTTGGCTAATGCCCTCGGGACACGGGCTCAAATCCCACAATGGCAGCTTGTGGAATTTAAAGCAAATTAATAAAATATCTGAAACATAAAAGATTTTGTTAAAAATTGCCTGTTAAACCACAACCAGCAATTTGCGTGTAAAATGTTTTGTCTATTTCTCTGTTTGAGACGTTGATAAGTCATCAGGACCAGGTGAAATGCATCTGAGGATACTGAGGGATGTTAGGGTGGAAATTGCAAAGTCAGAGGCCATAAGTTTCTCATGCTCCTTAGATACTGCCAGAGGACTGGAGAGTTCTAAATGTTTATATCCTTGTTCAAAAAGAGTGTATCAGGATAAGATTAGCAACTACAGGACAGTCAGTCTAACCTTGCTGGTGGGGAAGCTTTTAGAAATGATAATTTGGAACAAAATTAACAGCCATCTGGACAAATGCTGAGGAATTAATGAAAGCCAGCATAGAGCTGTAGAGGGTAATATATTTAACTAACTTGATTGAATTTTTGATGACGTACAAGAGAGCTGAAGATAATACCATTGATGTGGTGTTTATGAACTTCCAAATGGCATTTCATAAATTGCCTCATAACAGACTTGTCTGCCAAGCTAGAGCTTAGAATAAAAGGAATACATGGAGCATGTTTACAAAATTGGTAAGTGATAGGAAACCGAGAGTATGGTTGTTTTTCAGACTGGAGGAAGTTTTATAGTGGGGTGTCTTGGTGTTCAGACCCATAGTTTTCTTGACTTAAAGACTTAAACTTCGGTGAACAGGGCACAATTTCAAAATTTGCAAAACTTACAAGTATTGGAAACAGTCAGGAGTCTGGTGTTAAACTTCAAAAATGACAGGTAGGCCAGTGGGATGGGCAGGACAGGTGGGAGATGAAATTTAAATGCAGACAAGTGTGAAATGATTCAATTTAAGTGAGGAAAATGGGCAGAGACAATATAGAATAAGGGGAATAAGGGGTACCATTCGAAAGGAGATGCAGGAGCAGAGGGGCATGGGGGTACATGTACACGTATATAATCATTGAAGGTGGTAGGGTTGTTTGAAAGAGCGACAAATGAATCATACAGGATCCAAGACTTTATTAATGAGGACATAGAATACAAGAGAAAAAATGGTTACTAAGAAACATGTACATAACAGTAGTTCAGCTTCAACTGGATTATTGTGTCTGATTCTGGGCACCACACGATGGGATGGATGTGAACGAAGAGGCTGAGGAAAAGTCTCACGAGAATGGTTCCAGGGATAAGGAACTTCAGTTACATGGATTACAGGGGCAGTTCTCTTAGGAGAAGAGAAGTTAAAGAGGCAGTTTGATAGAGGTGTTCGAAACCATGAGGGATCTGGACCAAGTAGTTGGGGAGAAACTGTTCCAATTTGGAACAGGATACAGCATGATACACAACCAGAGAGAGACAACTGAAGGTGATTGGCAAAAGAAGAAACGGTGATCTGAGGAAAAGCGTTTTGGCGCAGCGCGTAGATAGGATCTGGAATGCATTGCCTGAGAGTGTGGTGGAGACAGATGAAATTGAAGCTTTCATAAGGGATTTGGACAATTATCTCAAGATAAAGCAATTGCAGAGCTACAGGAGAGGGGAATTGCTCTTGCTGAGATCCAGCACAGCATGATGGTCCAAATGGCCTCCTTCTGTGCTGTATCATTCTATGATTCTAATTTGTGAAGGAAAGGTACTGGACAACACACCTCCTGCTTTATGCAACCATTGGCCAGGCTAGCAACCTTTGACTTCTAAGATTTCCTAACCACTTGGTCATTCTCACCTAATAGTTATTAATTTTTCATAAAATGTAACAGGTCTATGACTATATTACAATTAGTGTCAATACCGTTTCTCAAGTTGAAGTACGCCCCATTAATATCTCTATTCTCTTCACATGTTCAGTTTTGAAATCCTTAATCCATTCCTTTCAGAGTTGTTATGACAAGGCTTAGATTCCTCTGATCCAGAGGGGGGCATACTGACAGCAGCACGGACAACAGGGACTTCACAGAGGAAAGTACTGTGACTGGCAGTGACTCCATAGATGGGAATAACAGCAGCTTGACTAATGAGAGTAGGCATGGGAAACCTGAAAGAAAAGCAAATGTTTAAAGGAACAGGGCAAATCATTAGTCTGACTTGGCGTGTAGCCAGACCCACATGGGAAAATAAGATTAAGTCTAATATCCTCCACCTTCTCCCCAACACAAGTCATGCAATCAGAGCAGAAACTAACACTAGATGCAATTATTGCTTGTTTTTATTTACTCTTGTCTTCCGCAGTTGGAGGTTTGGGGGGGGGGGGGGGGGGGGGGGGAGGCCACAGTTCAGGAATCCTCCAGTTCAAGAGAAATAAAATCCAAATTTATTTGAACTTAAATCATTTGTGCTGTTTAAAAATGGAAGGCGTATCCCTTGAAATATCTTGGTGCCTCCCAACGTCCAAGAAATCTTTTCTGAACATTTTTATTTTGCCCCGGCTACTGGAAGCTCATGAGAAGGGCAACTAGGGGATGGGCAATAAATGATGGCCTAACCGGCAATGCCCACATCCCATAAATTAATTTTAAAAAAAGAATGCATGGAACTGGGTTTGCTCAGATGCCCACCGGAGGGTCCAAATTTGGACTTTGCAGGAGAGTGATAGTGAAATGAAAGTCGCCGTAATCCCAGAGGATTGTAGGCTGCTCTCCCCTTTTGAGAGAGAGAGCTAACAGATTTAGCCTGAGGGTCACCACACCTCAGGCGAGGGGCAAGGTTGAGACATCGGGGACATTATGGATAACCTCAGCTGGTACGGGAATCGAACCCGTGCTGCTGGCATCGCTCCGCAGCGCCAACTAGCCAACCAGTCAATCGAGTTAAGAAACAGTTTTTGGCCACTTTTAACTTTCTATCTTTGTATTTCATTTTTTTAATTCTGGATTTTTCTGTGTGAGACTCTGTGATTGTCTCTGGTTTCTTGTCTTTTATTCCACTAATATTTAGGTTTTCCCCAAAACATCCTGTACCTCTGTTGATTCCAGCAGCTTCACCAAACTTCAAACCTCAATCAGTGCTCAAAAAGGCATGTTCAAGGCATTTGTGCTCCCCATTCCCCAAGCCATTGAACAGATGTTCAGTGCACTGTGCAAGTTCCACCTCTGCTCCCTAATCTCCAGAGCAGTTGAACTAGCCACTGTTTAAATTGCTCTCTGTTTCTCTGGCACCTGACAAAGTAATCAGTCCCCCCCTATAAGTTGCTGCTTCACTTCCCCAAGTACATTAACAGCTGCTCCGTGCACAGTTAACACTTAGTAAGTTTGAAAAGATAAATCCGAGCAGCTCAACCTTGGGGGCTCCTTTGAAATGCTGCCCGTGATGGTAAGATTCACAGGTGCCTTGAACCAGCCTCAATGACTTGTTAACCTTCTATTTGTTGACCTGTAGAACTGACCCTTCAATAGCATGGGGGTTGTGCTCTTTGCATGCTTATTGACTGAGTGGCTAATGCTCTTTCAGTGCTCAGGGAAACAAGGATTTGGTGAAAACGTAATGTTCAGCTTGCTGCAGGGGTGAGCAAGCTAGCCTTAACTCCGACATTTAACACCACTTATTGTGAGCTAATCATAGTTATCATAGAATTTACAGTGCAGAAGGAGGCCATTCGGCCCATCGAGTATGCACTGGCTCCTGGAAAGAGCACCCTACTCAAGGTTAACACCTTCACCCTATCCCTATCCCCATAACCCAGTAACCCCACCCAACACTAAGGACAATTTTGGTCACTAAGGGCAATTTATCATGGCCAATCCACCTCTCCTGCACATCTTTGGACTGTGGGAGGAAACCGGAGCACCCGGAGGAAACCCACGCACACACGAGGAGGATGTGCAGACTCCGCACCGACAGTGACCCAAGCCGGAATCGAACCTGGGACCCTGGAGCTGTGAAGCGATTGTGCTATCCACAATGCTACCGTGCTGCCCACACGGTAATCAAGCTCATCAATTTTGCAATTGGACCCCCAAGTCAACAAATCATAGAATTTACAGTGCAGAAGGAAGCCATTCGGCCCAACAAGTATACACCAGCCCCCGAAAGAACCCTACCTAAGTCCAGACCTCAACTCTATCCCCGTAATCCAGCAACTCCACCTAACGTTTGGACACTCCGGGACAATTTAACGTGACCAATCCATTTAACGCGCACATCTTTATAAAAGCAAATTACTGCAGATGCTGAAATCTGAAATCAAAAACCGCACATCTTTGGACTGTGGGAGGAAACCGGAGAACCCGGAGGAAACCCACGCAGACAAGGGGAAAACGTGCAGACTCCACACAGTGACCCAAGCTGGGAATCGAACCGGGGTCCCTGGCGTTGCGAAGCAACAGTGCTAACCACTGTGCTACCATGCCTAGTCAGAGCGAGAACCTGGGCCAGATCTTAAACTTTGGTCTGGCGAGACTGGGGGCTCTGGCTCAATATAGATTATCAGCATATCCTTCAAAATACTTGAACATGGACTGGTTTAGCACAGGGCTAAATAGCTGTTTTTTTAAAGCAGGCCAAGGCAGGCCAGCAGCGTGATTCAATTCCCGTACCAGCCTCCCCAGACAGGCACCAGAATGTGGCGACTAGGGCCTTTTCACAGTAACTTCATTTGAAGCCTACTTGTGACAATTTCATTTGATTTCACATGCTGCAGGTGACCTGGTCTACTAGTGGCTGATTCACATTTTGTTGAGGCTTCAAGGTCTCACCTGCCGGCTGGAGAGGCGGCGAGAGAATATCTTATCAGAATGATCCACGCCA
Source organism: Scyliorhinus canicula (assembly GCF_902713615.1). Classification (NCBI taxonomy): domain Eukaryota; kingdom Metazoa; phylum Chordata; class Chondrichthyes; order Carcharhiniformes; family Scyliorhinidae; genus Scyliorhinus; species Scyliorhinus canicula. The sequence goes on from NC_052160.1 coordinate 122,246,657, forward strand.
AACAACAAGCCAACCAGGCAATAGTGAGGCTAGTGGCGGGTCTTCCCTTATATCAAGACCCAGAAGCCAGAAGTCTAACCTACTGAGAACTGCTGGCCAATCAGAGGCTTGTGCTCAGCAGCACCACTGGGGAGGCTGTGGCTGCCTCCGAAGGACAGACACTGGAGTCCCAGGATTGCAGAACGACCCCGAACGCAGTTAAGTAATGTGGGGGGGGCGAGGTTTTGTGGGATGGGGGTCATGGGGAGAGTGGCGCAAGGGCATTGGCAGCAAGGCAGGGGGTGGCTATCAGCATGCCCCCACACTGGATTCCATCCCAATACACCCCCCACCTCCAGGACGTGACAAGCTGGCCGCACAGCGTAATCTGCCGTGCATGCAGGCCCATCTTTGCTGGGTTCATGCCTCTGGGATGAGGCCTTTGAGTGGTCATTAATTGGTCAATTAAGTACCTCCATTTGCAGTAAGCTGGGAAGGTCAATTATGGGCTTCCCGCCCAGAGTTTAATTCCAGTGGAGCTGGGTAGGCAGTGTTCCAATAAACCACCATCTGTCTAATGACATGTCCTTCCCACATCTAAACTGGCCATCAGCAAAAACACAAGATTCCTCCCAGAGTATCAAAGTCGTGGCGATGAGGGCAAAATGACAAATCAAATGACTGGGATTCTTGCAACTTTGATACATTTCTCAGATTTAACCCAACTCAAACATTTCTGGTTAGTTTGTTCATTCCTAAAATCTCACCATGTGTACTCAGAAGGACACATTGTCCGCTGTGACTGAACACTGCTATTTTTGCTTTCCTGTTATCCGTCTCCCTGTCACAGTGGGAGGCAGGCAAATGCTTGACATCTGTGCTGAAGCCAGAACAACAAATACAAACTTTTTTTTTCTAATTTGTTTTAATTAGTTTAAAAAGCTCTCGTCGTTAATCTGGTCGGAAAATCTGTTGATGGAATGTGGCTGATGCTAAACTGTGGGAGGAAGGATATATGCCCTGTTCCGTACGTTTGTTTTCAACACAAGTCCTTCTTACTGAACAAATGCGTATGTTCCTGTCAGGGTGAAATTTGTCCCGAAATGGTGCGATATGTGCAACTCTCTCCACTTCTTTCACACCTAGGATTTAATATTTGCATCCTGCTTCAGTTCCTGCCAGCTCTAATCAGCACACAGATTAATGGAATTTTTCAGCATTACTGCAGCTATTTAAGGGGCTGCAGCAAATGTTTGCAGATTTGTCGAGCTGGATTTTCAATCTGGGGTCAGGGGCCCAAGGCCTGGATCCTATCCGGGACCCTGACCCGTGCCATGTAAACAACAATGACTCAACCCGATTGTTACATGCCAAAGCCCTAATTGGGCCAAAGGTGGGTTCAGCGCTCAATTATTATCTCCAGGAGCTGCCTGCTGGATCTATCTCAGAAGGGTAGATGGCGGTCGTGATTGGGGCTTGCCATTGCCTCGAGGAATGGCCAGACAAGCGAGTAGAGGGCCATTGGGCACCTGGTCCAAGTGACCAAATGCTCATCACATTGGGTAATTACTCTGAAATAAAATACAGAAAATACTGGGAAAACTCAGCATATCCGGCAGCATCTGTGGAGAAAGAAACAGAGTTAATGTTTCGTGTCCGTATGACTCTTCTTCCGAACCAATTAAAGTAATTAATCTGTTCTTCTCAAGTGGAGACAAGCTTTCAACACTGCATGAACAGCTCAGTTTGACTATCGTTTTATTGAATTGAAATAAGTCACAATAAAAGCTCCCCGTTGCGCTGCCAACAGCTGTGCACCAATGTGTCCCAGAGCATTTGCCCTTTCCATTCTCCGAAAGTTTGATTCTGGTCCTGTCTAGCCCATTAAGAAGCTCCTCAATGAGTTGTGTGGATTACTTCACACCGTCCTCCCTCTCTTTGAAGCCTGCACATTATGGAGCTAATAGAAGACTGACCTTCCCTCAGAGTGCACTGCTTTCAAAGAGCATCTGCTCGCGCCCCCTTAGGGGTTTAACAGGCAGGCAGGGCCACAACTTAAACATTCCATGTGAAAGACAGAAGCCGAGAGGTTCAGTCTTGCTGCACTTTGTTCTGCAGGCATAAATGGGAGTCTTAAGGGTCCAACATAGCAAGAGGGGTACGTGTTGTGCAAGAAGTGAGCCAGCTGCCATAGTGTCCCTACAATGCAGAAGGAGGCCATTCGGCCCATCGAGCCTGCACCATCCCCTGAAAGAGCACCCTACTTAGGCCCATGTCCCCACCCTATCCCTGTAACCCCACCTAACCTTGTGGACACTTAGGGGCAATTGAGCATGGCCAGTCGACCACACCTGCACATCTCTGGACTGTGGGGAAAACCGGAGCATCCAGAGAAAACCCACGCAGACACGGGGAAGACCTGCAAACTCCACACAGACAGTCACCCAAGGCTGGAATTGAACCCGGGTCCTGTGTGGCAGTAGTACTAACCACTGTGCCACTATGCCTCCATATTGCATTTTACCCATAGTTGATATCCAGGGTCATGCCAGAAGCAGTTAAAAGCCTCATTAAAATATTAAGAACAGCATTAAAATACACTACTGGAAGGGCCCTTCTGTGAAATTGCTCTATGCCAGTAACTATGTGGTAAACGCACCCTGCACTTCATAGCACTAACATGCAGTAACAAATCTGCTGATAATTATTTAAAAGTCCATGGTCACTCCATTCAGGTTTTGCTGGTTTGTCACCTTAGGCTTCTGGCAAATACCTGGGCCTTTCCCGTGACTATATTCTGCTTTCCACTGTGGAATTCTGACTTTTGGGATAATGTTGAGCCTGATACTCAAATGCTGGAGGTAGAGGGGTGCTGTTAATTCTCCCACTAGGGAATCACTTGGAAGAAATCACAGGTTAAGGGTTGTATTTAATACACTAACAGTAAGTTAAGATATGTTGGGAAAAGCATAATTAAAGAAAAGCTAGCACATGATTGGTTAGAGTCTACTTGAACATTGTGCGCATGGTTTCTTTCTGATTGTGGAGAATAAAATAGAGCAAATACTGAGCATTGATGTTGGCTGGCAAAGTGCAGAAGCCGTCATTTCAGACGATGTTTGGAGCGACTGTCTGAATGCTAACCAGGATTCCTTAAAGAGGTGGCTCAAGTACTCAGCTGAGTATCTCTTTCATTAGTTTTCACTGTTGTGATATTTTTCTGTTCTGACGTTGATTGTATCATTATCATGTTCGAAGAGTCGAGGTCGCCAACAAGTCATTCTCATAGCACAGAAAGGGCAGCACGGTAGCATTGTGGATACCATAATTGCTTCACAGCTCCAGGGTCCCAGGTTCCCAGGTTCGATTCCGCCTTGGGTCACTGTCTGTGCGGAGTCTGCACATCCTCCCCGTGTGTGCGTGGGTTTCCTCCGGGTCCTCCTGTTTCCTCCCACAGTTGCCGTCAGTGTTGGGTGGGGTTACTGGGTTATGGGGATAGGGTGGGGGTGTTGACCTCGGGTAGAGTGCTCTTTCCAAGAGCCGGTGCAGGCTCGATGGGCCGAGTGGCCTCCTTCTGCATTGTAGGGACACTATGGCAGCTGGCTCACTTCTTGCACAACACGTACCCCTCTTGCTATGTTGGACCCTTAAGACTCCCATTTTATGCCTGCAGAACAAAGTGCTATAATTCTATGATTATAGTTTCCCCCTCAATTAGGCCTGGCACAGTTTATTATCTTAAATGAGTGAATCGTCTCTGTTTTCTGGATAACTGAAGTCGATGCCATTTTCCCAGTCCCGGAGTGTTTATTCAAGCTGTTGCATTGCGCGAGAGGTCAGGGTGGCCACATGACACCATTAACGAGCCCTTTTTCTTCGCAGTGAGAAAGATTGGTCGGTCCGTTCACGTTAGGAAAGGGAATGAAAATATTGGCCTCATTGAACATGGAACCAGTTACCTGTTTGATACAGCAAGTTGTCTAATACTGCAGATGTTCTCTGTGGAAACAGCCAGAAGTATATAGTTTAATGTACTGCGGGCCTTGATAGGCAGAACCGTGTCTATGGTGTGGTTGGCTGCGAGGCTAACTTCAGCAGATGGCACAGTTCTCTAACTGGGTCCCTGCTGCCTCCCACAGTCCAAAGATGTGCAGGTTAGGTGGATTGGCCATGCTAAATTGCCCGTAGTGTAAGGTTTATGGGGGGATTGTTGGGTTACGGGTTACGTGGGGTTAAGTAGGGTGATCATTGCTCGGCACAACATCGAGGGCCGAAGGGCCTGTTCTGTGCTGTACTGTTCTATCTCTATCTATCTATCTGTCAATGAATGCCATTCCTCTCCATCACTATTGAACGCGTGTGCCTATAGTTCCTTTGGGTGGCATCATGGTAGGGGGTATCGTCTGCCTCTAGGCTCGTCTAATGTCCCTGGAATACCTTTCTGCCTTTCCACTGAACTCCTAACTGAAATCCAATTAGAGAGGGAGTACTAATTAATCCAGTAGCTTCCAATATTGAATGAGCTGGGAAAGCTTTAAAGGATTCCTTCTTGACAGATGATAGCCCAGCTGTCATTTAACCCCTTTTTTAAATGGGTAAACTTAGTGCTAGATGAATAAACAATGGAAAATCCAGGTGTTGACCTTTCTTAATTGCTTGAATCTGCACTGATGATAAAACACTCGCATTCTGCGTGAGAATGAAGACGTGAATAATCAGGTCAGGGAAATAGTGTAGGTCAGCAAGCAAGATCAAAGCTGCACAGGAACTGGGTATGAACTTGGAACGGGGAGCTGGGTTATGCATTTCTCTAGCTGCTGTAATCTGCTGGAATTGAGTTTTATATTGAGAATTTACTAACTGATCCTATCAAAGCTCCATTCTAATCTGTGAATATCAAATTGCTGTTGTAATACTCATCATAAGAAGGTTACACAACTCAGAGTCACAGGTTGTTCATAGTCAGTGGGGGAGTTGCTGAAGGTGGGAGGAATGCAGATTCATGTCTGTGCCATTTTGATGAATGGATTACGGCTTTAGAATGAAGGACTGAAGTGTTATACCCTTTGAGGCTGACTCTGAATACACAGTCTGAATTGACCTCAACAGACTTTTATTTATAGATTAATACCAATCTATCCATCATTACACAGCATTAATGGCACTGTTTGATGGAGTGCAACCACTCATTTGGTTGCTCTCCTCCGAGGAGTTTGTGTCCGATTTACATCCGCAAGAAACTAATTTTCCCAATTTGGCTTCGAGAAAATTCTATTTCAGCCTCTGGAGCTCAATAAAATACGTACAGGTAAAACATTTCTCATCAGTCATTTCCACACGCGGATCTGTTGCCACTGAAGGTTGGATGGCGGAAATGTGGAACCTTGAGGGAGTCGGAGGGCAAATGGCATTTTCCCCTTTGCTGTAAGCTTTGTGGAGCTTTGTTATGTATAAACTGGCTCCAGGCACACTCCTCAACCGATCAATGGCTGACAGAGATTCTGTGAGCAAACAGAAAATGGGAATCTTGCCGCATGAAAAATGAAATGAAATGAAAATCGCTTATTGTCACGAGTAGGCTTCAATGAAGTTACTGTGAAAAGCCCCTAGTCGCCACATTCCGGCGCCTGTCCGGGGAGGCTGGTACGGGAATGCAGAGCAGCAGCGAGGCAATGCACACTTTAATTTCAGAGAGGGCTTCCTTTTCACATGCATTTACATTTACGTCTTGTAAATCTCGCAAAGAGCTTCAGAGCAGTAAAACACCAGCTGGTTTTACAGGGGTGTCTTATAAATCTGCGGTTCAATTCCTTCAGAAGGGATGATTGATAGATTTTAAATTCCAAAATAATTACCAGAGGACAGGAAATGGGAGGGTGGGTAAATTTTAAGGGGACAGGTGTCGTTGAACTACATGAACAAGTGGTAGGTCAGGGCGAGTGAATGAAAATCAATCTCTTTCTAGATTGAGGAGATAAAATCCAATTATAGTCTCTCTGTAATATAGTGTGGAAGACGAGAAATAATGTGGACTTCCTTTCGCAGTTGTGCTTTCCAATTAGGGTTTCAGGCTGGATTTTTCTTTAAACTGATTAATGTCAATAATAAAGTAATAAGTTTCAAGTGTTAATATTTTATTTTAAGAAAAATAATTGTGATTTTGTAAGTAGATATCAATAAATGTCTTATCCTCCTACTTTGCTACCTAAAACTGTTTGGTCAGGATGATGAGTTAGCCTGGGAGGCAATTGTCTTTGTGGGTACTGCCAATACCACTTTGTAATCTGTGCTTCTGAAGAGAGAGACAGTTTAAAAAATGTATTTACGAGATGTGGGTGTCGCTAGCTCAGCCAGCATTTATTGCCCATTCCTAGTTTCCCTTCAGAAAGGTGGTGAGCTGCCTTCTTGAACCGCTGGCAGTCCCTGAGGTGTAGGTTCATCCACAGTGCCGTTAGGGAGGAAATTCCAGGCTTTTGACCCAGCGACAATGAAGGAATGGCAAAAAAAACTTCTAAGACAGGATGATGAGAAACATGGAGGGGAACCTTGAACCTTCTAGATAGTAGTGGTCGTAGGTTTGAAAGGTGTTGCCTAAGGCTTCCTTGGTGGAGTCCCCTGTCGCACCCCCCCACCCCCCCACCGCCCCCCCCCCCCCCCCCCCCCCCCCCCCCCCCCCCCCACCGCCCCCCCCCCCACCCCACCCCCCCACCCCGGTGCATCTTGTAGATGGTACACATTGTTGCCATTGTTCACTGAGGTGGAGGAAGTGAAAGTTTGTTGAAGGGGAACAATCAAGCGGGCTGCTTTGTCTTAGATAGTCTTGAACTTCTTGAATGTTGTTGTACTCATCCAGGCAAGTGGAGAATATTCCATCACACTCCTGACTTGTGACTTACAAGTGGTGGATAGGTCTTGGACTGTAAAGAGGTGAGTTACTTGCCTTTGACCTGCTCTTGCAGCCACAATATTAATGTGATGTTTCCAGTTCAGTTTCTGGTCAATGGTAACCCCATTGTTCAGTAAGAAGGCTTGCAACACCAGGTTAAAGTCCAACAGGTTAACGCCTGCATCTCCACATTATGGCCCCCAAGATGTTGATAGTTGGGGGATTCAGTGATCTTAATGCCATTGAATGTCAAGAGGCAATGATTAGATCTTATCCTGTTGGAGATGGCCACTACCTAGCACTTGTGAGATGAAAATGTCACTTGCTATTGGCAGCCCAAGCCTGGATATTGTCCAGGTCTTGCTGCATTTGGACATGGACTGAGGAATTGTGATTAATACTGAACATTGTACAGTCATCAGCAAACATCCCCATTTCTGACCTTATGATGGAAGGGAGGCTACTGATTGAGCAGCTGAAGATGGTTGGATCCAGAACACCACCCTGATGATCTCCTACAGTGATGTCCTGGAGCTGAGATGAATGTCCTCCAAAGACCACAACCATCTTCCTTTGTGCCAGGTATGACTCCAACGAATGGAGGGCTTTCACGCTGATTCCCATTGACACCCGTTTAGCTTGGGTTCCTTGATGCCACACTCGGGAAAAAGCTGCCTTGATGTCAAGGGCAGTCTCTCTCACCCCACCTCTGGAGTTCAGGGTTTTGTGCACTGGTAGAACCCAAACTAAGCATCAGTGAGCAGATTATTGCTGAGTAAGTGTTGCTTGATAGCGCTATTGATGGCCCCTTCTATCACTTCACTGATGATCAAGAGTAGGCTGATGGGGCAGTAATTGACCGGGTTAGAATTGTCCTGTTTCTTGTCTACAGGACAAACCTGGGCAATTTTCCACATTGCCAAGTAGATGCCAGTGTTGTAACTGCACTGGAACGTCTTGGCTAGGGGTGCGGCATATTCTGGAGCACAAGTCTTCAGTACTATTGCCAAAATATTGTCAGGGTCCAGAGCCTTTGCAATATCCAATGCCTTCTGCCGTTTCTTGATGTCACGTGGAAAGAATCAATTGGCTGAAGACTAACTGATGCTGGAGGCCTCCGGTGCAGTCCGAGATGGATCATCCACTTGGCACTTCTGGCAGAAAGATGCTTCAGCCATATCTCTCGCACTAATGTACTGGGCTCCTCCATCATTGAGAATGAGGCTATTTGTGGAGCCTCCTTCTAAAGTGAGTTGTTTAATTATCCACCTGTGATGAATGCAGAATTCTAGATATATTGGATTATAAACATTTGGAAATTTAAGGGCTAACAGCCTGGGTTAGAGTGTGTTTGACTGCAGTAGTCCTGTTTTTAAAGTGTCTTGTTTTGCAAGAGCGGAAAGCTTTAAGAGCTAGAGGTGAAATTGACCATCATAAAAGGATGTGCAATGCACTGCAGTTGACTACGGAGAGTCCCTGGGGAGTTAATGGCTGGGATTCTCTAATCCCGCGTCCAAGTTCTGACGGCGGCATGAAAAGCGGCGCCAACCGGTCCGGCGTCAATGGTCCTCGATCAGCAGGTATGCTCCCCTTCCTTGGGGGCTAGGTCGGCGCCAGAGTGGTCTCCACAGCTCCAGGAGGCGCAGCACGGCTGGCGCGAGTTCGTGCATGCCGCTACGGCCGGCACAAGTTTGCGCATGTGTGCCACGGCCGCCGTGATTCCGCGCATGCGCGTGGATCCCTGTCTCCGTGCTGGTCATCGGGCAATATGGCGGAGCCCTACAGTGGCCTGGCGCGGAGGAAAATAGGCCCCCATGGAACCAGCCCGCCGATTGGTAGGCCCCAATCGCGGGCCAGGCAAATCCCCCCCCCCCCCCCCACCAGGACAGGCCCTGCACACAGCTTCCATGTGCCGCTGTCGGGGGGGGGGGGGGAGGGCGCTTTCAACGGCCCCTGACAGGCGTACCGACGATACTGAGGGTGCCCGAGAATCGACGCCGGAGAATCGCCGAGCCAGCGCCGGGGCGGGCTTGGCGATTCTCGTGCCCCCCCCCCCCCCCCCGGGATTCTCCCACCCCGATGTGTTTTCAAACCTGGGGAGTTGATTTGTTTTCAGCTTGGGGAGATGATGCTATTGCTGGGTGGAGCTAAGGCATTCAGATGTTTTGAGAAAGCGTTTGAGTGAGATCCTGATCTGGCTAACACGAGCCAATAAGAAAGGCTTTTTCTCTCACAGTCGGATCGTTTAAAAAAAAAGTTAGTAGCATTTAAAACAATGCAGACTTGTCAGAGGGCAAGGGGGAAGCTGAAATAAACCAGTTGAAACAGCTTTTTGAAGTCATCCAGTCAGAGTCTGCATGGGTTCTAACAGAAGCCAAGTATGTTCTGCCTAGTTAGGGTGCTCTTTCAGAGGGTCGGTGCACACTCAATGGGCCAGATGGACTCCATCTGCATTGCACGGATTCTATGAATGTCTCAGATTGTGATTTCCAGTCCCGACAACAATGGGGTTTAATGGCGGTGTTGTGGGGAGGGGGTGGGGAGACAATGAGGCGAGAACTGAAAAATTGGTTTCCCACCACCATGAAATAACAATAGGAATGTGCGTCCCCATTCATCATGGCGGGACGTCATTCCCACCGGAGGCCGGTGTGAAGTAATTTTGCTTCCTGTCCATGGGATGCAGATGAGCCCTGACTGAAAATGTCCACCCACACATCCAAAACATGGCGTGGTCATGTCAGGGCTCCCCTGGAAGAAGGCTTGGGGAAACTAACGCTGTGCAAGATGGAGGGTCTATGTCACAGCTGACCCTTGAACACCACGTATACCAGTGGGTAGATGGAACTTCTACCATGTGGACCTTCACTCTGATGGAGCGTCCAAGTTGCAGATAGTCACACTGCAGGTGTCCAGTTGCATAAGGTACTGTTAGGTGGAAATGGTCTGTGCTGGGATGCGGGGGTCGGAGTGGGGGGGGGGGGGGGGGGCGTAGATTAAACAGGGAGGAGAGGAACAAAAAGGTGGGGATGTGGGTGGAGGCCTTGAAGGGAGCAGTGGGTAGGTAGGGTGGAGGTTGAGGGGTCCTGCAATGATGGGTGAATGGATGTTGAGAATGTTGGAGAGGACACGGAAGTAAAACTAGATTCTTGTGGTCGGCAGATGAAACAGTGAGAACATGTCTATTGTCACGGGGTGGGCTTATTGGGAAGGATGGTAGGGGAAGGTTTTAGGGTCACTGTGTGGGTCGTGTGAAAAGTTGCACCAGAAGGGCAATGGTCATGGGGGTGCGGGGGTAGAGGTCACAGGGGAAGGTGTGGACTCCACCTGGAAAGTCACAAAGACCATGGTCGCTTGCAATTATGTAGAGACAGGATGGAGATTCTAAGATGCACCTTGGGAGTTGGGGTCAGTGAGGATGAGTGGATCGCACAAGCTTAACGATGACAAATCACAATGAATCCACATCAGAACTCATTAAGGTTCAAGTGTAATCCATTTACGAAAGTGTAAGAACATTAAGAATTATAGTGCACTGATACAACTACATGTGGAATCATAACCTTGTGGTCCTGACCACTTCTTCTAGGTGTCCCCCAACATTTGCAGCAGGGATGGAGGCAGCCTGCTCACCACTTTGCCTGTTGTCTTGGATGTCCTTGGCCAGTGTCCTCTGGAGAGCCGAAGCCTGGAGGGCCATGGCTTACTGTTAGTCTGCCCTGTTGTGGGGCAGCTGCTCCTCTGTTGTCACAGAGGACGAAGCTGAAGGGGCACGGGCAAGGGTGGATCTGAATGGCTGACATCTTAGAGAGACCTGAGTGGAGGTTCCAGGGGTGTTAACCAGCTACTCCTTCTCCTTTTGGGGGATAAGGGCCCCTCCCTGTCTCCTTGAGGGGAAGAGGAAGCTGGAGGGATGGTCAAGGTGCCCCAACCCCCTATCACACAGTCACAGCAAATTCTCACCCATGGCTGCAGTGATGGAGTGTGGGTCTGTGCGCATCTCTGACAGAAATTTAACATTCCACCAGACATGATTATCTGTGGCGTTACCATCTTCCTCATGGAGACCTCCATGCACACACAGGTCTGAACCACTTCAGCAGAGAGCAGTTGGAGGTCAGCACGGTCGGTAGCATTGTGGAAGTACAATTGCTTCACAAGCTCCAGGGTCCCAGGTTCGATTCCGGCTTGGGTCACTGTCTGTGCGGAGTCTGCACATCTCTCCCTGTATGTGTGGGTTTTCCTCCGGGTGCTCCGGTTCCTCCCGCAGTCCAAAGATGTGCAGGTTAGGTGGGATGGGCCATGATAAATTGCCCTTAGTGTCCAAAATTGCCCTTAGTGTTGGTGGGGGTTACTGGGTTATGGGGGAAGAAGGGTGGGGTTCTGGGCTTGGGTAGGGTGCTCTTTCCAGAGCCGGTGCAGACTCGATGGGCCGAATGGCCTCCTTCGCCACTGTATAATCTATGATAATCTATGACGATTATCCTCCACTTCACATGCTACTCTTTTCAGGGCCTCCATCAATTTCTGTCTGCCTGATGTTTCCTGCCCCCTCGCAAATTCTTCAGCGTCTCAGGCTGGGCCAATCTCAAAGTCTCATCATTCGAATTGGGAATCGCAGTTGCCTCCTGTGAGTGCTGGTGAGCTTGGCTGATCCTGCCTCCTCCTGCTGTGGGCATGTTGTCTGTACAGTGTTCACCAGAACATGTGATTCTGCTTGAACTAGATCTAATGCCCACTGAAGTGTGTGCCTCTGTGCCGGTGGAGGGTGCAGGTGACTGTTCTATAGGTGCAATTACTTCCCCCTCCCAATTGTCCAATTTCCTCCGTGGGCTGGAGGTACTGCTGGACAGGGCTTCTTCTTCTTGCCTTCTCCCCCACCCCCCACCCCCCCTCCCCCCCCCCCCCCCCCGCTTCCTGCTCGCCTCCTGTAAGTGAGAGAAGGGAGAGCAAGTGACTGCATGAGCTGCCTCCAACATGGAGGAACACATGATCCTTATGTTTCTGTATGACTATGTTATGCATGGATTCTTATTGGATGGTGACTACCCGCTGACCTCTCCATCTGCACAGGCTCGGTCTGACTCCTTCCCTGCCGGTTCAGCTGCCCACTCCTTGAACTCTGTGATGTTCTTACACCTTCTCTTCCGCTCCTGCTGTTGCAAGAAATGCAGTTTCTCACAGCTTACAGATGCATGTTATTAGTGCTGCACGTTGCTGCCCTCAGCCAATATCTTCCAGACAGCATCTGATCCTGTGGAAAAGTCAGGGGTCACAGTGGCTTCTCCACCTGCAGACTAGATGGACTGCAGTGGGGCTACGAGGCATCACCGTAACTCCCAAATGCAGAATTAATAAGCCCAGAATCGTGCGATTAAGCACAAATTCCCACCGGACACACTCCCGGTTCCCATCCTTGCCTTTGGATTTCGGTGCTGAATGGAAAATTCGGGCATCATTTATTCCCTGAATAAATCTTCAGGGCAGGGGAGGGGGTGGGGGAGGGGGGGGGGGTGAGCGGTGGCACAACTCCAGCTTATGTTCCCATTTGTGATCAATATCCAGGCTTCAATGTATGTGTACAGGTAGTATATGAGGACGGGAAAGTGTTTGGACAGAGGAGACATCGGGAGATACTGTTCCCAATGGTGGATAAATCAAGAACAAGATGGCACATATTTGAGGCAACAGAAGCATGGCGACAGGAGGAAAATCTTTTCACGTAACGAGTTGGAGTCGATTCAGAGGAGATTTCAGAGCAGGTTTACTAGATGATCCCTAGAATGAGTGGGTGGCTTATGAGGAAAGTTTGGACCAGCTGTGCTTGTTTCCACTAGAATCCAGAAGAGTGATGGGTAACTTGATTGATATATAAAGCTCCTGAATGGTCTTGGCAGGGTAAATGCGAGAATGATGTTTCCTCTTGTGGGTGAGTCCAGAACCAGGGCGCATGGTTTTAAAATGAGGAGTCGCCCTTGAGGAGAGATCATACAATGATAGAAACCCTGTGTGCAGAACAAGGCCATTTAGTCTATTGAGTTTGCACCAACCCTCTGTAAGAGCACCCCAGCTGGGCCCAATCCCACACCCTATCCCCGTAACCCCATCTACCCTGCACATCACTGGACACTAAGTGCCAATTTTATCACAGCCAATCCACCAAACCTTCAGATATTTGGACTGTGGGAGGAAACTGGAGCGCTCGGAACCCTACACACACTGGGAGAAAGTGCAAACTCCACACAGTCATCCAAGGCTGGATGTGAACCTGGGTCCCTGGCATTGTGAGCCAGCAGTGCTAACCACTCTACCACCATGACGAGGAGAAATCTTTCCTCCCAGAAGGTCGTGCTACTTTGGAACTCTGCCTCGGCAGGGTAACTGAATACTTTTGAGACAAAAGGTAGGTCGATTCTTTTTCGGCAAGGGAATTAAAGGTTATCAGGGGTCGATGCAAATGCAGAATTCAATGCAAACAGATCAACCATGACCTTATTGAATGGTGGAGCAGGCTCGAAGGGCTGAATGGCCTACTCTGCTCCTATTTTGTATGTTCGCATGTTCATATCTGGAATGCATTGCCTGAGAATGCAGTGGAGGCAGGTTCAATCAAGGCAGTAAAGAGGGGTTTGGATTATTATCTGAAAGGGAAGAATGTGCAGGACTACAAGGTGAAGGCGGGGGGCGGGGGGAGGCAAGGAATAGCTCCTTGAGAGACATGACATGACAGGCCGAATCACCTCCTTCCGTGCTCTGACCATCCTGTGATGCTGGGTTTCATTAACACTTCACCTTCCATTGAAAGGTTGCCTACTCACTGTATAGCTTCAAAATGAAGAAGGCTCCTTCAGTGGTGATATTGAAGAGCTGTACAGAGCAATGTACCAGCCTGTATCAGGAGGAGGGAAATTATTTTGCATTTTCTATTTAAATAGAGGAAGGAAATTATATGTTTAGCTCCTTTCTTCTGCATCCCTGATGTATATTCATTGTACGGAAAACCTGTTTCCGAGCTTGTGTCAATGTGCCTCTGAGTCTGTAACCAGCTTGTGGTAACAAACCTGGCAATTGTCCCTATCTGCTTCTTTACAGGAAAGTGCTTAGTTTTTGTTCCCTGTTTGCGCAGCAGAGATGGGAAAGTGAGGCGGGGGATGGGGAGGATGTGTGAGGGGTGGTGGTGGGGGGGGGTCTTAGGTATAAAGCCATCCCAACATAATGAATCACCGTGTCCCGACAGCTGTTTTGCATAACTAACGTTTTGGCACACATAAATCAAGTGAAGTGTCCTGGAACCAGTAACGATGAACAATTCTGGATAAACTCCAAGAATTGAAGAGTAGCAAAGCGTAAAAGGAGCCCCCCCCCCCCCCCCACCCCTCACTCAGTCCATTGTAAATTTGTGTCTGACATGAGCATAATTTTTCTTTTTCAATGATTTTCAGAATCTATTTCTTCACGTAAATGGAGGGGTGGGAGGGCTTTGAAAACATAGGATTGTCACCTGTGCAGTTCTGGACTGGATAGGCATGTTTTCATTAATGTGTAGCTTCAACAGTTTTTAAAGGCTGAGAAATTGCCAGAATGTCTTGTTTTTAAAGTTGGAGCAATCTTTTCTGCCTATGTGTCTCCTAGTGCTGTGTTTTATTCCAGCGCTTGAGATTAGAAATTGTGCGGAGAATTGCTCTTGCTGATGTGTGACGTGAAATGAGCATATTTTGAAAAGTGGAGGGAATTCAATGCTCATCAGATACAGATGTTGCAACACTCAGATTGAATTATATTTGAGGGTTGGCTTATTGAATTTAGTAAAAGTTTAGTTTCTGTAGAATTAATTCTTGATGGCAGAAAAACGGCCTCTTTTCAGAAAAAGCTATGATTTGCTCTTCCGTTATGTGATGCCTGGGTTTGCTGACTTAATCATAAACCAAGTTCAGAGGCCAAGTTTAAAATATGGTCCTTGTTTCTTGCAAAATTATCTCTCGACAAATGACAGAACTATCAGATCATTGGGTTTGTACTTCCCCTAAGATGGTCCCCACACTCTCGTCGGTTTGATAATGACGACTTGAGATTTGCTTGTGTTGTATTTACTGCCGACTCACAAAGGGCCTGACATTTTCTGGTCAATAAACGTAATGAAAAAGTGGATGTAAATAAATAGTGGGGCGATGTCGACAGAAAAGTTTATTGCTTCTTTGACAACAGCTCAACCCTGCAGACAGAAATTATTAGTGCAAAGTTGGGGAAAGGAAGATCCGTTTAATTTGTTCATACCAGATACGAAAAGGAAACTTGCGCTAAGTTGCTTGGCTTCTGGATGTTATCAAAAAAGTACATGTCACGCAGACCTCATGTGACTGACCTTAAAGAACAGGACAATACTGTTGACACAACAGTGAAAAAAAGAAATAATACAGAGGGGTTTCTGCCTGAGAGCTTGGTGTATAGCAGCAATTGAAGGCTGTGGCTTTTGATTTTAGAGATTGTATGACTTGGGCTGGGAAACTGGTGTGTGAAGCTGCATTGTGCCTAGATGTGGATTTGGACTGAAGGACCAGAAGGCCCTTTTTCCTATACCATCTAAATCTGTTGCCCATTGTAGGGCTATGGGGAAAGAGTGGATCACAATTAACTAGCCTTTTCAAGCTAAATTGTTCTTTTCCCCAATTTGCACTAATAATTCTTGTTTCAGGATTTTATCGTGTTCAAAGAAGCTTTTTCAAGGAACAAGCACATATACAACGGGGCCAATGGCCTCCTTGGTGCTGTCTGCTTCGATGATATTCAGAATTGATGAAAACACATAGTCAGAGACCAGGCCTGCCCAAGAGTAGGGAAGACATAGAAGGTGCATGCTCTGCCACTACCGAACAGCCTAACATGCAGCCAGATTCCTGGGCATGATGGATAATTTAAGTTGTGTGTTTATATCATGTTATTGTTTCTTGTGTGTACACATTCTTCCATGCAGTGCGTGCATGTTCCCTGTTAACAACACATCTATTATTTAAATGAAATGCTTCTGTTTCAGAATTTTAAAAAAATATTTCATTATTGCACGTGTGCATTTATTGATATGTGTTCATTCGTTCGCAGTCTAACAAATCACGCTGAAATGCCATGCCTTGCGTGAATTTTTGAGCATTTGATCACTAACTTTCTACAACAAGCTGTTTTGCATACTTTGAATGAAAACACCAGCCACAAAACAGATGGAACGTTCTCATAGCACTCATGAGGGTCTCCGAGGGGATTGGAAGCCCCCAGCTGCATGCATTTTGGGCAGGGTGGTACACTGGCACTGCTGGTGCCACCTGGACACCCTGGCTGTGCCAGCTTTGCAACATGGAAGTGCCACCTGGGTGCCAGCCTGGTTCTTCCACAGTGCCCAAGTGGCATTTACAGCTGGCATGGACACTGCCAGGGTGCCAGGTTGGCACTGCCAAGGTGTCAAGCTGGCATTTTTGCACGTGCACAATCGGGCCAGGGTGGCTGGTCTGGGTGTTGGGGGGGGGGGGGGGGGGGGGGTTGCAGGGGAGCCGAGGACCCTCCCATAGTGTGTTCGGGTTGGGTGAGAAGTCGGGCATCATTTTGGGGGCCTTGGAGAGCCGAGCACCCCACTGTACAAAATAGGGTGATTTGCGGCCTCGGCCACACTTTCCTCGTTCAGGCCCCTTATACAACACGAGTTGCGTTGAATAGCTATGCGTTTGTTGCCACTTCAAGTGGCGGGAAGCACACGGCTAAACGTGCTCACTAGGGGACTTTGATCCCTTTTGGGAAGATTGCACCAGTACCTCATTGTTGATCTCTACCCCACCCTTACTGGCACAACTGAGATCAGCAACTCCAGACAGCACAACTTGGGCCAACAACTTACATCCCAGCACTCTGACACAGTGAATTGGATCTTCACTGTACTTGCTAACTCTACCGTGCCTTCAAAGAAATCAACATTTTGATTATCACAATTGATTTTTAGTGCTCCAGTGTAGTGCAAGTTAAAAACTGCTGAATGGAAAATATTGGCTAAAAGGCTGTGATCATAGCAAGAAAGGTAAATCTTCAGTCTTTTCCTTAAAGCCATATTCAATGTAGAACAAAGCTGAATGAAGAACTTCATTTGCTGATTTGTTTTTTTTAGTTCAAACTCTCATCATCAAACTCTTTCCTGCTTTCCGATAACTTTTGTAATCCAATGCGTTAAATGGGAATAAATTCAGAAAATGTGAGGAATGCTCAGCCGGTTCGATTGGATCTGTGAAGAGGGAAACAGAGTTAACATTTCAGGTCGAGAACCTTTCATCAGAACGGGGAAAAATTAGAAACTTAATAGGTTTTAAGCAAGTGGAATGGGGGGGGCTTGGAAAAAGCGAAGGGACGGTTGGTTATAGGGCGGAAGATGGGAGACCTTAAATGACAGAAGAGTTGGTGGGAACAGCCAAAGGTGATGGTAATAGGATAAGTAAATAAGGAAAAGATGCATCTGGAGGAGGTGTGAATGGCAGAATGGTAAACTTCTGCCATTTGAAAGCAAAACTAAGAGAAAAGCAAGGTTAATATTGAAGAGTGCAAGCTAAAAGGCAAGAAAATGGGGACAGAAATTATGATCTGAAATTGTTGAATTCAGGTGTTTAAGTCTAGAAAGCTGTAAACTCTCTAATTGAAAAATGAGGGGCGAGTTTCTCCCACATGAAGGCAGCGTGTTAATGCCGTCGTAAAACCTGGAGAGTTTAACGACAGCGTCATCGGAACGCTATGTGTAGTGATCCTCTATCCTATAGGAGGCCAACGTGGCACTGGAGCGACCCACACCGCTTCAGCTGCCAATACCGGCGTCAAATGGGCGCCACAGGTCTGCGCATTTGCGTTGTGACCAGCGCAAATGCGCACATGCGCATTGCGACCGGCGTGAATGCACGCATGCGCGGTAGCTTCCTTCTCCACGCCGGCCCCGATGCAACATGGCGTAGGGCTACAGGGGCAGGCGCAGAGCAAAAGAGACCCCCACCACGAGAGGCCGGCCTGGCCCTGATCGTGGGCCAGGCCATGGTGGAGGTCGTCCCCAGTGTCGGATCCCCCCCCCCCCCCCCCCCCCCCCCCCCCCCCCCCCCCCCACCGGGCTGTCACTGACAGAATGGACGCTGAGGTCCCACTGGGTAAGACCAGATGTGAACGGCGCTGGCGGATCTCGTGCTTTTTTGAGCGGCCACTCGGCCCATCCCGAGGGGAGAATCGCCGAGGGGGGCCGCTACCGCCTCCGCGCTGACCGCTCCAGCGCCAATGGCGCCGATTCTCCACTCTCCGGAGAATTGGCGGACCGGCTTCAGGGCTTCGTCGCTCGCACCACGCCCAGCCCAGCGATTCTCCGACCCGGCATGGGCTGAGAGACTACTGCCCGAGGTGCAGTTCCTCCAGCTTGCGTTGAGCTGGACTGCGGATGGCCAATAGCAGAGATGCTAGTGTGAGAGCAAGGAGGAGAATTTAAATGACAATTGACCAAAAGCTTGGGGTTTTTGTTGCATCATATTGTAAGCAGCAAATACAGTTTACAAACTTTGTCATGTGAGAGTACCTTTAAGAAATGGGTGTTTAAGAAATGTACCTTTAAGAAATGGGTGTTTAGCAGTGATGTCAGAGTGTGGGTGGAGCTGGGCTGTCTGTCAGCTTTTTACTTTCATATTAGGTTGTTTGCTGCAGGGTGAGTTTTAGTTTTGTTGTCAGAACTGGATAGCTGCAGTCACAGCCAGAAGGTGTATGAGTTCTCTCTGTAATCTAAAAACTGTAAATCGATCCTTTGGCGATTTAAAACTGATAATTGCTCTCAGTAGAGACTTTAACCTGATGTGCTTCTGTTAAAAGTTTTTTTAAAAGTCTTATGGATGTTAAAAGGGCAGCTTAAGGATTATGTAGTGTTGTATTCTTTGGGGGTTGTATTTGAATTAATGGTTGCTAAGATGTTTACTGGATATTTTGAAAACGTTAACTTGAGTTCATCGAATAAACATTGTTTTGCTTTAAAAAATGCTTTTCCATTTCTGCTTTACCACACCTGTAGAGTGGGTCCATGTGCTCCCCATACCACAATCTATTAAAAGTTGTGGGTCAGATGAACTCCATGATACATGTTGGGTTCTCTAAAACCCGGCCCATAATAAATTGAAAGAAGCGCACATAAATCACGTCACCTGAAAAAACACACTTGCAGCTTGAATGGTGAGGAAGGAGGAGGCAAGAGGGCAGATGTTGCATCTCCTGTGCTGGCATTAGCAAATGCCGTGGGAAGGGGGTGGGATGCTGGGGAGTGGATCATGACATTGTAGAGGGAATCCTTCAGAAAGGGAGGGAGGGGAAGATTTGATAGATGGTGGCCTCATGCTGGAGGTGAAAGATCAGGAGGATGGTGGGGTAGTGGGTGAGATCAAGGGGAGCCTTATTATTGTTCGAGGAGGGAGGGAAAGGTTTGAGAGAAGAAGGCCATTGTCTTTGTTGTATCCATTGTTGTCGGCTGTTTCTCTGTCAAATTCTAATTTAGGGATGTTACATTGAAGATGCTATATAAATCCATGTTGTTGTTGTGAACTGACATGATTTCTTTTGTCAATAGTTCGGGAGCTGAATAGGTCAGGCTGATCATCAGCGCTTTGTAACCACTGTGGAAAGTATCACTATGCTATGTGTAACCTCAAACTTACGATCTATTGGAGCTACACCTGCTGCTCCCGTTCTCTTATTGAAACTCTGGTGTCTTTCCTGAATTGGACACAGTGGGCTGACTTCTCCCAAAATTGGAGTATGTTGCCATGCCAGCGTCACTCCCGAGTTTCTGGTAAAAAAGGACAATTGATTCACTCACCTGCAGGGGGCTAGCAGGGACCCAGAATGATTCACCAGCTTTGGCTGCGGATACAGGCCCCTGCACATCCAGTTTTGAGTCTGCGCATGAGCACGGTGGCGGCCGCCAGCGGCCGCGCCGAGTGCCATGACGGACTCGGACCGCGGTGGCAGCTGCAAGATGTAGGCCCCTCCCGATCGGCTGCGCACCCGAAGATCCAATTCGCCAGAGCTGTCTCCTGGCAACCCATCAGGCACCCTCCACAGTGGCCGATCCCCCTGCCCCCCACCAGGGCGCTCTGAGCCTGCAGCCGCCCCGCGAGGTTCCCGAATGGCAGTAGGTGGTTAGAACCACGCCGTCGAGAACTCAGCTGGTTGGGAGCGGAGGATCGTTGGGTGGGCCTCTGGCAATGGCCCCCCCAGCCGTGCGGAGTACTCTGCGAACACACCGATTCTCGGAACCTGGAGAATCGCCGGACTGGAGCCGGGCCCGATTTCGGTGTGAAAGTTGATTCTTGGCCCCCGCGCCAAACGCGATTTTGGGGTGAGGCTGCGGAGAATCCAGCCCAGTGTCTGGCTCTTGTTGCAGACAGGCATCTTGTGATACTTGCTTTTTGACTTCTTTCTGCAATTTACAGATGAAAACTTGTTCACGTTCTAACTTGTGTGAGCTGAATGGCACATAGAAGGTAACAGGGCATCTGGGACCCCAGTGAATAGCAGGACCAAGAATCCTTAACCTTAATCCTTATACAATGAGATTGAAGAGAGCGGGGCAGTGGGATTAGTTTGGGATTAATACAGGGCCATGGGGACAGAGCGGGGCAGAGAATCAAACAAGAGTGATGGAGAGGGAGTTGGTAGTCCAGGGGTGGAAAGAGAGAGAAAATAGGGAAAGAAAGATTGGATTAAAAGAGACAGAAAGGAAAAGTAAGTTTTAAAATCAAACATTCTTAAAATCTCAATAATTTACCATCTAAAGGAATGAGGCTCCACAGTTTTAATTGTTCATATTCTGGGTCAGAGAGCTGATTGGCTTGCTTTAGCATATACATTAGGCAGGTATTTTCTACAGTGAGTTCTCTTGAAAATTAATGTGAAAATTCAACAACTTCCGAAAAATCATGGAATCATAGAATTTGCAATGCAGAAGGAGACATTCGGCCCATCGAGTCTGCACCGACCCTTGGAAAGAGCGTCCTACTTAAGCCCACACCTTCACCCTATCCTCGCAACCCCACCGAACCATTTTGGACATTAAGGACAATTTTATCATGGCCAATCCACCTAACCTGCACATCTTTGGACTGTGGGAGGAAACCGGAGTACCCGGAGGAATCCCGCGCAGACACGGGGAGAAAGTGCAGACTCTGCACAGCCAATGACCCAAGCCGGGACTCAAACCCAGGGCCCAGGCATTGTGAAGCAATAGTGCTAACCACAGTGCTACAAATACTGAAAATAATGGATGGGGAGCTGTTAGTGGGAAGTAAATGGTTGAGCAGCCTAAATCATGCAACAAATTTCTGGGGATGCCAAACTCATGCGACATCTCTTGTTGGCTGACATGCATAGAATCATAGTATTCACAGTGGAGAAGGAGGCCATTCGGCCCATCAAATCTGCACCGACCCTTGGAAAGAGCACCCTACCTGAGCCCACACATCCACCCTACCCCCGTAACCCAGTAACCCTACCTAACCTTTTTAGACACTAAAGGCAATTTATCATGGCCAATCCACCTAGCCTGCACATCTTTGGACTGTGGAAGGAAACCGGAGCACCCGGAGGAAATCCACACGGACACGGGGAGAAAGTGCAAACTCCGCACAGACAGTGACCCAAGCCGGGAATCAAACCTGGGATCCTGGAGCTGTCAAGCAACTGTGCGACCGTGCCCCCCCCCCCCCCCCCCCCCCCCCGACCAACAGCATCGTAAACACACTGATATTTTACCAGCAATGTGCAATCCAATATTGTAAATACTGCCACAATATATTACCTTCCATGCTTACAGCAGTACTCACCATTGCTAAGTAGAATATTGTAAATTTCAACTAAATATTTTATATTTTTAATCACTGGGCATATAGACTGAGTAATTGACACCCCTCTTGTTTAATGTTTCCCTTTACAAGAGAGGAAGATACCTACAATGAATTAAATGGTCAATAACCTTTCTTCCATCATTAGGCCAGAAGTGGGTGTTGTGTTCTGTGATATAACCATTGTAATGAGGTGCACAGAACATCTCGATGTTTCACTAGAAAGGTGATTTCTTAACAAACACGTGGAAAGATAATAAAAGATTACTATACAGTCAATGGCTACTAAATGAATTCAGTGAATTCTCCTGGAACTACTCTAAGTACGACTACCCACTTGTACGTCCTATTACCTACTCGAGGGTGTCTCCAGTCATGTGATGGATGTCTGACACCACCTGCTGGTCGGAGGTCATATCAATACTATGTGCACTGATATACAACTGTATACATTTATGTGTACATGCACATCACCACAGTGGAGGTGTTTGCTCATGACCGCTGAATGTTCAGTACCATTTGCGATTCCTCAGATACCGACGCAGTCCATGTCCAAATGCAGCAAGACCTGGTCAATGTCAGGCTTGGGCTGCGAAGCGGCAAGTACCATTCGTGCCATATAAGTGCCAGGCAATGACCATCTCCAACAAGAGAGAATCTAATCATCGCCCCTTGACATTTAATGACATCACCGTGGCTACACGACCGTGACTGCAGCGGTTCAAGATGGCAACTCACCACCACCTTCCCAAGGAAAATTAAGGATGGGCAATAGATATCCATGAATGAATTTTTTTTAAATTCTTGATTCGGAGTAGTTTCTGTTCCCTTCATTCTTATTGAGTAGAGAGAGGAGAGAGAATTTATGAGGGAAAAGATGACAGATACCCTGTTTAATGGGCATGAGAAGCTAAGGGAGTCAAATGCTGTTAGTGAGAGAGGGAGTGATTTGAAGGGATAGTTTCTGTGCGAGCTTTGTGTACCCATTTTACAAGGACTGCATCCACCTCAGCACAAGCAATTCCACAGAAGATACACTGGTACTTTTAAAGACATGACTTATTTCACTTATTTTTGACTTTCAACATTCTGGAATATAATACTTTTGCAGGCGTCATGAGCAGAAAAGACATTGCTATTTTGAAACCAGTAAAAATGAAGAATTTCAGTGTTAAAACACGAGCTGGCTAAGGTTAATGCTCCTGATGCAGTAATGATGGGGCTGTATAGTGAAATGGGTTATAAATCATTTATATGCATTGGTCCCATGTTCAGTGTACAAATAAATCGAGAGAAAAATCTCCACCACTGAGATTAGGAACAAATATCGAGACCTCTAAATATTTCAACAATTGTAAATCATTCGCTGTGATGGATCTCAATTGGTACATTCCATTTTTCCATTTTGTTTTCCTTCTGCCCTATTTGAGAGACTGTTCTGTTCATGCATTAACTATTTAAGACCTGTAGCAAGCAATAAAGTATTGAGCGGTGAAATGGTAGGATTGGAGGGTAAAGCTTAGTGTCCAATGCATGGTGCAATTCTAACTGTCTCTAAACGCACATTTAGTTTCACATGTCAGACAGGGAATGACATTCCCGATGTTCGGTGTGTTCCCCTGTCCATTATACACTGACCCTGGGCTTCCGATTGAGCTGAATTTTGATAAAGTGTTACTCACTCTCTGCTCTGCGCAAGCACCAGCTTGGACGTACCCATCCCAGGGAGCGAAAAAGCCAAAGCAGCACATTCAATCAAACATAACACCAGCGAACGGAGATGGCACAGGAAGAAGGGGAATCTGCTGTCTGATCGCCTGAGCGTTGTAGGGTACATGCGGCCCATGAGATATTTGGTTGATTGTTGCCTCCACGTAGGGTTACCACATTGCCCTGATTTTCATCCACGTAGCTTTTTTCCTATCAGCACGACTGAAGTGATATGCATGTAAAGCAAGGCCAAATAAGGTGAGGTGCGTGCTGATTGCTCACAACATCAACTGGGAGAGCCATGCATTCCATCTGCATCCAATCAAGTGTAAATATTTTTAAGTTGATGACAGTTCTATGAATATATGAATGATTAAGCATTTTCTATAACTTGTTGCAAAATCGTTGGCGTGTATTAAATGTATTTAATCTTATTCATAGGGTCACAGTTAGTGAACATGCCCGATTTCAAGCTTGCGGGCCACTCCTGCGGGCCACTTACTACCTAGCTTGCCCATCATCATCTTACATGGGTGGCACGGTGGCGCAGTGGTTAGCACTGCTTCCCACTGCGCTGAGGACCCGGATTCGATCCCAGCCCTGGGTCACTGTGCGAATGGAGTTTACACATTCTCCCCGTGTCTGCGTGAGTTTCACCCCTACAAAACAAAATATTTGCAGGTAAGGTAGATTGACCACACATATTGCCCCTTAATTGGAAAAAAATAATTGGGTACTCTAAACTTTTTGAAAAAAATCCCTCGTTAACACTTCAGTTAATGAGCTGGGGATCTAATGGACTGGTCTTGTAAATTAAGATAGTTTCTGGGCATCAAGCACTGGAGCAGTCATTGAACCCCAGTGTGCTGTAGGCATCAAAACAGATGTTCCCTATCCACATGTGTAGTACCATGTTAATTACTTGGCAACAGTATAATCGGCCAATAGACATCTGCAGGGCGTTTCTGCATAACAGAGGCTTTGTGAACATCAGGACTTTTCTTTATTTTTAACTTCAGAGTACCCAATTCATTTTTTCCAATTAAGGGGCAATTTAGCGTGGCCAATCCACCTACCCTGCACAACTTTGGGTTGTGGGGCGAAGCCCACGGAAACACGTAGCATGTGCAAACTCCACAGGGGTAGTGACCCAGAGCCAGCAGACATCAGGACTTTTCGAACTGATATTCAGACTATAGCCGCCGAAACTACTGGTTCTAGAATGGTCTGAGATATTTATTTCCCATCCCAACCCCAATGACTAATTGGTAATTGATTATAGGAATACCTGAGAGAGGACTTCCCTCATCATGAGAGCTATTGGGCGGGATTCTCCGCGACCCGGCGGGGCAGACCACTCCAGCGTCGGGCCGCCCCGAAGGTGCGGAATCCTCCGTACTTTCAGGGGCTAGGCCGGCGCCGGAGTATCTGGTTCCCCCCCCCCAGCTGTTGCAGAAGGGCTTGGCGCCACGCCAACCGGCGCCGAAGGGCGTCTGCTGGCCGGCGTGAGTTGGCGCATGCGTGGGGGGGGTTCTTCTTTGCACCGGGCATGGCGGACGTTGCCAGTGGCCGGTGTGGAGGGAAAGAGTGTCCCTGCAGCACAGGTGTGGATCGGTGGGCCCTGATGGCAGGCCAGGCCACTGTGGGGGCAACCCCTGGGGCCAGATCCCCCTGCGTGCCCCCCCCCCCCCCCCCCCCCCCCCCCCCCCCCCCCCCCCCCCACCACCAATGACTCTGCAGGTCGCCTGTGGAGCCAGGTCCCGCCAGTCAGGACCTGTTGTGATTTACGCCGGCGGGACCCGCCGAAAACGGGCAGCCTCTCGGCCCATCGCGGGCTGAAGAATCGGCAGGGGGGCCGCTGCTAGCGGCCATTGACCGGCGCGGCGCGATACCCGCCCACGCCAAAACCCCGGCGCCGGAGAATTCGGCAGCCGGCAGGTTCAGGATTCACGCTGCCCCACGCCAATTCTCCGACCCAGCGGGGAGTCGGAGAATCCCGTCCATTATGTCAACTGATGGTCATGTTGAGATAGTAGCCAGTTGAAGGACCGCAACATTCTTAGGTACAGATGATGCTGTCTCCTAGTTGGAAACATTACTGGCACCTAGATCCCTCTGACACAAATAAAAATGGGTGGGATTCTCCGACCCCCCGCCTGGTCGGAGAATCGCCGGGGGGCGGCGTGAATCCTGCCCCCGCCGGCTGCCGAATTCTCTGGCGCCGGAGATTCGGCGGGGGCGGGAATCGCGCTGCGCCGGTCGGAGGCCGCTCATAGTGGCCGCCCCCGGCGATTCTCCGGCCCGCGATGGGCCGAAGTCCCGCTCGTTCTATGTAGGTCCTGCCGACGAAAATTGGACTAGGTCCCTTACCGGCGGGACCTGGCAGCGCGGGCGGGCTCCGGTGTCCTGGGGGGTGGGGGGGAGGGGGAACGGGGCGATTTAGCCCCAGGGGATGCCCCCAAGGTGGCCTGGCCTGCGATCGGGGTCCACTGATCCGCAGGCGGGCGTGTGCCGTGTAGGCCTCCGCGATGGCTGGTGCGAAGGTGAACCCCCCGCGCATGCGCGGGGATGACATGAGCAGTCACTGACGCTCCCGCGCATGCGCGGACCTGCGCGGGCCGGCGGAGTCCCTTCAGCCCCAGCTGGCATGGCGCCAAAGGCCTTCCATGTCGACCGGCGGGGTGCAAACCACTCCGGTGACGGCCTAGCCCCTGAAGGTGCGGAGGATTCTGAATCTTTGGGGCGGCCTGATGCCGGAGTGGTTCACGCCCCGCCGGGACCCCTCCCCCCACCGGGTACGGGAGAATCCCCCCCAATGTCTCAGTCTCTGAGTGCAGTCCTCACCCTGCTCCAAACGCCAGCAGATCAATCGGCTGATTCATCAACATTGAGGCAAAGACCAGCTCCCTGATACAGAGTAACTGGCAACCTCAACTCCCGTCACCATGGCAGTGCTTCAATGCAACAACAGATTAGCATTCAGAGGATAATTTAATCAAACAAAATCACAAACATCGCACAGTGTATTTGGATAACAAAAATCTGGATTGTGGAGCAGGTTATGTTACTTGAATTGTAATTTATGAGTTGTACGGGCTTCGTCAAAGGTAGACAGCTTACCTCGAACATCAGGCGCCTGCTGAACGTGATAATGACTTCGACAGAGTCGAATGGAAATACCTCATAGAGGTACTGGAGTGGTTCGGGCTTGGAACAGGGTTCACCTCCTGGGTAAAGCTCCTATACAACGCTCCCATGGCGAGCGTACGGACCAACAATACCAACTACCAGCTGCACAGAGGCACCAGACAAGGATGCCCACTGTCCCCGCTGCTGATCGCTCTTGCGATCGAACCACTAGCAATCGCGCTCAGGGCAGCAAAAGGTTGGAGGGGGATCCGAAGGAGAGGCAGTGAGCACAGAGCTCCTGAAAGAGTTTGGAGCCTTCTCGGGCTACAAACTCAACATGAGCGGAAGCGAGATCTTCCCAGTACACCTGCAAGTAGGGAGGGGGGAGCGGGGGGGGGGGGGGGCAGCACTAAAGGGGGGAATGAGCTAAGTTATCTGCAGCTTAAAAACTTCCCAGGAAAGGAGACAAGGACGTACCCACAACCGCCACGACAGACACTACTGGAAGAACTACTGGACGCAAGCATACGAGACAAGGGAATCTGTAGTGTACGACCGACTGACAGAAAGGGCCGACACCGTACTGGACGCAACAAGAAAGAAATGAGAGGAGGACCTGGGGATTGAGATAGGGTGGGGACTCTGGAACGAAGCACTGCATAGGGTCAACTCCACCGCCACGTGCGCAAGGCTCAGCCTGACACAACTAACAGTGGTACATAGAGCCCACTTAACGAGAAACCGTATGAGTAGGTTCTTCCCGGGGTTGGAGGATAGATGTAAACGGTGCCAAGTAGGCCCGGCCAACCACGCCCACATGTTCTGGTCTTGCCCCAGACTGGTGGAGTACTGGACAGCCTTCTTTGAGGCAATGTCCAAAGTGGTGGGAGTGAGGGTGGAGCCATGCCCGAAAGTGGCGGTCTTTGGGGTTTCAGACCAGCCAAATCTATTCCTGGGGAGGAGGGTGGACGCCCTTGCCTTTGCCTCCCTGATCGCCCGCCGTAGAATCCTGTTCGGCTGGCGGTCAGCAGCACCACCCAGAGCTGAAGACTGGCTGTCCGACCTATCGGAATCTCTCCAAATGGAGAAAATTAAATTCACCATCCGAGGGTCAGACGACGGCTTCCACAGAACGTGGGAGCCATTCACGCAATTGTTCTGGGACTGTTTGTGGCCAACGAACAAGAGGAAGAATAGCCAGGTAGCCAAGAATCAGGGGAAATTGGTCAAGAATCAGGGGAAGGTAGCCTAGGCATGAAAGGGAGAGATAGACTGGGAGGGAGGAAGGGAGGGCGCGGGGAGGGGGGGGGGGGGGGGGGGGGGGTGCTAAACCTGAGGAAAGAAAGGCGAACCGTGGGGGGGGGTGGGACAAGAGGGGAACCAGCAGGGTGGGGGTGGGGGGGTGGCAGGGAAACGGGAGCCAGAAGGAAGGCACGGGATACCAAAACGTGCATGACATCTCCAGGAGCGGGGAACGAGGAAAGTAAAGATGGAGGGCGTGAGGAGCCGCTGAAGTGGAGGCGAGCTCGGGACGGCAGGAGAAGCAGGCAACAACAACATAAAACACAGCCAAGTATCGCACACTGTAATTATCTCCCCGGCATCCAAATGTATATCTGCCTACCCAATCCCCCCCCTGAAAAGTTTATGAGTTGTATTGAAAAAAAGGTAGACACAGGGATGTATATCGGAGGCATGGGGAGGATGTAAATTTGACTGTTAGTGCAATAAGCACATCTGCAGGAGAAGACTGGATGTAAAAATAGGTGAGGACATTTCACTTGCACTCTACGGGCTGTTCCAGCACCTTACTGAACCTGCTGGGACCCCATGTTGATACCTCTTTTTATAGCAATGTTTCCCAACATAGCGAGGCTATCCTAGATAGTCTAGCTGGGCAACATTACTGGATGGGAATTCACAGATCAAACCTGACGCTTGTAGTTTTATTTTAACAGTGGATAGGATGGAAAAGAAGCAAAGGCATTTTCAGCTTGTTTAGAAATTTGGCCAGACAATGCTAAGAGTTCTGTGAACATTTCTGGGGCTGGATTCTCCGTTCTGTAATGCCGGAAGGGCGATTTGCGATCGGGTGGAGAATCCAGCATGAAGCAAAAAACGGTCATTCAGACCTATTTGCATCCCATTAATGGGCCGGGTAACATATCCACCAAGTCGGATATCGGGATATCAAATAAGGTGATGAAAAAGAAATTAAGAGCCTCCTTTCCCAATAGCGCATGGTTTCCACACTCCCTCCCCATGGATAAGAGGATTTCCTTCTTTAATATCACTGTCGGGATTTACGTTTGAGTTTGCGTGCAATTTAGCGGCCACTACGGGAATCTTCCACATGCTGAAAGTGGCTGCTAAATTGTGGCCATTGATAATGGCCAGCAAGTTGACTGTCACTGTAGGCTCCCCCCCCCCACCCCCGGGCAAGGTAGTGGTGTGCTGGTGTGGAGAGGACAAAATAACACAATTTATGTGTTATTCTATTCCCCTCTTGCAGCCATACCTCACAGACAGGGTGTCTGTGAGGTATGGCTGCAAGAGGGGAATAGAATGAAGGCAATTGTAAGTGTTGGTTTCTCAGATGTGGATGTGAGGTTCCCGGAGAGAGTGGTATGATTGGAGCTGTCGGTGTGTTGTGCTGAGGAGCGCTGTTTGGGGGAGTCAGAGTGTGGGGCTTGGCACCTGAAATTACTTTGACATTTACCTGTCAGACCCTCCTGAGTCCTGCATCCTCTTTGTGCTATGTCTCCAGGTCAGTGGGGCCATATTGTCCGCTTCCTCCCATCCTTGGGCTAGCTCACACCACTGCAGCCTCTCAGATCCTGTGTATACCTCAAAAACAGGTAAGAGTGAGAGCCTCAGGGGAGGCAGCCTTCAAACGTCTCCATTCACTCCCTTGGTTCCTGCAGCTTCCAAAATCAAAGTGTTGGAGAGCCATAATCCATGTCATGGAACCTTTAATTAGAAAACCTTCCTTTGACTGAATGGCGTGTCACCCCATCGCGCTCTCTAATTGGTTGGATTACCTGAAGGTGGGATGCTCATGCCGTTGCTCCAGGAACGAGCCGACACGAAGCCTGAATGTTAGGTCCCAGACCTTACGAACCCCATTTTGGCAAGGGACTAAATGGAAATGAATCCACCCATTATATCTGTATTTAGCAGGTGTTGCATATTACCACAGGACTGTTAATAGCCTTCGCTGCAGAGGCCAATGTTGGTCTTCCATGAATTATAAATTTGCTTTTCACTGTCAAATATTGGTGGCACTGTAGACTGACTTAAAATTAAAGGTCCAGGGTAGTTGCCTGAGAACTGAGTTTTTACTTACTTAGCACAGTACTGATAAGAGATAAGAAAGAAGACTGGCATTTATAAAACACCTTTCATGGCCTCAGGACAGCCCAAAGCACTCCACAGCCAATTAAATACTATCAGATTAGTTATATTTTAATGCTGGTAGCAAATAAGCTGAACAGAGAATAAGGGGCGGGATCCTCCGATCCCCCGCCAGGTTGGAGAATCGGCAAGGGGGCGGCGTGAGTCCCGCCCCGTCGCTCCGACGCCGGCTGCCGAATTCTCCAGCGCCGGTTTTAGGGAAGGGGCTGGGATCACATCGCGCCAGTCGGTGGCCATTGGCAGCGGCTCCCCCGGCAATTCTCCGGGCCCCGCTGGACCGAGCGGCCGCCCGTTTTCAGCCAGTCCCACCGGCGTGAAATGGACATGGTCCACCCCGGCGGGACCTGGCTTGTCGGCTGTCTGGCGAGGTCCTTGGGGGGGGGGGGGATCCGGTCCCGGGGGGGCCCCCAAGATGGCCTGGCCAGCGATCGGGGCCCACCGATCTGCGGGCATGCCTGTGCCGTGGGGCACTCTTTCCCTCCGTGCCGGCCTCTGTAGGGCTCCGCCATGGCTGACGTGGGGAAGAAACCATGCCGGCGGTTCTGCGCATGCGCCAGAACACGCCGGCGTCAACCCCTCCAGCGCCGGCCAAGCCCCAGAAGTGCAGAGGATTCGTGCCGTTCTTGGCGCCGGTATGGGCCGCCCTGCCAATTGCGGGAGAATCTTTATCTGATTCATGTAGAGAGTGGCATTGTGAACTGGGGCAATTGGGCACAACCTGCATCCCTGCATCTTGGGACCCCTTCCACTCTATAAAATTACAAAGATCCTCTTCTGTTGCCGATGAAGAACCCCAAACAAATACTGCTCCTGTGGCTTGCTTTGCTAATGCACATCTGATTGGCTGGAATTCACAGTGTCCCAATAGGCAGTTTGAAGTGACACCCACACATTAAAAAAAAACAGAGGAGTTGCGATTCATGCAAACACTGGTGAGGCCAGGCCGGGCCTGCACTGGAGTTTGGTTGAAGGCCTACCCGCTGCATGTGGTATAACTCCATATATTCTCTGACAAATCAGAGTTTCTTACTGTTCCCTGAGCAAGTACACACATACGTGCCCCACTGCCCGTATACTTCAAGGTGGGGTGTGTCTGTGGTTGGGTGCAGAGTATCGCCGTTTGACCCGCATAACATCCCACAGTTGGGCCTCCTTTGTTCCTTCTAAAAAAGAAAGGCTTTAAAGGACATTCACATCAGAAATCTATTATGTCACCATGGCAACAGAAGCCAAAAAAGGCATCACTAGAGCAATAGCCACAGGTTCTTCAAAGGCCTCGGTGGCAACACAGAAAAACACAAGCCAGAAGAGAAACATTTCAATAATTTGGCAGTGTTATTGCCAGCTTTAAAGAGTACCATATGAAAATGTGATTAAGGCTTGAAGGCTATTTCTCCATTTATTTTCCTGCTTTTTTTCTATTTCCTGTTTCCACTTTGTGTGTATTCTTAACCCCCTCCTCTTCCTCATCCACTTGGCAACATCATATATGTGGACAGTGAGACAGAATACTTTGTGCTAACTGTTGCGGAACTTCCAGTTTATTTTGGGGTAAGCATACTCGTAGCACAGTGGGTTCCTACATTGGAGTTCTTCTTCACTTGTGTCTTTTGGAAGAGGAAGAGCATCGATGATGGTGATGTCAGGTTGGACCAGATGCACTGATTCATCACCCATTCGCTGGGGGACTCATTTTTATCTTCACAGGTAAGTCACATGTATCTTGTGTGGTAGTATGACTAGGGGTATTAAGGTACCTCAGAAGTGAGCTGCTATTGGTGCATAGGACTCGCTGCCCATTGGCCCGGGTAAGTCATGTGCCTCTCAGCTGATTGACTGAGAGGTAGGTAGCTCCGCCTACAAGGCGGGATATAAGAACCCATGTTCCCTGGCAGTCGGCCATTCTTCTGTATGTCTGCTGCCGGGCACACATCTTGTGCGTTAAAGCCTTTTGTTTGGATCACATCTTCGTCTCGTGTCCAATTGATGGTGCATCACCTTGATTATAGAATCATAGATTCATAGAATTTACAGTGCAGAAGGAGACCACTCGGCCCATTGAGTCTGCACCGGCCCTTGGAAAGAGCACTCTACCCAAGCCCACATCTCGGGCTGAATTCTCCGCTCCCCACGCGGCCTGGGATAATCGCGGGAGGGACCCCCGACATTTTTTACACCGCTCTGGCATGGCGAACGGCGATTATCCGAGCCTGATGGGCCGAGCGGCCGGCACTTCACGCCCGTTTCAACACGGCAGCAACCATACCTGGTCACTGCATTCGTGAAACGGGCGCCTGATGCCCGTTTGGAGATCTAGGGGCCCGATTGAGATGGAGCACCACGGCTGTGCTCGGGAGGGGACAGGCCTGTGATCGGTGCCCACCGATCATCGGGCCAGCGTCCAAAACGGACGCACTCTTTCCCCTCCGCCGCCCGGCAAGATCAAGCCGCCACGTCTTGCCGGGCGGCTGAGGAGAAAGACGGCCACCGCGCATGCGCGGGTTCGTGCCGTCTGCGCGATTAAGTCATCCGCGCATGCGCGGGTTGGAACCGGCAACCCGCGCATGCGTGGATGATTTCACAAATGCGCATCATTCTTGGCGCAACGAGGATGGGGGTGAATTAGGTGCGGGGAGCGGCCTCTGAGGCCGTCGTGAACCCTCGGCCGAGTTCACGACGGCCTTCACGAATTCGGCCCCCTGCGGAGAATTCGGCCCCTCCATCCTATCCCCATTCCTCCGCCCTATCCCCGTAACACCACCTAACCTTTATTGGACACTAAGGGCAATTTAGCACGGCCAATCCACTTAGCCTGCACATCTTTGGACTGTGGGAGGAAACTGGAGTACCCGGAGGAAACCCACGCAAACAAGGGGACAACGTGAAGACTCCGCAGAGTCAGTGACCCAAGCCAGGAATCGAACCAGGGACCCTGGAGCTGTGAAGCAATTGTGCTAACCACTGTTACCATGCTGCCCACGGATTGTCGAAGGAGCAGCACACATGCTGAGGCAACAACTCACAAAGGGAGGTCATGACAGATTTGTGCCATGTTGTTGTATATTCCCCAAATGGGCTGCAGTGGTTTAACAAGAGGGTTCACCATTACAGAAGCGCTGGATCCCAAAAGACTAGCGACCAAGGGTTTATACAATAGTTTATTCATAATTGAGCAGCTATTACATGCCCGCGCTCCTGGGAGAACTCCCATGCTTCTATCATGTGAGTTTATAAGTAACCGTGTCATCACGTGACCACGTGGATTACAATCATGAAAGAGCAACTAGGGATGGGAGGGAAATGCCGCCTTGCTGATGTTGTCCATATCCCCCTGAGAAAGCATTCATCAGAAAATCCCCAAAATGGTATCACTATTCTACGACGTGCTTTGGGCTCCTACAGATTACACGCAGTTATCTGGCAATGATTTGGACACATTAGGATAAAGTTTTGTTTATTTTTATGAACTGGAAAATTGGAAACATATTTTGTAATTTCCTTTGCTCACCTCAGACAGGAGGTTCAATTTCTGTGGAGCATCTACAATTTTAAAAAACTTCATTCATGGGATGTGGGCATCACTGGCTGGTCATTATTTATTGGCCATTCCTGTGGGCATTTAAAAGTCAACCACATTGATGTGGATCTGAACCAGACCACGTAAGGACATCAGATTTCCTTCCCGAAAGGACATTAGTGAACCAGATTGGTTTCATGGTCAGCGTTTGACTTTTAATTTCAGACTTTTACTGAATTCTAGTTTCACCGCCTGCCCTGGTGGGATATGAACCCAGGTCCCCAGAGCATTACCCCTTGGGGGTAATGTGCCGTGGGGGCACTCTTTCTCTTCCGCCGCCGCCACGGCCTCCGCCATGGCAGAGGCAGAAGAGAATCCCCCAGCGCGCATGCGCCGCTGACGTCACCACCGGCGCATGCGCGAACCGGCGAAGGCCTTTCGGCCAGCTCCGGCGCCGGACGGCGGGCCTGAAAGGCCACTGGTGCCGGTTTTGGCGCCAGTCGGTGTGGTGCCTACCGCACTGGTGCAGGCCTAGCCCCTCAATGTGTGGGCTTGGCCCCTAAAGGTGCGGAGAATTCTGCACCTTTGGGGAGGCCCGACGCCGGAGTGGTTGGCGCCACTCCGCTACACCGGGACCCTCCCGCTCCGTGGGGTAGGGGAGAATGCCACCCCTGTTCACTGCCTTCCCCGAATATCTACAATAATAATCTACATGTGCAATACTGTTGGCAACTATGCTTTATCCCAAAACATAGTTCAACATATGTTTTTAAACAACCTGCAAAGAAAAAAGATCCTGGTATGTGGTGCTGGTCTCTACGGAGACTTAAAATGTCAGTGTCAAAGTCAATTCAACAGAGAGTGTTGTGGATGCTGGAAATCAGTAAAAAAAAGACAGAAAATGCTTGAGATACACATTAGATCAGTCAGCATATATTGGGAGAGAAAATGAGTCTAATGGCTGGGATTCTCTTGCCTCAGGGTAAGTTCTGACATCAGGTGCATATACAGGTTCAAAGTCCCCTTGGGTGGGGGATGAGAGGGGGGTCATTTGGGGGTGGGGGGGGGGGGAGTCAGTAGGAACCGTGATGACAATTTTCCTGGAGGTGGCATCTCAATTGGGTGACACCAGGCCCACAATCCAATCAGAGGGCTGGCAGCAGTGAGGTCTCGGCTGCATCATCAAACAAGGGGGCCTCTGCTGAGGAGACTTGAGCGTGACTCCATCTTCATGGTGCTCCCATTTTGAGGTATTGTCACAAGAGAGTCAGAATTTTCTTTCTCTCTGCTGGGGCTAGGCAGGCGGGCCCTGGTGATTGGAGGGGTAACCCCTCCAGTTGGGACCACAGGAGGAGCCTCCCCTGCTGGATACCCCTCCTTGGACCATGTGGGTTCCAGCTCCAATGACCTCTCTCAGGCAATTGTGGAGACGACTCCTTGTTGCAGCTGACAGCCTCATGATGTTTCGGGGGCAGCTCTGCTGGTGGAAATATGTTGTCGGCCCCTCAACATGACTCCTCGAGTGGGCCTTAATTATTTAAATTAGCTGCCCGGCTCCAGCATTTCACAGTCTTTCCCTCCCCCAACCAACTGCAATTCTCACTGGGGTCTTTCCCACCTGACAGGTAACCAGAGCTGTCAATTAGGCTGGCTTCTGGATGGGGAAGCTTTTTTAAAATAATAAGCGCACATGTCCAAAGATGTGTGGGTTAGGTGGATTGGCCATGCTAAATTGCCCGTAGTGTCCTAATAAAAGTAAGGTTAAGGGGGTTGTTGGGTTATGGGTATAGGGTGGATACGTGGGTTTGAGTAGGGTGATCATGGCTCGGCACAACATTGAGGGCCGAAGGGCCTGTTCTGTGCTGTACTGTTCTATGTTCTATGTTCTATGCGCGAAAGTTTAAACAGAGGGAAAATCTGCACTTTCACATTTCCTGGGCATGGCTCCCCCGCTGTGCTCCAAATCCGCACCCCGGTGAACATTGGGGTCAATGTTTCTACATGTGGAAATTCCAGCACTGGGAGCATTAAAAATCTCCGATATTCAAAGAGTGGTAAGAATGTGCAACTTGCTTCCAGAGGGAGCAGTCAAGGCAAATAGTATAGGTGCCTTTCAAGGGGTGCTGAGTGAGTGAATAAGGGAGAAAAGAATAAAAGAAGATGGTTATGGGGTTAGATAAGGAAGAATTGAAAGAGGTTGGAATGGAGCATAAATGCCAGCATAGACCATTTGGGCTGAATGGTCTGTTTCTGTGCTGTACATTGTCTGGTGTAAAGTTTCTGATCCCGCACACTATGGAAATCGACACAGGCGGGGGACAGACGGACAATTTGATGGACCAGTTAAAGGTCCTTTGACCTCGGGCGGGAATTTCGGTCTGGGGGGCGCGCAACCAGAAAATCCCGCCCTGTGTCATCTATCAAAAATGCTAGACTGGACATTTGCAAATTCAGTCTATTAGATTAAGCTAAAGAGATGAGGGAGAAATCGGCCTTTTATTTGCACGTAATGAGAGGCGGTAAGTTGGCAGTCAATTGAAGAAAATCAGCGGAAAGTAAAAAATGGGCTCAGATGCATGATCGCCCATTTCCTTCCACTGCATTGCCGACCAATGTCCTGCCCGCTAAGTTTTATCTCACAATTGCCAGTTATAACAGATGCAATCTTTAGAAACTTTAACAGCTAGTGTATAGGGTGCTTAAGACACAAACAACGTCAAAATCTAAAACAAGATGATACTCTGTACAAGATCAGTAAAGGTCAGAAAAAGGTATGAAATCATTACTTGGACTTTCATCAGATAGGTCGAGCCAAATTTTTAAAAATGCTTCCAATTGTAATTATTTTTCAACATCAACCAGCACTATTTTTAGATCACAGTGGCTCTTCTCCTGGGCCTCATGTCAAAACTGCCAAATAACTTCCAATTCTCTCATGTTTGAGTCACACTTATTTCAAACCTCCTCTTAGCTATCAGAACCTAATGTGATATATTCAGAGACAATTGTAACAAACGGAATGAACTGAAATAAAACTCCCTTGTGAAGTTGTTATGGAAAAGCAGCTCAGTCAATCCCCACATACACTTGGTGTGAGAGACACCTACAGACCAGAAGAAAAAGCATTTCAGCACTGCACTCCATTATAATGTTGAATGAATTCTTGAGTTCGCGGTTAACATTTGTAAGGGTTACGCACGCAGGTATCTTTTGAGGATAACAGCTCAAGAAACAGTCAAAGCTAGAACCTTCTACTGCCTTTTAGTGTGGCCTGCATATTCTGAATTCTGTGGAGCTTTGTGACTTAAATTGATTCACAAAACAACCATTAAAATCATTTCATATTTTATAATCCAGAATGGGCGTGTTTGAGCTCCTGAAATGATTTGCCTGTTGAATGAGGAAAACAATTTTGCTTTTCATTTTGTTGTCTGCGATGCACTGAACTGTAAATGTCTCCCATGCTAGAAAGATTCATTTCCAGCAACCACAATCATGAAATATTCATTTGCACAACTTCCTGAAGCTATTTCTTTTTATTAGATCTTTGCAGGTTGCAATATCACAAATTCCAATTCAGAATGTTCTGGGCTACCTCTACCAAAAAGAGTGCGACAATCCAGCAGTGCAGATGAAACAAAAAGTGCAGAGGACACTGGAAGTCTTCAGAGGGATTTGGATAGGTTAAGTGAATGGGCTAGGGTCTGGCAGATGGAATACAATGTTGACAAATGTGAGGTTATCCATTTTGGTAGGAATAACAGCAAAATGGATTATTATTTAAATGATAAAATATTAAAACATGCTGCTGTGCGGAGAGACCTGGGTGTGCTAGTGCATGAGTCGCAAAAAGTTGGTTTGCAGGTGCAACAGGTGATTAAGAAGGCAAATGGAATTTTGTCCTTCATTGCTAGAGGGATGGAGTTTAAGACGAGGGAGGTTATGCTGCAATTGTATAAGGTGTTAGTGAGGCCACACCTGGAGTACTGTGTTCAGTTTTGGTCACCTTACCTGAGAAAGGACGTACTGGCGCTGGAGGGTGTGCAGAGGAGATTCACTAGGTTAATCCCAGAGCTGAAGGAGTTGGATTATGAGGAGAGGTTGAGTAGACTGGGACTGTACTCGTTGGAATTTAGAAGGATGAGGGGGGAACTTAAAGAAACATATAAAATTATGAAGGGGGGTGAAAGCAGAGCTAGGGGGCATAGCCTCAAAATAAGGGGAAGTAAATTTAGGACTGAGTTTAAGAGGAACTTCTTCATCCAAAGGGTTGTGAATCTATGGAATTCCTTGCCCGGTGAAGCAATTGAGGCTCCTTCATTAAACATTTTCAAGATAAAGATAGTTTTTTGAAGAATAAAGGGATTAAGGGTGATGGTATTCGGGCCGGAAAGTGGAGCTGAGTCCACAAAAGTTCAGCCATGATCTCATTGAATGGCAGAGCAGACTCGAGGGGCCATATGGCCTACTCCTGCTCCTAGTTCTTATGTTATGTTCTTATGAAAGGGAGAGAGTTCTTGCACCATGATTAGAAAAGACACTGAGAAGGCCATTACTGAGTCACAATCCAAACTTACTACGTTGGACTGATGTATTCAGTAAGCCCTCGGAAAGGTTTAACTTTCTATCGGAGTGAAATGGTCCTCTGGCACCTTTATTCCGTTTTAGGTCTATTTTATTAAATGGGTACACACACACACGCATATAAACCCCATAATGGGTTCTGTCTTTTCTTTGATTTTGATGGGTAAATGAAGTGTCAACTGCTCAACTGACAACGGGCATGTTGGCTACTCAGCGCACTTTGAAATTTCTCTAGTACCGCAGAACTGTATCGCTTTCCTGCATGCAAAAGGGCCATTCAGTCCATCTCATCTATGCCAGCTCAAGAACCTGAGCAATCCAGAACACTTCACATCCCCCTGTTCTTTCCCCGAGGCTGCGTATCTTCCTCTGCTTTGAATATTTCGCCAATTTCAGCAATCACTACATTTAACATGTTGCACTATAACACGGTTTTTCAACATTTAATATAGCATTTACCATAGTGATGAATCCAAATTTGACACCAAGCCACATCAAGAAATATTATCTAAGGCTCGGTTAAAAAGAGAGGCATGTCTTGGATTGGATTGGGATTGGATTTGTTTATTGTCACGTGTGCCGAGGTACAGTGAAAAATATTTTTCTGCAAGCAGCTCAACATCTCATTAAGTACATGAAAAGAAAAGAAGGGGCAGCACAGGTAGCGCAGTGGTTAGCACTGGGACTACGGCGCTGAGGACCTGAGTCCGAATCCTGGCCCTGGGTCACTGTCCGTGTGGAGTTTGCACATTCTCCCTGTGTCTGCATGGGTTTCACCCCCACAACCCAAAGATGCGCTGGTTAGGTGGATTGCCACGTTAAATTGCCCCTTAATTAGAAAAATAAAAAATTGGTGCTCTAAATTTCAAAACAAAAGAAAAAAAATGAAAAGAAAAGAAATACATAATAGGGCAACACAAGGTACACAATGTAACCACATAAACATCGGCATTGGGGGAAGCATCCAGGGGTGTGGTGTCAATGACCAGCTCTTTAGTTTTGCTGCCATTGAGGGAAAGATTGTTGTTGCTGCCCAACTCCACTAGGTTCTCTATCCCCCTCCTGTATTCTGACTCGTTGTTATTCGAGATCCAGCCCACTGTGGTCATATCCTTCGCAAACTTGTGGATGGAGTTGGAACCACGTTTTGCCACACAGTCGTGTGTGTACAGGGAGTATAGTAGGAGAAAGAGCTGAGGGCCTGGACACCTAAAGGTGTGAGCACCAAAGGTACAATGCTTAAAGGATGCAATGATCTCCACTCCCTCTGAAAAAGCAATTTATTCTCCAACATGTGAGGAAATTCAAACAAACTCTGGATTGGATTGGATTGGATTGGATTTGTTTATTGTCACGTGTACCGAGGTACAGTGAAAAGTATTTTTCTGCGTGCAGCTCAAACAGATCATTTAGTACATGAAAAGAAAATAAAATACATAATAGGGAAACACAATGTACACAATGTAAATAACCTTAGTATCACTCTCCTTGTAACTACAATTGACATCATTCACAATTGAGACAATTAAAAATGATTTCTGGTAATATAAGGAAAATTAAGGTATGTTTAATTTTAATAAGAGTACTGACTGTAGTCTGGGATTTTTCTAGTTGGCCTCCAGTTTCCCGACTCAGCGTGGGGGAGTACAAATAAGGTATGTTTCATAACTCCCCCCTCCCACCCCCCTGCCCCCATTCGTGCCAAATCAATGCACAATATGCAATTTGGATGGAGTGCGATGGTCTGAGAATTGCAGGACAATTGGATACATTGAGAAATGGGAGCAAACACAAGATGGTTTGTAATTCAACCATACACAAGGGTCAGAGTAATACAGCTCTGGTTATTGTTTGATAGTTGGTGTTCAGTTGCTCCTGCAATTTAATAAGAGGTTCGAAGCAGGAGCTCAGACTGACAAATTCTCAAGTTCAGCCACAGGGAAGGAGCTGCAGGCAGTTCTTTGTTGCAGCAATGTAAGCAACAAAACAAAACATGAACGGGACACATGGACTTAAGCGAGAATCACAGCAGGAAAGCAGCCAAAGGACTGAGGGAGAAAAAGCAATGCAGGACAGTGAGTATTTATGGTCAGGATCTTATAGCCCCACCAAGACGTGTCTCCCCAACCCCTCTCTACCTAACAGCGGGTGCAATGGTCCATTTAAATTATCGTTTACCTTAGTGGGACAGGAATATTCAGTTGGGATGGGAGGGGCTCTAAAATCCTGGACGATGTTATCAGCAAAGTATGGTGCGTTTATACTGCAACTTTAGACTGAACTTCATTGTTATTCTAAAATGACAAGCTAAACCCTCGTAAGACATGGGACAGAATGTTTGGGCCCCATCGAGGTTGAAAAGGGTGCTGGCCTTTTTAGGGGAACCAAATTCAGGGCCCAGCAGAACAGCCAACACCCACAAGGCAGGCAGCTAGCAAGACTTTATAAGAGTACTGACTGTAGTCTGGGATTTTTCTAGTTGGCCTCCAGTTTCCCGACTCAGCGTGGGGGAGTACAAAGAACAAAGAAATGTACAGCACAGGAACAGGCCCTTCGGCCCTCCAAGCCCGTGCCGACCATGCTGCCTGACTAAACTACAATCTTCTCCACTTCCTGGGTCCGTATCCCTCTATTCCCATCCTATTCATGTATTTGTCAAGATGCCCCTTAAATGTCACTATCGCCCCTGCTTCCACCACCTCCTCCGTCAGCGAGTTCCAGGCACCCACTACCCTCTGTGTAAAAAAAAACTTGCCTCGTGCATCTACTCTAAACCTTGCCCCTCGCACCTTAAACCTATGCCCCCTAGTAATTGGCCCCTCTACCCTGGGGAAAAGCCTCTGACTATCCACTCTGTCTATGCCCCTCATAATTTTGTAGACCTCTATCAGGTCGCCCCTCAACCTCCGTTGTTCCAGTGAGAACAAACAGGGTTTATTCAACCGTTCCTCATAGCTAATGCCCTCCATACCAGGCAACATCTTGGTAAATCTCTTCTCAACCTCTCTAACGCCTCCACATCCTTCTGGTAGTGTGGCGACCAGAATTGAACACTATACTCCAAGTGTGGCCTAACTAAGGTTCTATAAAGCTGCAACATGACTTGCCAATTCCTATACTCAATGCCCTGGCCAATGAAGGCAAGCATGCCGTATGCCTTCTTGACTACCTTCTCCACCTGTGTTGCCCCTTTCAGTGACCTATGGACCTATACACCTAGATCTCTCTGACTGTCAACACTCTTGAGGGTTCTACCATTCACTGCATATTCCCTACCTGCATTAGACCTTCCAAAATGCAGTACCTCACAAAATTTCCGGATAAAACTCTATCTGCCATCTCTCCGCCCAAGTATCCAAATGATCTAAATCCTGCTGTGTCCTTTGACAGTCCTCATCGCTATCCGCAATTCCACCACTCTTTGTGTTGTCTGCAAACTTACTAATCAGACCAGTTACATTTTCCTCCAAATCATTTATATGTACTACGAACAGCAAAGGTCCCAGCACTGATCCCTGCGGAACACCACTAGTCACAGCCCTCCAATCAGAAAAGCACCCTTCCATTGTGACACTCTGCCTTCTATGACCTAGCCAGTTCTGTATCCACCTTGCCAGCTCACCCCTGATCCCGTGTGACTCCACCTTTTGTACCAGTCTACCATGAGGGACCTTGTCAAAGGCCTTACTGAATCCATATAGACAACATCTACTGTCCCACCAGCATAAATTATCTTTGTGACCTCTTCGAAAAGCTCAATCAAGTTAGTGAGACACGGCCTCCCCTTCACAAAACCATGCTGCCTCTCACTAATACGTCCATTTGCTTCCAAATGGGAGTAAATCCTGTTTTGAAGAATTCTCTCCAGTAATTTCCCTACCACTGATGTAAGTTCCCTGGATTATCCTTGCTACCCTTCTTAAACAAAGGGACAACATTGGCTATTCTCCAGTTCTCCGGAACATCACCTGAAGACAGTGATGATCCAAAGATTTTTGTCAAGGCCTCAGCAATTTCTTCTCTAGCCTCCTTCAGTATTCTGGGGTAGATCCCATCAAGCCCTGGGGATGTATCTACCTTAATATTTTTCAAGAGGCCCAACACCTCGTCTTTTTGTATCTCAATGTGACCCAGGCTATCTACACACCCTTCTCCAGACTCAACATCCACCAATTACTTCTCTTTGGTGAATACTGATGCAAAGTATTCATTTAGTACCTCGCCCATTTCCTCTGGCTCCTCACATAGATTCACTTGCCTTTCCTTCAGTGGGCCCACCCTTTCCCTGGCTACCCTATTGCTTTTTATGTATGTGTAAAAAGCCTTGGGATTTTCCTTAACCCTATTTGCCAATGACTTTTTGTGACCCCTTCTAGCCCTCCTGACTCCTTGCTTAGGTTCCTTCCTACTTTCCTTATATTCCACACAGGCTTCGTCTGTTCCCAGCCTTCTAGCCCTGACAAATACCTCCGTTATCTTTTTGACGAGGCCCGCAATATCTCTCGTTATCCAAGGTTCCTGAAATTTGCTGTATTTATCCTTTTTCCTAACAGGAACATGCCGGTCCTGAATTCCTTTCAACTGACGCTTGAAAGCCTCCCACATGTCAGATGTTGATTCACCCTCAAACATCCGCCCCCAATCTAGGTTCTTCAGTTCCCGCCTAATACTGTTATAATTTGCCTTCCCCCAATTTAGCACATACACCCTAGGACCATTCTTATCCTTGTCCACCAGCACTTTAAAACTTACGGAATTGTGGTCACTGTTCCTGAAATGCTCCCCTATTGAAACATCTACTACCTGGCCGGGCGCATTCCCCAGTACCAGGTCCAGTATAGCCCCTTCCCTAGTTGGACTGTCTACATATTGTTTTTAGAAGCCCTCCTGGATGCTCCTTACAAACTCTGCCCCGTCTAAGCCCCTAGCACTAAGTGAGTCTCAGTCAATATTGGGGAAGTGAAGTCTCCCATCACAACAACCCTGTTGTTTTTACTCTTTTCCAAAATCTGTCTACCTATCTGCTCCTCTATCTCCTGCTGGCAGTTGGGAGGCCTGTAGTAAACCCCCAACATTGTGACTGCACCCTTCTTATTCCTGATCTCTACCCATATAGCCTCGCTGCCCATTGAGGTGTCCTCCCATAGTACAGCTGTGATATTCTCCCTAACCAGTAGCGCAACTCCGCCACCCCTTTTACATCCCCCTCTATCCCGCCTGAAACATCTAAATCCTGGAACGTTTAACTGCCAATCCTGTCCTTCCCTCAACCAGGTCTCTGTAATGGCAACAACATCATAGTTCCAAGTACTAATCCAAGCTCTAAGTTCATCTGCCTTGCCCGTAATACTTCTTACATTAAAACATATGCACTTCAGACCACCAGACCTGCTGTGTTCAGCAACATATCCCTGTCTGCTCTGCCTCAGAGCCATACTGGCCCTATTACTTAGTTCTTCCTCAATGCTTTCACCTTCTGACCTATCGCTCCGGTGCCCACCCCCCTGCCATACTAGTTTAAACCCTCCCGTGTGACACGAGCAAACCTCGCGGCCAGGATATTTATGCCTCTCCAGTTTAGATGCAACCCGTCCTTCTTATACAGGTCGCACCTGCCCCGGAAGAGCTCCCTGTGGTCCAGATAAGTGAAACCCTCCCTCCTACACCAGATGTTTAGCCACGTGTTTAGCTGCTCTATCTTCCTATTTCCAGCCTCACTGGCACGTTGGACAGGGAGTAATCCCAAGATTACAATCCTAGAGATCCTGTCTTTTAACTTTCTGCCTAGCTCCCTGAACTCCTGCTGCAGGACCTCATGCCCCTTCCTGCCTGTGTCGTTAGTACCAATATGTACAACAACCTCTGCCTGTTTGCCCTCCCCCTTCAGGATGCCCGCTACCTGTTCGGAGACATCCTGGATCCTGGCACCAGGGAGGCAACATACCATCCTGAAGTCTCTTTCAGAAGCGCCTATCCGTGCCCCTGACTATAGAGTCCCCTATGACTATTGCTCTTCTGCGCTTTGACCCTCCCTTCTGAACATCAGAGCCAGCCGTGGTGCCACTGCTCTGGCTTCTGCTGTTTTCCCCTGATAGGCTATCCCCCTGACAGTATCCAAAGAGGTATACCTGTTCGAGAGGGGGACAACCACAGGGGATTCCTGCACTGACTGCCTGCCCTTTCTGGTGGTCACCCATTTCTCTGCCTGCACCTTGGGTGTGACCACATTTATATAACTGATATCTATGACGCTTTCTGCCACCTGCATGCTCCTAAATTCTTCCAACTGCTGCTCCAACCGAACCATGTGGTCTGTGAGGAGCTCCAGT
Organism: Scyliorhinus canicula; assembly: GCF_902713615.1. Lineage (NCBI taxonomy): Eukaryota > Metazoa > Chordata > Chondrichthyes > Carcharhiniformes > Scyliorhinidae > Scyliorhinus > Scyliorhinus canicula. The sequence goes on from NC_052160.1 coordinate 122,291,084, forward strand.
TGGGTGCACTTTCTGCAGATGAAGCCATCCGGGATGCCTCCCGGACCTGCCACATATCACAGTCAGAGCACTGCACCCCTCTAATTGACATTGTGTCAATTAATTAGTAAAGTAAATTTAAGTTTAAAAAAAAGTTACTGTTAACTATATGTTTCCTAGCATTAGATTTCTACTATAAATGTGAAAGCTAAATACAGTACTCTCCGATCTCTGGCTTAGATACCCCTCTTAATTATAATTAAGTAATAAGTAATTATGTTTATTTAGTTTAACAATGCTTAATTTTTAAATTTACTGTAGATTCCCAACCAGCCAATCAGGTCACAGCTTTACTGTGATGTCACTTCAGTTTCCCCACCCCCAGACAATTTGAAAAGGTAATGAAAATAAAAATGTGTAAAAATCACTTACTTCCTTCCCAGGGTCTCAGATGCTCTCTGGTTCTCTCCCATCAGATTAAAAGTTACAGGCCAGGAGAAACAGAGAGAACAAAACAGTAGGGAAAAAGCATCTTCTCCCACTCTGCACCGAATTACCAAGTTCCAAATTCCCACTCTGGATGTGTCTCACTCCGGCTGTGTCTCCTTGACTTGCACAAAGCTTACTGAGTGCGCTTTCTGTCTGTCTTTTATCCAGACCTCAGCTAACCAGGGTGATTCAGACTACTTATGATGTGGAGATGCCAGCATTGGACTGGGGTGAGCACAGTAAGATGTCTTACAACACCAGGTTAAAGTCCAACATGTTTGTTTCAAACACTAGCTTTTTGAGCACTGCTCCTTCACCTGAGGGAGGAGCAGTGCTCCGAAAGCTAGTGTAAACATGTTGGACTTTAGCCTGGTGTTATAAGACTTCTTACTGTGCTCACACTACTTATGCTTCAAAGAGAAGAATACAATGTGCACCTTTGTGCCCCTAAACAGGCCTCAGGTGACTGACAGATAACTGTCTCTCAGCAATTAGGGTGGGGGCAGCTTCAACCAATCAGACACTAATCTACACACTGCACTTTTAACTGAAAAACGGCAGAATTAGACTTACCACTTACCTTTCCTGATTACCTCACTGCACCAAATTGCCAAGTTCCAAATTCCCACTCTGGGTTTGTCTCACTCCGGCTGTGTCTCCTTGACTTGCGCAAAGCAAGTAGGTGGGGGAGGGGCAGTTAAACCAGCTGAAGGTGGCATGTAGTGCCGGTTGGCAGTGGCAGTGCTCCAGGCAGGCCTACAGGCTCCCCCCCCCCCCCCCCCCCCCCCCCGCCTGCTTGTGTGCAAGTGCAGCCAAAGACCACCCAGTGGAGGGATTCCACCACCAGGGAAGTGGCCAGGCAGTCTTTTCTGACTTTTATTTACATTTTTTAAAAAGTTGGCGACGACCACCTATTGAGGCACCCTCTCTGTTACTCACGCCTGCTGCTCCTCTCAAACTGGGAGGCCTCAGACTGGCCCTCCTGCTTCGAGAACCCACCCACCACCCTAAAGAGGACAGGGAACCCGTCGTCATGTCAATTAAAGGGGAAAATGCCAGGTCAGTGACAGGTTTCCCTCTGGGTTTGGGATCCAGAAACATTACCTCCTGTTGCTTCAGGGATAAATGCTGGGCAGGTCACAAATAGAATTCCTCTGCTATTCTTCGTTTGGTGCCATGGGAATCCTTCCTCCGCTCCTGAATGGTCAAATTAAAGGAGATTCGGCTCAGCGTCTCTTCCAGCAGGCGGCACCTTCATCAGTACAGCACTTCCACAGTAAAGTACTCAATTGTCAGCCCAGATTCCCTGCTCAAATATCTGGAATGTTATTTGAATCCCACAACCTTTGGATTCAGATGTGAGGGTGCTTTCTTTGAGCTGCTTGTTCACAAAAGGTTCCTGTGCAATCTAATCTCCTTTCAAGAATATAAAAACAGAAGATAACAAATAGCTACATCGAACATAAAGAGGAAAAATGGGATAGGTGGCTCTGATGGTAGATTCAAATGGGAGGCAGCTCAAGTGGAGCATTAACACAAATGTAGAATGGTAGGGCAGAGCTATATATGCTCTGTATACTCCTCTTCCCATCTCTGGCTTCCCACCCTCAAAGTGAGCATCCAGCTTGTGAGGTGAGATTCCCCAGAGGGAGCAACCGCAGGATATTTGGGTTTGACACGGCATGCTGTATAACGCTGCATAGTATAACCTATCGAGGCTTCGCTAAAATGATTGCCAAGTGCTGATGTTAGAACTTTCGCTGCGCAGACATTTACAATGAAAGACATGAAGCGTTCTTGGCATAAAAAGGAAAGAGAGCTAATTCGGTAAATTCAAGGAACAAAATATTTCCAGAAGCTTTTGGGCTTTGGAACCAGGGAGCAAAATTGCAGACCGGCAAAGACCGAATGTTGAGCAGGACATCATGTGATGAGCTCAAAATGAGCACAAGGAAGGGAAGCTGCATTGTAGCAGAGGAGGCGTCCAAGTGGGAGATCCTGAACTTTGGTCGGAATTTTCCAGTGATTCCCACTGGATGGATCCTCCAGTCCCGCTGATGTGTACGGAGATTTCAACCCCCTGCCATGGGAGAACCTGCTGTGGGCATTTGTGAAATTCCGGTCGTCAGGTTGAAACTTCAATGGCACTTGCTTCAAATCGAAAAACTTGAAATCAAAAAAGAATGACAGTGTTGAGTTTGGGTGAAGTGCTGATGCTGCTTAACACTATATCGCGGTCGGAGAATGACTTACTGGAGGCCATTACCAAACTGCGCGGAATTCTGGAGAGTTTAAAAGGGGAAATGTGAGAATCAGGAAACCAAGCAGAGTAGGGAATGCCGGCAGCTTTTAAACGACAGCCGCAAAGAGCGTTTGGAAGAAAAACATAAGCTGCAGGGTCATAATGCAGAGCCTGAGGAGCATCACAGTGAGGTCCAAGATTGGCTGCAACGTGCTACTTTAGCTGAGGCGAAGACGCAGCATTTTACCACCGAAGCAATAGGGCAGGTACTGGCCGGAATTCTCCGGCAGTTTGCTGGCGGCGGGATTCCTGGTGGCACGGGGTGGCTTCAATGGGAAATTCCATTGAAGTGGCAGGAATACAGAATTCCGCCACCAGCCAACGGCGCTCCACTCCCGCTGCCGAGAAACACGTGGTTGGGAGGCCGGAGAAGCCACTGTTTTTTTTTTAGAAAAAGTAACATATAAAAGACTTCGAAAGGTGTTCCCTTCATTGAGAAACACCTTTGGATGTGCTGGTTAGGTGGATTGGCCATGCTGAATTGTCCCTTGGTGTCCAAAGGTGTGTAGGTTAGGTGGGGTTACGGGGATAGGGTGGGGGAGTAGGCCTAGGTTGGCCGCAGTTTCAGAGTATCTGCACCAACCTTCTGCACTGTAGGGATTCTATGGATTCTATAGGTCATAGAATTTACAGTACAGAAGGAGGCCACTCGGCCCAGCGAGTCTGCACCGGCCCTTGGAAAGAGCACCCCACTCAAGCCTGTGCCTCCACCCTATCTCCATAACCCAGTAACCCCACCCAACCTTTTTGGTCACGACGGGCAATTTAGCATGGCCAATCCACCTAACCTGCACATCTTTGGACTGTGGGAGGAAACCGGAGCACCCGGAGGAAACCCACGCACACACGGAGAGATGGTGCAGACTTTGCACAGACAGTGACCCAAGCCAGGAATCGAACCTGGGACTCTGGAGCTGTGAAGCAACTGTGCTAACCACTGTGCTACCGTGCTGCCCTGTAAAAGCTGATTGTTAATCTACTTTAGTTTCATAAAAATGTAACAATTTTAAGTTATGATGATGTGTGGCATTTTCTATTTCTTTTTAAAGAAACCGGATGTATTGTATTATTGTATTATTCCTAATGAGTTAGGAACTAATTGTCATGAGAATGTACATCCAGGTGCGATATTTACTGCTGCACTGCAGTCAGTTGCCGAGCAACAATGTATGAGTCCATCAACACATGGAGAGCTTGAACGCCTCCACCTCGTGTGCGAGGTTGGGCTGATACAGATGAAGGTGGTGTATAGAGCAGACCTTACAAGGGCGAGGATGAGCTGGCTCTTTGAGAGAGTAGAAGATGTGTGTGAACGTTACGGGGAGGGGGAGGGGTGCAAACCACGTTCATATATTTTGGTCCTGGCCGAAGCTGGAGGATTACGGGAAGGAGATTTTTAGGGTAATCTCTAAAGTGGTGCACGTGTAACTGGACTCAGGCCCTCGGGAGGCCATATTCTTGGTGTCGGACCAGCCGGGGTTGGAAATGGGCACGGAGGCAGATGTTGTAGTCTTTGCCTCGTTGATTGCCCAAAGGCAGATCCTGTTAGGGTGGAGATCAACCTCTCCACCCTGTGCCCTGGCGTGGCGGGGGACCTGCACTTTCGAGAATTGGATTACATCGAACGTTGGGGGCGGTGTTGGGAGGGTTGGGGGGGGGGGGGGGCAAGGGACTGTATTTGTTAATGGTGACTATGGGTGATTCCTGATTCCTTTTTGTCATTTGTTTATGTTAACATGCAGGCTAATGTTTGGGGTTTGGTGGGAGGATGGGATTGTTGTTATTGATATGGGGATTGACATTACATTCGTTACTGATTATTGTTTATTGTTGGGTGTAAATTTGGGAGAAAATATAAAAAAGGATGAGAATAAAAATATTCTTTTAAAAAAACACATGAAGAGCTGTCAGAACTGAATGGAGCTCCAGCATTTTGACTAAAAGTGTGATTATTTTAAACTTCTGGGAACAAGTAGACATCATACACTGTAATCGTCATCCATGCCTCTAGGTAGGTTCCATTACTCCAAGCCCCTTTCACAAACCTCCCAAGATCTACGCTGCATGAACCTTTCATCCCTGTGCCCCCATTTCCCAGCCAACATTAATTCTCCACCACAAACCTTTTCCGGCGTTTCCCCCCTCCGCCCCAAATTCAAAATGATTATCCTTGTCTACACCCCTGCATCTTTCCCTGACTCTGCAAACTTTTCCAGGGTTAAGTGAAACTCTGCTGCCCTACTCTTCCAAGGTTTGTCTCCTTTCTCTGTACTGCCACCACTCTGTGTCTGCTCCCTGAGCCTCCATTCCTCTTTGTTCCTTACGCTGGAAACCCCTCTTAAATCCCAGAGACCAAGGGTTGAATTTTCCAGCCCTTTATCCTGCCGGGACCTTCCTGTCCCGCCGATGGCAAATGCCCCGCAGTGGGTTCTACATTAACTCTGTATATGCCAGACCCTTATACTACAATATACATACAGCCTGTAGTCCAGCCTTGAGCATTATATTGTGCTAAAGAAGCTGTTGTGTTATGCTTCGTCACGTAGCACGAGCTACTTCCTTGATGTATACTCTGACAAAGGAAGGTTCAGACTTGGAGATAGATTTAACACATTTATTGAACAGTTAACAATTCTCCTACTTGGGTTTGACTCTCCTGCTAATCTAATAATGGTAACTCAAGCAGTCTGCTCTAATCCATACGGTGGGTGTGATGCTTCCCTGATCTGCCCCTGTCTCTTTGAGTGGCGCCTATGGAAAGAGAAAGGAGCATGTGTGCCCTGTCCTTTTATATGGGTAGCCCCCTTGTGGTAGTGTCATCTCTGGGTGTGTCTTGACTGCCCATTGGTCCTGTCCTATCTTACTGACCTATTGGTTGAATGTCTGCATGTCATGATGTCTCTGGTGCTCCCTCTAGTGTTTATTTAGTCCCAGTGTATTTGCATTAACCCCTTGTGTATTTACAGTGATGCATGTCACCACAGAAGCTATCTAAATGCACTTGCTGTTTGGAACGGGAGCTGTGTGTGTAATCATGTGCAGAGCTCTCCTCTGGGTTGGTGAATGGGAGTTCCAGCTGGGCAGGAATGTAAGGAGGGGGCTACCTGATGCTAGATTTCACACTGCAGTTATGAGTTTAACCTTTTCACTCAAAGAATGTGAACATCGCTGGCCAGGCCAGCATTTATTTCCCATCCCCAACTACCCTTGAGAAGGTGATGCTAAACTGCATCCTTCAATCGCGCCGAACATTGTGCAGTCATCAGCGAACATCCCCACCTCTGACTTTATGATTGAAGGGAGGCCATTGATAAATCAGCTGAAGACATTTGGACCTAGGACACCTCATTGAGGAACTCCTGGAACAGAGATAATTGGTCTCCAGCCGCCACAGCCATCTTCCTTTGTGCCAGGTGTGACTCCAACCAGTGGAGGGAGAATTTGCCCCGATTCCCCATTGATTCCACTTTTGCGAGAACTCCTATCAGAATTCCTTTGGTTTGACATTAAAGCCTGCGGAAAAAAGGTAGGTTCATTTTCAAATGTCACTTGCAAGATTGGGAATCCAATAATTTCTCTCAATGTTTTTTGCAGATTTGTGCCTGGAGTGTGGATGATGCTGGCAAAGCAGCTTTAATAACCTATTCCAGGAGAAGTTAGTTGCTGAGGGGTTCCTTGCGCTGTTACAGACCTTAGGACATTTGTGTCCTCTTGATGGTAGTTAGGTTGAGAATTCCATTGTTAGAATTGCAGTTTGATGGAGGAAAAAGTTGACTTTTTCAAAATTGATGGGGTATACCCAATACTGCCACAAGGGGGTGGTGGTACACCAGTAAATGTTACTTAAGTTCCAGCAAAAATCTCATTCACATTTTAGCTATCGCACATGCTAGATGGAGGTTAGTCTTAGGCACCATGGCAATTGATGATTGTACCCTAATCCGAAGTGACATTGGGGCCTGTACTGAAATCAATATCCTATTATGCAGCGTACACCCAGCCCCTGATTCGTAAGAACTCAACCTAGCTAGGGGGTTTGCCTCTAACCAAATTTCTTTGAGGGTCAAATATAGAATACTGTCAGAATTGGGGTAAAGAACGTGTATCCAATAAACACTGACATATATAAGAGTTTAGATACCTTCAACCATATCAACCAGGGGTTGGTTTAGCTCGCTGGGCTAAATCGCTGGCTTTTAAAGCAGACCAAGCAGGCCAGCAGCGCGGTTCGATTCCTGTACCAGCCTCCCCGGACAGGCGCCGGAATGTGGCGACTAGGGGCTTTTCACAGTAACTTAATTGAAGCCTACTCGTGACAATAAACGATTTTCATTTTCATCAAAATCTCGGCTCTCTGCCAGCAATGCAGGTAAATAAATATAAAGGTATAAGAAAATCAATAGAAATACATCAATGTCTGGTGGAGGGAATGGATCAAGTTCCTATTTCAGCTCATAGTGGATTTATTTCTACCCACAGGGAAATAAGACAGAAAAGATTTAGCCATTGTTAACTATTTTGTGTAACAATGAAAAAAAAATCACATCAGACTAAATTTTTAAATAACTTAAAAACATAACATAACATGACACCGCTCTGCGGAGAAGGGTTATTGGACTTTTGGGCATCTGAATGGTGAGGTTGGAGGTGGTCCTGACATGGCGCCTCAGGCATCTTTTCTGTGTAACAGGGAAGTTAACAGGCAGCTTACCAGCAAAGAGGGATTGAAGTTCAGGTTGCTGTATTGTCAGTTGTGGGTCTGTGGTAAGCAATGATGTGGAGATGCCGGCGGTGGACTTGGGTGGCACAGTAAGAAGTCTCACAACACCAGGTTAAAGTCCAACATGTTTGTTTGGAATCACTAGCTTTCGGAGCACAGCTCCTTCCTCAGCGGAGTCACTTCACCTGATGAAGGAGCTGCGCTCCGAAAGCTAGTGATTCCAAACAAACCTGTTGGACTTTAACCTGGTGTTGTGAGACTTCTTACTGTGGTAAGCAAGGGAGGGGGTGACCAGATTGGAAGTGGGGGGATGGGATGAGCGGTTTGAGAGACTGGACGAATCAAGAGGTTATGGCGGCTGAGGATGCCGAGTGGAATAGATGTAATTGAGGGCGGGATGTAGGGATGCTAACTGTGACTGGGTGGTTGGAGGGTTTATTGGTTGTAAACTGTTATGCCACACGCAGGCCTGGTTTTTCAGGGTGTCACCAGAGCTGGCTCTGGCTGTGTCTGAGCAGTGGTTCAAAAAAGTGTGGTCTGTGAGGGTCTTCGAGGTAGTTCGCGGGCTGATCCAAAATTAAAGTCACCAAGGCTGCTGTTCGGTGAGAATGGTCTGAGAGACCTTTTGCTCCACATTCGGCCTAAGTATCCTGCGCTCACCGACGCAGGCCTGAAATACCTCCTGCTATTTCCAACAACATACCACAGCGAGATCGGATTATCAACACTGGTGAGGCTAAAAACGAAGAAGAGGAGAAGGCTCTGGCCTGTGACTAAAGCTCTTCAGCTTGAATCCGAGCATCACCTCATTGGTGTCTCATTAAGAGCAGTACCATTCTGACCATTAATTCTGGTGCGCTTTTTTGCAGTGCCAAGCGAAGGCGGGTGGGGGGGGGAGGACTTGCAGGTGGTCCGTGGGGTCATTTGCCCCAGATAAATGGGCCGCGGAAGAAAATGTTTGAGAACCACTGCCTCAGAGCAAAGTAATTCTGCAGCGGGCACATTTAGCAGACAAACTTCAAGTCCGAATACCTGTTTCACCCACACTGACATTTTGCCCCTTGCCAATGTCATGGGTGGCATACCTCCGGGCCAGAATGAGCTGGCGCTGGGCGCTGTGGAATAGCCACTTTCCTGGGGCTTCCAGGTTGATGCTCAATGCTTGGAAATTAGCCTCACAGTATTTTACTCAGAAGAAAAAGGGATTGTTTTAAGAAATGCTAATTATTCAAATTGGGGCTTGACAGTTTTTAAAAATCTGTATCCAATGAGAGTTTCTGAAACTTGAAGCTTTAATGCCGCAGATTAACATTTTAATTAAAAATATCAGGTGCAATCAGAGATATCAAGTAAATGACTTTTATCTTCATGTTTATTATTGGTTTGGTGGTGTTGAGCCTGGTTGATTTTGATGACATTTTGACTCGCTTTAATTCAGCTCTGTGCATTTGCTGAACCTAACCAGGTCAGTAAACAATACAGAAATGAACATCGTAAATTTAAATCACCGTCCGATTTACAGTGCTCTGCCTATGAGCACATCGGCTATAAAGCTATCACATCGCTGAGATATTCCCATGTCTTCCACCATTTTCGCTTGATTTGAAAACGAGCTATGTTGCCATGTCAACAATTCAGTTCTGGCCCTCTGAGCCTGAAGTGGACGGGGTTACATTACACCCACTGACCCAGGATACCCAAGAGTATGTTGTGTAGCCGACTGCAAAGGGCAAGTCATCAAGCACAACTTTTAGCCTCCTTGGATTAAAGCCAGATTAAATATTGGCTCCTCAGACAGCATTTTTCACATAAACATCTGCAGGATTAAATCAGCAAATGGATATTCCTCATGAATTGATGGAAGTGGAGGTGCTACCGGGAGTAGGGAGGGGGTCAGTGCCCTGAAGTTTATACATTCTTAATTGTTTTTCCAATCTACTTGCGTCAGGAATGCACATTTTGTTAAGATGAGGGTGGGGGAGGACTTTAACTTGGACTGGATTTCAGTGGGGTGAGCATCAGAGATGGCTGACGTCAGCCACTTGAGGCCTGGGCCGTTAGCTCTCCAAGACTTCAGTTACACCCTGACAGCCAGCTGTCGGCCCCAATCAAGCAAAAAGAGACAGCTGACTGGGGCCATGGGTGGTTCATTGGCTGATCATTCAGTCAATGGCTTCAAAACGACAACTTGCATTTATATAGCACTTCACTGTATTAAAACACTGCAAGATGCTTCACAGGGACATTATTATACAAAATAGGAGACCGTCACACCAGGAAATATGGGTCACATGATCAACAGCTGGGTCAAAAAAGGTTGTGTCAACAACAATAGGAAACGATGACTGAGAGCAGCCAACAACTTTACCAGCTAACCATAAACATATTGCACTGTTCAAAGGAGACCTGGGGCGAGATTCTCCGTTGTCTGACGTCAAAATCACGCGATTGGGCAGAGAATAGGTTCCGAGGCTAAAGTCGCGGCCAGCACCGATTTGACGCCAAATCGCTATTCTCCATCACCTCGACTGTAGCGTCAATGCGGTCCGGAACGCATGTACAGTAAACCCCGTATGCATATCATTAGTGGGCCCAACCCGGTATTCTCCGGGGCCTCTGCGATGCTCCGCCTCCAATGGGCCAAGTTCCCGATGGCATGGTTCACTTGTGCTTTTAAAAATCATGAAGGGGGTACGGAAAGTGTCCAACATCGGCATAGTTGGCTGACAGGTGTGCCGCTGGCCGGGAGTCCTCTGCCAGGGCTGGGGGGAGTAGCAGAGGGGGGGGGGGGGTTGGCCAGGAGGTGGGCTGTGGGGTCGGGGTGGACGGGCACGGAACACCATTGCCGCAACTGGCAAGGCGGCCATGCACTGCGCATGCTGCTCACAGCCATTGTAAACACGGGTCATAAAGGTGTCTCCCCAGGCCGCCCCCTAGGTGCACTCTGGTCCCAGCTGACCCATCAGCTGTATGGGAGCGCTCAACACAACCAGTGCCATCTTGTTGGCTGGGATGGTGTGTGTGGGGAGTAAAGTGTGTATATGCAGCTGCAGCTCGTCAGTCTCCCGAGTGTCAATCACGGACCTGGCGAATCCCGCACCGTTTTTCATTGGAATTGATTGTGTTCCTTGTGATGTCAGTGCTAGCCCCTCCACAGTTGCTGAATCGGTCCAGGTTCGGTGGCAGCTTTGCTGTCGTAAATGTCCTCAAATTCTGCGTTGCCGTCAACACTTAGTCTCAGAAACTAAACACACTCCAGTTGTTTATAAAACACAAGAACATTGCTGATCAACAATGGCAGCCATGGGTCACCTGATCTGATATTGTGATGTTGACTGCTTCTTTGTAAAATCTATGGGCCCGATTCAGCGAACAAAAGTCAAAGTCCTTGTTTGGTGGGATGGTTCTCAGCGGCTACAGTGCCGAGATCCACCCCACTATTCATCGGCACATTGCCGGTCTTTTGGGCCTCGCGGAGTTTCTCAGAGATTTCCTGCTGGTGAGCTGAGCTCGCCAACAAGAACGTCTCCTCACAGGTCGGGGTGTCATTTTGAGCGGCAGCCCCGATCTATAAAATCCCCCTCCTTTCAGGCTCCCCCTGCTTTCTGGACCCCCTCCAATAGGCAATGGGTCTGATGCCTGGCAGAGCCAACCTGGCACATGGGCAACCTGGCACTGCCAGCCTGGCACCATGGAAGTGCCAGGGTGCCAAGATGGCACTGCCAGGATGCTTGGGTTATGGGGAATGCCAGGGCAACACCCCACCCTGTCCCCAACCACCTATGGGTCTCTAATGGCCTGTGACACCCCCATTAGGCCTGGCCCATGTTTGTGGAACCCAGTGCTAAATGGTGCCCTGGTTAGGTCCCCACTGACTGTTGATTCATGGGTGCTGGGTAAATCTTGGTATTTAAATTAGTCAATTGGATCATTTAAATATGCAATCTAGACCTTGCCCAGCTTGGATTAAAATTTCTGCAGCGGATCACCTGAGTTAGGAAATATATCCGAGGTGAAAATAGGTGTTCTTCGCAGTAGCACAGACGATTAGCTTTTCTCAGGGTGAAGTATAATAGCAGTGTTGCGAAGAGTCTGTTTCAGGCCCAGATGGTTGCCAGAGAGATGGATGGATCTGGTGGCTAGTGAATGAAGTTTGTACCGGGGCCTGAAAATTATGGCAAGAATTATCCGGCCGTTACGACTCACTATTCCTGCCAGCCCACAGGTTTCCCGATGGTGTGGGGTGGCTGCAATTGGAAATCCCATTGCCAAACGGTGGGAAGATAGAATCCCGCTGCCAGTGAATAGCGTGTGCAACCGAGACTGGAGGACTGGAGAATCCAGCCATATATTTAGCTGGGAAAATTTCTGCTCATCCAGAACTATGGCTGGGATTCTCCGTTTGGGAGACTGTTCTAACCCACACGAGGCCTACGGGGTTGGAGCAATCAGTCTCCCCGTGAGTCCCCCGAATATGAGCTCCCTCGCTAAGGGGCAGGGAGCCCAGGGACGTTCATGGTTGTGATCTGTATAAAGTCGGCCAGGTAAGGAGTCGACAGCAGACCCGGCTGGGATCTGTATATTGTAAATATAATTGCTTTGCAATAATCCAAGATTTCTTTTGACCATCTTTGTTTGGGTTTGTATGTGGCCTACTAAAGAGACTATGTTCTTCTGCTGGAGATGAATTGCACCTAATTTGCCGTCCCCCTGGCCATCCTCCCCACCCAAACCAGACTGCCCTGTCCCCACACCAGGGGTCACCTAAAAATGTCCCCGCCCCCATAGGCCCCCCAGAAGAGAGACTTCTGCCAAGAAACCCCCCGGAGAGTGATCCCAGTCTGTGTGCGAGAGAGCAGTCCAGACAGAGTCAGTAAACAAAAGTAACTGCTTTAACACTCACCTGGGCAATACACCTGCTGGCTTAGGCAGGGGGAGCAGCACCTGTCAATTCCAGGAAAGAGAAAACCAGTCTGCTGGGTTCACACCTCCTCAGATCTTTGATCTGCAAGCCATTCATTCATTTCCCTTTGACATTGCTTTTCCTGGGCTGTGATTGACAGCTTCCACACAAACCCAGCTGTCGGCAATGTTCCATTCATCTCCCTTTACGGTTGAGTACGTTGAACTGATCAGCTGAGAAACTAATCACAATGTTTATAAATATCTTTGCTTTGTCAAGCTTTGATTGACAGCTCCTGGACCCCCTCAAACAGAAGTAAGTGCTTTCCAATCATCTCCCTTCATGGTTGAGTAATTTGCGGCACAGAAGCACAGTAGTTAGCACTATTGCTTCACAGCAGCAGGGTCCCCAGGTTTGATTCCCAGTGTTAGAGGTGAAAATATTCACACGAAGGCCTGAGGATGAGTATAAAGAAGCAGTTTATTATTTCAGATCTGGGAGAAAGATTTGGAGACTACACAGTCTCGCAATCCTCTTTCTCACTTGAGCTAAGGTTCGCATTGGGTGAATATACAGATTCAAGGGGCGGAATTAGTTGTATTCTCATTTACATACAATCAATCAACTATATTTGCATTTCAATTCATTACATGCAGTCAATCAATTTTCTTAGCATCACAGTTATCACATATATGGTTAAAGTGGGTGTTTTCTTACCCGATCCTAACTTCATACAGAAGTCATTCAAAACTAACACAAGGATATGTCCTGTCTACAGTGGAGGACCTTGAGCTTATACGTTGCATTCCTTGTTCTGTGAAGCTGTTATCAGCAGCTGTTGAGATACTCCCTAGGTTCTCATGAGGTAGTTTACACAATTTGTAACTTATTGTTCAGGAATATGGCTAGTTAGTGTTGCTTTAATAGCAACAGCCAATTTGTGTCCTTTCTGATATTATCAAGCATTGTGTATACACTATCTATTTCTACAAATTGCCTCTTCTAAACAGGCATCTAAGCCAATGAGTACTTTTTGTTTCATCCGAACTATTCAAAAGTAATATAGGAGCACAAATATAGTTACAGATCCACCTATAATTTATATCATAGTCCAGTATCAGAAAATGCCCTCCAACAGTTCCCCCTTTTGGTCCTGGAATAAGTTTACTGAATCCCAGATGACCACAAGGGTTCAATATGAGGGCAGCAGGGTGCGTTTAATATGGCCTTTGGGGCATGCAACGTCCCAGATGTTCCGTACATACACCGTGCATGTGATTCAAAGATCACCCCTCAAATGAACCCATGTATGTCACACTTAATGTCTTGATATCAATCATTCCTGCCTCCCTGACTAACTCTGCTGTCTGTAATTAAATGATGTTATTCATAACAATTTTCAAGTAAGCTCATCTAACAGTCCCACACTCTCTGCCACTAACTTTCACTCTGAAGTAGTTCCTCTGTGTGTGTCTGTGTGCTTTTTTGTCAAGCATGGATTTTTCGTTAACTGGTGGTAACGCTTAACTGATTGACGGATCTTGAATCTTCGTTCCCTCAGAGTTTCTGCAAGATGTGGGACCATCTCTGGCTATTTATAATCCTAACTCAAATGATCATTGCTAGGCCTATAGTGGTGGAACTAAGGGGTACAAATGTTATAGCGATAGGAGATGCAGTATTTTCCTTTTCCTCTGTCAACTTAAAATGCATGTGGCAGGTGTAATCCCTCAGACACAACCATGAGTCCTGATTAACCCACATTCGTCCAACTCTCCCTGTCCCACCAGGCCTTGGTGAGATATTACCTGAGGGAGGTGTTAGACTGTATGATTCCAATATCCTCCAGTTGGTTGTGCGTCCGGCCCTGAGACCAGTGTGATGATAGGAAACATCAGGACCATCTCTACCCTCATTATCTCGTCCATTTTGCAGTTGGGGGTCGCTAAGTATACTCTGGTACCTTGAAAGTACAGTTGTCCAGTGTCCATTGTCATTTGGCTAGCTTAGCCAGTTGTGGGCTGTCAATTTAATCAGGCACCTCCCCCCTTTAGATCTGATCAAGGTTGTGGCTTAGCTGCCCCTGTCAGTGCCTTCCGGCTGTCTCCCTTTCTCAGTCGATGAGTTTGTTAATTATTGTTGATTGTCTTAGTATGTGTCCCTAACACTGTTGTCCTATTCAATTGTATACCCAGGCCCTCTTTTCCAAAGCTGGCTGGACCTTTCTCTGCTTTCTCTAATATTCTCTTCCTTATTCCTGTAAGTTGTTCCACCTTTGCATTTAACCTTTGTGTGTCTAGTGACTTTACCATGGAAGTTTATGTGTTAAGTCATGTCACTGCATCATTGATACATGATTATGTATAGGCCGAACACGTATGTTATTCAGGGGTTAGTAGTTCTCATATATTACAACCTTTTCATATCTATTCTCCTCGTGGTTACGCACCTAATTCTGTTGCGCTTGAACCCGACCCAATGTGCTTTTGCCTGATTAATTAGCCAGTTTACAATAACTCAACTATCTCAAATTCCAGAAGCTACTGCAAATATTGTGCCACTTGTAGTTACTTGTAAAGTAAAACACAAAAGATCCATTCTGCATGGAACAGAGTGGGTTAACTAATCTGAATATATCTGGCAATTCAAATCTTAAGATTTGTAAGTTCCAATTAAAAATACATCTTCAGCTATTTTTTTTAAATTACTTTATCAGAATTACAAAGCCAGAGCTCAGTGTGTGGACAGGGGCAAACCCCTAATCCAGCTCCTCGCTGCTCCAAAAATCAATTCAACTAAATACAAATTAAGGAGACATTCCAAATCCAGGCATTAACAAGCACGGGTCAATTCTCTGCTGGTTTGAAAAGGCGGTGGAGTAAGAGTTCTCTACCAGACGTCATTTTGTCACCACCCTTCTTTTGTTTAAACAAGAAACATGATCATGGACATATTTTATTTACCCATCTGTCCTTTACACTTAATTCTGCAATTTCAGAATTAATACATCTGCGTTGAGTCAGGGAAGTTTTAACCCTGAACTAATGAAACACCGGATTGGTCATATGTGTTTCAACTATGCTAACTTCCAATGAACACCATAAAACTAATCATTTCTTATTCTTACATACGTGGTTTTGTACTCTGATAAAAATTCCTCGTGTATCAAAATTACCCTGGAAATGTCAATGATAACCTTTGAAAATAAAAATTTGTTAATTACACTCAAACTACCATCTGTAAATCACAATGTCAGACGACACACAAATATCACCACACTCACAAAGGAAACCTACCACTTCAGTGCTTTAACCAAACTTAGTTAGGTAAAAATCTTTCTGGAGCCTATTCTAAAGTTGCAAATTATAAACTCAAGGTTACTTCTCAGAAGATAAATCATAGCAGAGAG
Organism: Scyliorhinus canicula; assembly: GCF_902713615.1. NCBI lineage: Eukaryota > Metazoa > Chordata > Chondrichthyes > Carcharhiniformes > Scyliorhinidae > Scyliorhinus > Scyliorhinus canicula. The sequence goes on from NC_052160.1 coordinate 122,306,886, forward strand.
ATATTAACATTCACAGGCCAAACACACACATTCTCACAGGTCGCAAATATCAGAGTTAACTGTCAGCCCTCTCTCATGGCCACAGATTCTCAAAGAGTCAGCAATTTCACAATCGCTTGATTAAAATACTGAACAAAATCTTCCATTCTCCTTCGTCATAAAACTTTACCTGTGTTATTCCATTCAAGTCAATTTCCACTGGTTGATTTTATAGGCATTAGCTATTTTTAGAGACGTATCTTTTTTTGTGCAGATGACCTGCTTGCTGAAATTATTAAATTTTGTACAGAACCTAAGGAGGCGGAGAACTTGGAATGATGCCATTTGCGTCTTTTACGTGATCTCAAACATTATTTATTCTTTCCTTTAATGTTACTCAAATTTCTATCTTGTTCTTTAAACTGATTTCAATTTTCAATGTTTGCTATTTAACCAGTGTTTGAAAGAGATATTACAGTTTTTTTTTAACTCAAATGAATTGAATTACTGTCGAGTTTATCTGGACGGCTTGAATGGCTTAATCACAAACTGAAATCCGATCTCGGCAAATTTGAAACGACCTGAAGTTCTTCTAGACAAGAATCCATTGTTAAGTTTCTAACCTTAATCTTGTATTTACTGTACTCCCCTTTTTTTTTGTTTTGGGAGGGGGTTTGTCATCCTCAGATATTTCTGAACAAAAAATTTGTTGATCTTTTCTGCCCCTTTTCAGCCCCTTTTTTTTTTACTGTGCCGCAGAGCGTCTTATTGAAATCCAGCCGGCTTCCACATTTGATTAATTGGGTTACAATGCTCCTGGGTGAACAAAAGCGACATTGTACCTTCCCCGCCTCATTCCTCAATGACCATGAGGTCTGATCTTTTGGATTTTACTTTATTTGATTTTTTTTCTTTTCCTTTGGACATAGACATGGAGTCCAGACTGTACAGATCACAATCTACAACCGAGGTACTGAAGCAGCAGCAGATCCAGAGCTTAGGGTCAGCATAGAAAATGCATTGCCCCTCCAAGAAACAGTCCGAAGAACTGAAGACTCAAGGCAGGCTCAATAGTGAGTCAATTGGAAGCAGAGATTTTACAAATATAGATCAGCTTCAGGTTTACATAAGAAAAAACTAGAAGAAACAGATTAATGCGTTTCCCTATGCAGTAGAAGCCCATAGCCACTGATATTAATGGAATACAGGGCAATGATGAAAAGCCCTCCAGGCATTGAATTTATATTTGAGTGTTCAAATAAATTTGATAAGTAAGTGAGCACCTTTAATAACAGAAGGCGAAAGCTGATTGAATCCATGGATTAATCTTTGTGCAGCCTCGCAGTGAATTATGGAATCTTCAGAGGTGAATTCATACATGATTGTATAGCTGTTGGAGCCTTAGATAAAATCTTATCCGATCTTTTGAAAACAAGGGAAGATTTAACTCATAAAAGCAGTACAAAGAGCATGTTATTTTGAGCTTCGGAAGCTAAGAAGAGTGGATGTTTGTGGGGAAAGTGATATCCCTTGGAAAATAATAAATAACGCCATTCAATATGTTGGATACAAACGAGGAAGTGTAATGAAGCAAAGCCCATGAAATTGTGAAAAAGCACATCAACTGCCATCTTGAGATGCTCTTGGTATGTGCATGGGGGGCGGGGGGGGGGGGGGGGGGGGGGGAGTGGAGGAAAACCCAACAGAAGTAGTAGGAATGCCCAGCAGATCAGTGTCACAACTGTTACACAGCAGTTACAAAATACCCGCAGATCCAATGTTCTCGTAGCTCATAGGAAGAAAGATACCATAATGAAACCAAGTAAATTCTAAGTAGTGGAAATGCCACAAATAACCTTCTTCTGAGAGCTTAGCGAAACAGAACATTATTATTGGAGCATTAAATTAGAAGTTGATGGTCACCCCACGGAATTCAAGCTGCTACAATGTTGCAGCACTATCTGATTAAGTAAAATGGCTTAAAAATGTCACATTACAAACTTCCACAATCCAGTTACATGGCCTAGGTGGGGCTACACCAGAGGTAATAGGCTAACACCTGACGAGATTAGGATAGAAAGATGAAGAAATGATTGAACCCCTGTATGTTACGCAGAACCAGAATTTATCACTATTGAGCAGAAAAGTGTGTTTTCAGCTGAGGCTAATTTACAAGGTTGATGAAATTGCTGATGAGCATTTCAGTAATACATTCAGAAAGGAGTTTTCCTTATTTTCAAGCTTAGGAGAGCTGAAAGCAGAACATCACATAACCCCCCTAAGGGAAATGCTAAACCTATATGTTCCTTCACAGTGAGAACAATTCCTCAGCCATTCTGAGACAGAGTCCAGAGGAAGATTGAACACATGTTACAACAAGGAGTTGTTGCTCCATTAACCACATCGATGAAGTGATATTCCAGATTGGTCACAGAACCAAAGCCTAATGCTTCAATTAAAATCTGCGCAGATGTGATTCAAGCAAGCTAGGAGGGCACAAGAGCATCAGTGGCTATAAATGTCGCCATATTAACAGAAACACCCTCTTCACACAAATGGTTCCTAACAGTAACTTTTGGCAGCTGAATCCAGCTTGCTTTCATCACCCCATTTGGTCCTTATTGTTTTAACAGGTTACCATTCAGTATTGCTTATGCACCTTGAGATATTCCAAAAAACGACCCTACAAGGCATTGGAGGAACAGCATGCCCTATGGATAACACTCTCTCACATGGTTCATAAAGGGAAGAACGTGACCATCAAATGATAGCTGTCCTCAAACCCCTACAAGATACAGATTTGGCAATGGGGTTGGAAACCTGAGGGAAATTCAGAGTGGAGAGGAGAAAAACTGGCAGTGAGAAGTGGGGAATTATTAACAGACAAGAAGGATCTATCAGGTAGTAGTATCAAGGTAAATAGTATACATGGAGAGTTTGATAAAATCAGAATAAGCAATAGTTAGTCATTGGATGGAGTCAGAGTTGGGGAGAAAGTAAAAGAGCCTAAATCAGAATGGATGTGAATTCACGGGGAGTGGTTAATAGAACATAGAACATAGAACAGTACAGCACAGAACAGGCCCTTTGGCCCTCAATGTTGTGCCGAGCAATGATCACCCTACTCAAACCCACGTATCCACCCTATACCCGTAACCCAACAACCCCCCCTTAACCTTACTTTTAGGACACTACGGGCAATTTAGCATGGCCAATCCACCTAACCCGCACATCTTTGGACTGTGGGAGGAAACCGGAGCACCCGCAGGAAAACCACGCACACACTGGGAGGACGTGCAGATTCCGCACAGACAGTGACCCAAGCCGGAATCGAACCTGGGACCCTGGAGCTGTGAAACAATTGTGCTTTCCACAATGCTACCGTGCTGCATTGGTGAACTGCAGGCACGGGTTGACAAATGGTACTATGATATTATTGCTGTAACAGAGACGTGCAGAATGGAGTGCTGCTGTGATTTGGAAGCTTTCCGGGTGTCTGGGGGCATGGGGGTTAAAGTGACCAAGCCACTTCAAAGTTTCCACAGTATACAGACAAGAGTGAAGATTTTGATCAGAGAGCTGCCTGAAGTCATCATGCCAAGAGTGATCTTCAGGTTTCCCAGGGCTAGGAGGGACAGTCCAAACATGAGACCCTCATTGTGGGGGAGAGTCCTGAGGTCAACCCCTTGCCTGCAACCCAAGCCCACCAAACTTCCAGGACCCTTACCTCTGTAGCCTGGCAGTAGCAGAGGGGCACATAGGCACAGGACTTACCTCCATGAGCCCCCTTGGGGTCCAACACACCAGGCCAAGGTGTCATTGCTGGGGGCAGAGCCAGGGGGCAGTGAACTGTTGGCACTGCCAAGGGGTGGACCCTGAAGGGGGGAACCTGATAAGGGGGATCGGGTCACCCTCTTGCATGTGTGGGGAAGGGGGGGACTGACTCCTTATTTTAGTGGTGGGGGAGGATGCCCCTCTTTGCTGAGCGATTTGGTGTGTTCCCCTTGCCATTGGGGGTTACCATTTCCATTGTGGGGGAGGACTGCTGGCCTGTGAACACTGGGGTGAGGCTCCCTTTAAAAATGGAGTGCTAAAATGGGTGAAGGGGTTGGGGGGGGGGGGGGGGGGAAGGGTGGACAGCATGCTTCCTGATATGCACATTTTGAAATAGTAAACATGACTGAATCCCAGCTGGCAGGTGCTGCCAGCAGGAAGCAACTTTTACAGATGTACCATAGAAAGCATCCTATCTGGCTGCATCAGAGCCTCATATGGCAACTGCTCGGCCCAAGCCCGCTAGAAACCACAGAGAGTCATGAACACCGCCCAGTCCATCACACAAACCTGCCTTCCATCCATTGACTCCATCTACACCTCCCGCTGCCTGGGGAAAGCGGGCAGCATAATCAAAGACCCCTCCCATCTAGCTCACTCGCTCTTCCAGCTTCTTCCATCGGGCAGGCGATACAAAAGTCTGAGAACATGCACAAACAGACACAAAAACAGTTTCTTCCCCACTGTTACCAGACTCCTAAACGACCCTCTTATGGACTGACATGACCAACACTACACCCCTGTATGTTTCACCCGATGTCAGTGTTTATGTAGTTACATTGTGTACCTTGTGCTGCCCTATTATGCATTTTCTTTTCTTTACATGTACTTAATGATCTGTTGAGCTGCTCGCAGAAAAATACTTTTTACTGTTCCTCGGTACACGTGACCATAAACAAAATCCAATCCAAGCAATCCGGTTTTCCCGCTGGCGAGAGCACTTAGTCTACAGATGGGGGAATCGCGCCCAAAATGGTTTTGACAAGATCGAAGGTCTTCTAATTTCATCAGTACGACTGGCACACTATGATCCAGAGTTGCCAACAATTGTAGCAGTAGATGCATCATCGACAGGATTGGGAGCTGCGCTGTTTCAGGTTTTAAAAAAAAGAAACAATTTATTATTGATGTGCCCATCAATTCACTCGAGACATGATAGGAAGTAAACTGTGGCTTTAATAGACTTACAACTGAGCCTGCCTGCGACCAGAAGAACTGAGGGCAGACTCACAAGGCTGCAGCACTTTATACTTCCGGTAATGGGAGGGGCCATGGGCGGAGCCGAGGGTGGAGCCCTGTACAAGCTCCTTATCACCCCCTGTGGGCAGAACCGCGCAACGGCTCACAGACAGAGCCCACAAGGACACAATGCTATACAGTGTGAACACGATACTATACAGTGTGAATTACATGATGTACATTCACCACAATTATACCGCAAGATCTCTCTGGGACAGAGAGAAAAAGTGTGCAACCATCGAGAGAGACGCATTCGCAGTCACATAGGCCGGCGAGAAGTTCTCTGATTAAGGTTTAAAAGTGAAACTGACCACAAATCTTTGATTACTCCTCTTAACCTAAAGAAAAGTACAAAAAAGACTCATGAGATACGATTTAGTTAGTGATCAGGGGCGAAATTCTCCGACCCCCAGCAGGGTCGGAGAATCGCCCAGGGCTGCCGAAAATCCCGCCCCCGCCGTGGCAGAAATTCTCCGCCACCCGGGAATTGGCGGGGGCGGGAAACACGCCGCACCGAGCGGCGAGTCCGCTGTGGCAATTCTCCGGCCCGCGATGGGCCGAAGTCCCGCCGCTGGGAGGCCTCTCCCGCCGCCGAGGTTTGACCACCTCTGGTGGCGGCGGGATCGGCGGCGCGAGCGAGCCCCCGGGGTCCTGGGGGGGGCGCGGCGCGATCGGACCCCAGGGGGTGCCCCCACAGGCCCACGATCGGGGCCCACCAATCGGCGGGCGGGCCAGCGCCGTGGGGGCACTCTTTCCCTTCTGCCGCCGCCACGGCCTCCACCATGGCAGACGCGGAAGAGAATCCCCCAGCACGCATGCACCGGTGGTGACGTCAGCGGCAGCTGCCGCTGACGTCACCACCGGTGCATGCACGAACCAGCGAAGGCCTTTCGGCCAGCCCCGGCGCCGGGCGGCGGGCATCAAAGGCCGCTGGAGCCACTTTGGGCGCCAGTCGGCGTGGTGCCAACCGCTCCGGCGCGAGCCTAGCCCCTCAATGTGAGGGCTTGGCCTCCAAAGGTGCAGAGAATTCAGCAGCTTTGGGGAGGCCCGATGCCGGAGTGGTTGGCGCACTCCGCTACGCCGGGACCCCCCACCCCGCCGGGTAGGGGAGAATCCCGCCCCAGAAAAGGATAGGATCAGAAAAAAAAACACATGCATTATCAAAAATCCCACCGGAAGGAATCAAAATGGAAGATTCAAATTTTATTGAGTAAGTGGAAGCATATAGTATGCTCTTTACTAAACACCAGTCGCTGAGAAAAGATTACAAGGAAAAAAGCAATTTCAACAGCAGGATGATTAGTGCATCAGAATAAAAGAATATTACCAGAGCAGATGGCTGCATTACACTCCTAACAACCCAATATGTTGCTAATACTTCAAACAGAGAAAACATCTCCCCATTATCGACGATTTCTTAATTTTGAATGACAGACGTCCCTAAAACACTTTAACTCGACATTCTCCAGAAAATCCAGCAAGATCACTTGGGATGGGTGAAATACGGAAGAGCCCAGCAGTCAGTCTAGTGGTCAGGCATCAGCCACTCCATGGAAGAGTTACTCACAAACTATCTTATATATGAGGTGACTAGCCAACAGTACAGCAAACCACCGGCACCCTCCACTTAGGCACCATGATCGGAACAGGCGTGGAGGGCCGAAGGGCCTGTTCCTGTGCTGTACTTTTCTTTGTTCTTTGTTCTTTTCCTTCAAGGCCATAGCAACGTCTGGGAATGGATTTATTTGAGTTTAAGGAAGATACAAATCTGAATGCTTAGAGCATTGGAAGGCTTGCCAGGAAATCTCTGTCCAAGGTCAAGGAGCATGGAGACTTATGTGGCACCAAGTTGGCTTTGTACAGAACCTGGAGTTTATTCTTTCCATCGAGGAATGGTTAGATATCTCCAGTTGTGCTGCAGCGTGTGATGGCAAATGTGTCAGCTTCCATTGCAGTACAACCAGCATCCAGCCAAAGTCTAAGTGCTTCAGTTGAAGCTCATTCTGGTCTCATGCACTAGCGGCTGGCTGCCATTATTGTTTTGCAAACTGCAGTTCAAATTATGTTTGGAGTGTAATGCAGCACACAAGCAACCTTCTCTCCAACAGATTACCAGGATTATTGAGGCATCAGCTTGGGTGACTGGCTAGGGGTCCAGAGACGACACTCAGGATGACAGCATTTGTGTGCTTCTCGCCCGGCCACTCCACCAGTGCTCTTACTTTGCCTGTTAGCCAACCAGCCAGCCCAAAATTGCTGCGACCCAGGCTGAGATGGTGCAGTTTGAAGCCAGACCTTCAGGAACTGTTTGAGGTCATTCCCTCCCGAGGTCATCTCAACTCTTCTCCATTAAAAGCGAAGAGCCTTCCATCACCCATTCTGCAGCCATTGATTGAAGTAGGAGCAGTAGGACATAAACAAGGGCACAAGGGTGATTAGGTTATTATTGTATTCACTATAGCATGATTTATTTTTAAAATATGAACCGGAATGTGTTGGCTTTTGTTTGTGCATTGTGACCACACACAAGCTGCATGCAGAGGGAGTGGAATATCCATTGGTTCATATCCATGGCGGTGCAGACGTGAGACACATGCAAAAGCAACATGTGTGCGGTCAATGGCACATGGGGATGCCAGTAATCCATGCAAATAGAACATAGAACATTACAGCGCAGTACAGGCCCTTCAGCCCTCGATGTTGCGCCGTCCTGTGAAACCCCTCTAAAGTCCCTCTACACTATTCCCTTATCGTCCATATGCCTATCCAATGACCATAATCCTGCTCAATCCATCTATTTCTGTAAGGAGATGTCTCTGTGTACATAGTGTAGCACCTCAGTGATCTCCGCAGCAGGGCACTGCAAACTGAGAGATGTCAGTTATGTCCAGCAGCAAATTACAGCTAGATTGAAATTCAGAGCCAGTCACTTTGATAGCTAGAGGCAAAGTGATCCTTGCCCTCCTTTCTACATGGAGCCTCGGCTGCAACAAGTGGCAGACTTTCATCACAACCTCTTCAGTGAAGTGCAGATATCTGAAGCTGAGGTTGGAGAATTTGGTCTCTGAAGATCCACTGGGGATATGAATTTCTAGGTAGTATCGTATGAATGGCCCAAAGAAATAAATAAGCTACCACGGTTCTGGCCTGGTTGCCAAATCTATTTTAAAAATTAAATCGCAATGAGAGGCTGTTTCTCACACAGTGTGGACCTCTGACACCCATCTGACCCTGACGCCTGGGTTCTGAAGAAGTCTGCAGAGAAAATCCTGAGTTAACAGGTTACTGAATCTCCACTAACACTGAAAGGGTTCAATTTACTTGAATATAAAGATGTTCATGCTTCATACTCATGGGATTTCTTCTAAATTAACCCCAGTGAACTGGGGGAATATACACCTAAAAATCAAGTTGAAAAAGTTCCAAGGTGATTCATTATGCTGCCAGCAAATGCTTCAAACTTTGCTTTGCACTGGAATGCAATTATACTGGATCCAAGATTAAACCCTTTTACACTGTCCAATTGGATAAGAGGTCATTGCCACACTGTGGCTAGTGTGAATGTAGAACCAAACTACCTCACATGAATCATAGAAATTACAGTGCAGAAGGAGGCCATTCAGCTCATCGAGTCCGCACTGGCCCTTGGAAAGAGCACCCTACCCAAGCCCACACCTCCACCCCATCCCCGTAACCCAACCCAACCTTTTTAGACATTAAGGGCAATTTATCAGGACCAATCCACCTAACCTGCACATCTTTGGACTGTGGGAGGAAACCGGAGCACCTGGCGGAAACCCACACGGACACGAAGAGAACGTGCAGACTCCACACAGACAGTGACCCAAGCCGGGAAGCGAACCTTGGGCCCTGGCACTGTGAAGCATCTGTGCTAACCACTATGCTACCATGCTGCCCTGCAGCACGTGAAATGTCCAATATAACCTGGCTGCTAGTTAGTTAAAAGTTAGAAAACATGAGACAAACTTCTTGTGGTTGTAAATTATGTGGCGTGCTTCTTGTTAAAGTGGAGACAAAAGGACGTGAGCTGCGTTTAAGGAAACCCCACTGGACCTAACATCTGTGGTGGAAAGCAGCAAGGCTGCCAACATGGCAGCTCAACACATCAGGGCAGGGCACTCCTGTGGATTGAGCCACCGTTACAACTCCCTGGAATGATAGCACCACCCTTCAACTTTTGCAGCTGTTGCTGAAGTGAACAACATTGCTTTAAAAACATGCTTCGAATTGGACCCAAAATCACGTTCACCAGTGAAGGATCATGCCAGTTTCCGAAGTCAGTCAATAACCACAAAGGTCAATAACCATTGCACTGCTTCAGTTCAGTGGCAAAATACTTGCTTTGGCTGTTTACTGCTGTTAATGTTCTTTCTATAATTCAGATCAAGATTATTTGCTTTATTTGTATCCTGAAATTATCAGTACATTGAATCCTTTGCTTTCTAAAAAGTAAAATAGTTAAATATTGATTTCCTAAAACTGACTTTCTTGATCAATATATAAAATAAGATATGAACAGATGACAATAAAATGAAAACAACGTTGATGCGTTGCAGTTACAGGTTGGAATCAAAAAATATGAATTGCCATAGTTATAGCTTATTTATAAACATAACCAACTTGCGATATTCAGCAAAAGATATTCTTCTTAATATTTTTGGGTCTTTTCTGGAATCATAACTCTAAATTACTTTGTTCTCATATCACAAATTACGGTAAGTGCCGAATGCCTGTGTCTTTGGGAATGTTAATCGTACCTTTGAGATCCAGGTGAGATTTTTAGTGACGAACTGGATATAACAAAACAGGAAACACCATCAGTTAATTATTCTTAATTACCAGCTTTATCTTCTGCCTTCATTTGGTCTGACTTGTCTTCAGTGAGCATCTCGAGAATCATACCATTCGGTCATTTTATGTTCAAAACCATGAAGTGAAGCTATCAAATCAGGTAAAAAGTGAATTAAATGCTGAGCTTTAAATAAATGCCCCCTTTAACAGTGGAAACATGATAACTAACTGCTTGGAGACATGACCATATAACCTGGTTGTCATGGGGTAGCAAAACTCAAACAGAAACCTCTTGAATTGTTATATGACAATCTTAACAGCTTTCACAAACAGTGTCTTACAGAACAACACTAGAAGCTGAGAAACAAAGAAGATGCAGCTGTGGATAAGCAAAGAAGTACTATTTTTGTGTTAACAACTAAGCAGGATGCTGGGGCGGCATGGTAGCACAGTGGGGGTGGCATGGTAGCAGATTGGTTAGCACTGTTGCTTCACAGGGATCCAGGTTCCTGGCTCAGGTCACTGTCTGTGCGGAGTCTGCACGCTCTCCCTGTGACTGTATGGGATTCTTCCAGGTACTCCGACTTCCTTCCACAAGTCAGGTGAAATGGACATTCTGATTTCTCCCTCAGTGTACCAGAACAGATGTCGTGGTGTGGCGACTAGGGAATTTTCACAGTAACTTCATTAGAACAAAGAACAAAGAAAAGTACAGCACAGGAACAGGCCCTTCGGCCCTCCAAGCCCGTGCCGACCATGCTGCCCGTCTAAACTAAAATCTTCTACACTTCCTGGGTCCGTATCCCTCTATTCCCATCCTATTCATGTATTTGTCAAGTTGCCCCTTAAATGTCACTATCGTCCCTGCTTCCACCACCTCCTCCGACAGCGGGTTCCAGGCACCCACTACCCTCTGTGTAAAAAGCTTGCCTCGTACATCTCCTCTAAACCTTGACCCTCGCACCTTAAACCTATGCCCCCTAGTAATTGACCCCTCTACCCTGGGGAAAAGCCTCAGACTATCCACTCTATCTATGCCCCTCATAATTTTGTAGACCTTTATTAGGTCGCCCCTCAACCTCCTTTGTTCCAGTGAGAACAAACCGAGTTTATTCAATCGCTCCTCATAGCTAATGCAAACATTGCAGTGTTAATGTAAACCTAATTGTGACAATAAAGATTATATTATTATTACTATTAAGAATTGGTTTTCTGTTTGAAAGAAAGAGAAAAGTTGGACTTTTGGAGATTTAAGGAACATGGAATTACCAAAAGAGGCCTTGCTGGTGAAAAGTGGCTTCAGAAAACACAGAGCTAAGTAGAACAATTTTCAAAGGACACTGGGAGTTTTGAGCTAGCATGGGGAGTGGGGAGAAGTGAGCCTGCTGGAGAGCTGGGAGATACTTTGTAACTATTCCGGTAATGTTACATATGTGCCAGAAGTGAAAATGGTTGTAAGACAAATCTTAATTGCATTGGTATGTTAATGTGAAAGTACCATTTCTTCAATAAAAGCAAGAAGTGGATGCTGGAGATTTGAAATAAAAACAAAAAGTGCTGGAAACGCTCAGCATGTCTGTCAGCATCTGTGGAGAGAGAAACAGAGTTAGCATTGAGTGTCCATGTAACACTTCTTCAGTACTCAGTGCTTTTCCAATACTTTTTGTTTTTATTCCAGATCCCCAGCATCAACAGCATTTTGTTACATTAGTGTTCACTATACCCTTTGTCCTTCCCCTCTGATGCTGAATGATCTGTGCTTAACCAAGGACCCAGTTTTATCCCCTCATCTCAATTAATTCTGGGCTCAGCACAATGTTGAACTCTTCTTCTGTCACCTTCACCTTCATGTTCTCTTCTTTGGGCAGGTGTCCTCCCTCAGCTCAATTGACCCTTTTGCTCACCTTCAGTATTCTCCCTCCCCCTGGACCCTCTCTTTAGCCTCCTACCTACTCAAAGGTCTTTTCATTGAGAACTGTTGGTGTGACATCAGCCATCTTAATTTCTCTGTCTTATTTGAAAAGGCTGGGCCTGTTCACATTGGAGTTCAGAAGATTGAGAGCTGATCTTATTGAAACATGTGAGATCCTGAGGGGAATTGACAGGGTGGATACTGAAGCAATGTTTACCCTTGTGAGATAGATCAGACCCAGGGGACACCATTTAAAAATAGGGGGCTCGATTCTTCATAGCCCGATGCTGAAATCGGGATCGATGATCAGGCGGAGAATGGATTCCGACACCGGAATCGGGGCAGGCACCGATTTGATGCCGGTCCGCCATGTTCTGTCCCCTCCAAACGGGCGTCATCGGGATACGCGGGTGCACCGTTGCAACACAGTTGTTGTGTCATCGGCCGGCCCACCTGCGATGCTCCGCCCCCGAATGGCCGAGTTCCCGATGGGCAGTCCACGTGTGGTCGCAGCCGTCGGGAACCCGGCGTGCCGGCTGCGGACAGTGTCCAACGCTGCCACACTCATCCGGGATCCATGCCGCTAGCTAGGGGGGCTTCTGCCAGGGGCGGAGGGACTGCTGGCCAGGGGGCTTCTGCTAGGGGTGAGGGGACTGGTGGGGGTTGGCCAGAGGGTGGGATGTGGGGTCGCGGTTGGCGGGTTAGCGTTTGAGCACGGCTGGCGGCATGTTTTATGGCATGACTGGTGCGGCCCTGCACATGCACGGCCCGGGGCCCAGCAAATTTCCGGCCGCTTCCGGCGTGATCTGTGGGCATTTCACGCGGCGCCAGTGCTTGACCCTCACCGGTACTGGAATCGGTGACGGGTTCTTGCCAATTTTCCTGTTGTGAAACTCCCATGGATCCTCGCACTGGCACTTAGCCTCAGGAATGGGGAATCCAGCCCAAGGAGTCTCCCATTCAAGATTGAGATGAGGAGAATGTTTTTCTCTCAGAGCGCCTTTAGCATTTGGAACTCTCTTCCCCAGAGAGTGATAGAGGCAGGATCACCGAAGAATTTTTTAAGGCAGAGGTAGATAGATTCTTGACCATCTAGGGAGTCAAACGGTATTGGGGGAGGGCCACAAAGTGGAGTTGAGGTCACAATCAGATCAGCCATGATCTTACTGAATGGCAGAGCAAGCGTGAGGGGCTGATTGGCCTTCTCCTGCTTTCATAAGTCTGTTTGTTTGTAAGCAACATATAAAACAGAATCAAAATTACTATTAAGTGGAATGGCAAATCTGCATTACCACATTCTGCTGCAATAGTTACAACTATCCTATTTGTTCGAAAAATGACCAACGAATATGAGCCGACCAACAAATATGAGGCGAGGAGAAAATATTTCACCCAGAGAGTGGTGAATCTGAGGAATTCACGACCACAAAAAGTAGTTGAAAGGAAAACATTGTGTAATATAGAGAAGGAATTAGATATAGCCCTTGGGCAAATGACATCAAGGGACATGGGCGGAAGGCAGGATCAAGGTATTGAACTGGATGATCAAACATGATCGTAATGAATGGTAGAGTAGGCTTGAAGGACTGAATGGTTGCCTCCTGCTTCTATTTTCTATGTATGTCACTCAATCTAATGCTCTGCATTGTGCATTTCATAGGTTATTCATGAAGGTATTACCTTCTCGACCTTGCCCATTACCTGAGGTGTGGCGATCCTTAGGTTAAATCACCACCAGTTAGCTCCCCTCCTCAAAGGAGAATTTGATTTTGCCTCTGGTCATCTGGGATAATGGCGACTTTACCTTGTCACATTTCATTAATGCCGCAAAAACGATGTGGCACAAGATGATTACCTGTTACGCCAGCACAGTTTCCTTGCAGCATTGCATATGTTATCCACAAAATCTACCAGCAAATTAAAACATCAAGGTTTGTACTTGAGAGTTTCCTGCTGCAACAAGTGAAATAAGCCAAGTCACAGTAAATGTAAGGAAAGGGTACTGGTAACAAGCATCCCCTTGTTAAGTTACTTCTCATCCATCAATTTCAAACAATGATATTTATCCTCTGGAACCAATGAATGAGCACATCAAGAGATTCAGACTTGGTGGCAGAAGGAAAGGTGAAGGTAACAAGGCAAGAAAATGGTCTCACAAGGTTCACAGTGGTGCTCATTTCTTGACACCCGCAACAAATTCTTGAAAGCTTGTTGGATTTATTTTTTTTGAATGACTGAAGATCTGAAAGTTAAATATTCTTATCCCTCAGGGATCACACTTCTGGTTCGCAATATAAATATGCTTGGTGTATTTAATGTGTGTGTTTTTCTATTCACTGATATCGATAACCAGTTCCACTGCAATCCAATTCTGACAAATGAAGAATTAATTTCGAGAAAATTGTAATATGCATGAAATTCCGGAAGGATAATCTATTGTCGTTTTGATTAAACCGAACAAGGAAGATGTTTAATTAGAGATTATAGTCCAAAGGATCCACTTTATCAAATAATACAATAACCCATTTACAACTTTCAACATCAAAATGTTCCAGTGTCTTTAGAGGGATTTAGAACATAGAACATAGAACAGTACAGCACAGAACAGGCCCTTCGGCCCTCGATGTTGTGCCGAGCAATGATCACCCTACTTAAACCCACGTAACCCGTATACCCGTAACCCAACAATCCCCCCATTAACCTTACACTACGGGCAATTTATCATGGCCAATCCACCTAACCCGCACATCTTTGGACTGTGGGAGGAAACCGGAGCACCCGGAGGAAACCCATGCACACACAGGGAGGACGTGCAGACTCCACACAGACAGTGACCCAGCCGGGAATCGAACCTGGGACCCTGGAGCTGTGAAGCATTGATGCTAACCACCATGCTACCGTGAGGCCCCCACGGCCCCACGACAAATGGATTTGTCACACCATTGTTCACGGAGCCATTTGGAAAAAGGTTTATGGAAATACTTCATGAGCAAAACAAATTCAGGTACAAATCTCTGAGCCAAGAGAGTTTTAAAATAAGCATTAGATTTAAATAAAATTAGTGATTTACTTGCAGAGGCCTGTCTAGTGCACCAGGTAAGGCCTACTTGCTGCTAACAGATGAACGAATGATTACGGGTCTGTCAGGTGGACAACAAAACTTCCATTGTAAATTACTCCATAGCTTTAACAGATATTTAATGGAAAGAAAAGTCAGCTCTTTTCCTCCATCTATAGCTGCTGCCGGGTATTTCCAGCATTTGCTCTTTTAACTACAAGATGAGATGCCTGAGGGGCAGCACGGTAGCATAATGGCTAGCACAATTGCTTCACAGCTCCAGGGTCCCAGGATCGATTCCTGGCTTGGGTCACCGTCTGTGCGGAGTCTGCACGTTCTCCCCGTGTGTGCGTGGGTTTCCTCTGGGTGCTCTGGTTTCCTCCCATAGTCCAAAGATGTGCAGGTTAGGTGGATTTGCCATGCTAAATTGCCCTCTGTGTCCAAAAGTGTCCTTAGTGGGGTTATGGGGATAGGATGGAGGTGTGCGCTTGGGTAGGGAGCTCTTTCTAAGAGCCAGTGTAGACTTGATGGGCCGAATGGCCTCCTTTTACACTGTAAATTCTATGAAATCTATATTTGGTCACGTTGTCAGGAGACAACTTGGATGGAGGTGAGATACCTGTCCACTGGCTCAAAATTATACTCTTTCGTTATAGATCTTCCTTATGTTTCTTTTAAATATACTTTTCACTTTGTTCTTCTTTCATTTGCTGGTCTTATTTACTTACTCAGGTTTGAATCCGCAATCTAGCCACAAAAAAGACATGCTATCAATGGGTACTACATGGACAAGAGCAACAAGACTGGTTTGAGGCATAAAGGGGATAAACCATCAGAACCAGATATTACACGCTCTTGTTAATTTGATCTTCTTTCTTTCTCTACAATGATCGGGGTGACCCGACCTGCCCCCTCCCCCTCAACAGTGACCCTCAAACTAGAGACCCCCAGAGACCAGCTAAATAAAGAGAACTGCCAGAGACGCCCTAAATAAGGAGACCCACCCACTAAGAGACCCCCTAAATAAAGAGGCTCCCCCACAGATCCTGGACCACTTCAAACAGAGTTAAATGCTGTTAGATATAGATATAGATATAGAACAGTACAGCACAGAACAGGCCCTTCGGCCCTCGATGTTGTGCCGAGCAATGATCACCCTACTCAAACCCACGTAACCCTTATACCCGTAACCCAACAATCCCCCCATTAACCTTACACTACGGGCAATTTAGCATGGCCAATCCACCTAACCCGCACATCTTTGGACTGTGGGAGGAAACCGGAGCACCCGGAGGAAACCCACGCACACAGGGGGAGGACGTGCAGACTCCACACAGACAGTGACCCAGCCGGGAATCGAACCTGGGACCCTGGAGCTGTGAAGCATTGATGCTAACCACCATGCTACCGTGAGGCCCACTTAGTTTCTGGCTGACCACTTGTGAGAGTACCTTTAAGAAATGGGTGTTTAAGAAATGTACCTTTAAGAAATGGGTGTTTATCAGTGATGTCAGAGTGTGGGTGGAGCTGGGCTGCCTGTCAGCTTTTTACTTTTGTTTTAGGCTGTTTGCTGCAGGGTGTGTTTTAGTTTTGTTTTCAGAGCTGGATAGCTGCAGTCACAGCCAGAAGGGTTATTAGTCTCTCTCTCTGTAATCTAAAGACTGTAAATCGATTCTTTGGTGATTTAAAACTAATAACTGCTCTCAGTAGTGACTTTAACCTGATGTGCTTCTGTTAAAAGATTTTTTAAAAGTCTTACCGATGTTAAAATGACAGCTTAAGGATTACTTAGTGTTGTATTTTTTGGGGGTTGTATTTGAATTGATGGTTGCTAAGATGTTCACTGTCATGTAACACTGCATCAGAGTTACATCAATAGAAGGTACTCCTGATGTTAATCCTTTACTGCACAATTGTGAATGGACTGAGGAAGATGGGTCAGTGAAAAAGGGAAAGTTTTCAGCAAGAACATGCTTCATTGTAACTGTTCAATATGCTGAATAGTGAAGGTGTGTATTGAAATGTAACAAAAGAAAGATCGCACTGTCAGTGTTAAATTACCTGTGACTGGAATGTTTGCACTTCTGATGAGCATGGCAATTAATCCTGTTCAACAATGGAGATAATCTCCCTGCTTAAATCAGTTAACATATTGGAGAGATTATACACTTATTAAAATATTGAATGCAAATATCAATAATTGCTTTAACTTTATAATATAATTAATTGAACACATCGTTGAAAATGATCAATAAGTCTACAAAATTTTTATTTTGTGGAATCCTACCTGTTTAATTTATGCATTATTGATTAGTCTGGGCTCATAAATAAAATGAGAGCATGTCAACCATTACAAATGCAATTCACCCTGCTAAACTTAATCCATTCAAACTTCAATTAAAAAGGAGTGTTAATTGTTAAGGTGCATTGGCTTCTACTACTCTATTGCTAAATGTAAGTGAGTGAGATGCCTTTGGTATATTAAAATGAAATCACTTATTGTCACAAGTAGGCTTCAAATGAAGTTACTGTGAAAAGCCCCTAGTCACCACATTCCAGCACTTGAACCGTGCTGCTGGCCTGCCTTGGTCTGCTTTCAAAGCCAGCGATTTAGCCCTGTGCTAAACCAGCCCCTGGTATATCATTACTTATGAGAGCGTGGTGCAGTTTTTGCCCGTGACTCGTGCTGGGGAATGAATGCACCACTACAGCAGTGTTTCAGTATCTCGACATAGCGGCGTTTCACAACACATGAACCTAGGTAGATTATCAGTATCCCTGCCTACGTGTTAAAAGCGGTCTGTGATAAGTCAGGATGGGAAGCTCAGGAACCTATAACAGAACCTACCCGATTGTCCATCCATTAAAAATTCAGAGAAGGAGGCAGTACAGTAGCACAATGGCTAGCACTGTTGCTTCACAGCGCCAGGGTCCCAGGTTTGATTCCCGGCTTGGGCCACTGTCTGTGTGGAGTCTGCACATTCTCCTCGTACCTGCGTGGGTTTCCTCCGGGTGCTCCGGTTTCCTCCCACAAGTCCCGAAAGACTTGTTGTTCAGTGAATTGGGCATTCTAAATTCTCCACCGTGTATCTGAAAAGGCACTGGAATGCGGCGACTAGGGGCTTTTCACGGTAACGTCATTTGCAGTGTCAATGTAAGCCTATGTGTGACAATAAAGATTATTTTTTAAAATGCAGAGAAGAAAAAGATGAAAATCTACTGCAGTGAATATTGGTGGGTTATTTAATGTGCACCCAATTTGACATCTTCCAGCTCATGTTGGCCTTTGGAAAACCTCCACAATGTTACATCATCACTGATTGGCGTACTTACTAAAAACCTGGTGTGATAACCAAGATCCCACTTAAATAATGTTGGTATCTGGTTCAGGACCAGTAATTATTGTTGCAAAGGAGATGAAATTTGAAATCCCAGTTGCTCACTAAGAGAATAGCTTTTAAACAAACAGAAGAATTTTATTATACAAGAGTCAATGAAGCAAGCAGTCAATATTATCTATCTTACACTATAACATCTAGAATAAACATGAGGTAAACATGGATGAACAGGCCAACTGAGTTTGAGCACAAATCACAAATTGAACAAATGGCAGAAATAACCAAGATTGATGCCACAATTTTTCTCACAGCCCATCCAGACATCAGTAACTACTGTGAGTCATGAAACATCCTTTAAACTCTGTCTTTCCAATGAAGGGTTTCAGCTCCTTTCATTCGAAGGAATAGCCTCTGATTTCCCTTCAACAACCACCCTAACTTAGACTGCCCCAATGATTACCAATTTCCAAGTTGCTCAATCTCCTCTCCCATGACTGTGTTCCACTAGTTTACAACGCTGCACCCCAGCATCTAATCACTGGCACAGTCCCAGCTCTCTAACTGCACAGAACAGAGCACCACTGCCCACTTCACATAGAACAAACACCGCTTCAGTTGACAAGGGAAGTTGTTCCCAATGGTGGGTGTGGCCAGAAACGGGGTCAGAGTCTGAGGATTCAGGATAAACCATTTTGGACAGAGATGGGGAGACATTTCTTCACCCAAAGAGTGGTGAGCCCGTGGAATTCATTACCACAGGAAGTAGTTGATACTAAAACATTGAATATATTCAAGAGGCAGCTAGATATTGCACTTGGGGAGAATGGGATCAAAGGCTATGGGGAGAAAGCAGGATTAGGCTATTGAGTTGGATGATCAGCCATGATCGTGATAAATGACGGAGCAGGCTCAAAGGGCCTCCTGCTCCTATATTCTATGTATCTATGTAAGTTTCATTGCGATGATACTGTTTGCAGGCCTACCTGAGTCCCAGACTCCCAGCAGCAAGGAGCTATCAACCTTCTTCCGTCAAATCCTATAATGTGGGTGTGCTATTTACACCATTAAAATGATCCTGTGGCCGCATTAGTGCACTGCACAACATGTCGCCTGGTTGTGTTTTTTGTACTATCTCTGAGCATGTGTGTGGCCTGCCTCCCTGTCACTCTCTGCAGGAGAGTGCTGGAGCATGAGCACATTGGGAGCTGTAGTCCTCAGGCCCCGAAAACACACAACACAAACCCCAAAATACAGATTCCCTCACAATAATGATCCTTCTTACTCATCAGACAATGTAGCAGGAAGAAACATCTGTCAGGTGACCTAATTATAAATTACAGACATACTTGAAACACTTTTACTTCATTCTAATTAATGCAACAAAATGCTCCCGACTCCTCCCATGATAAATTCCTTTTTGACAATTATCTCTTCTCCAGCAAGTTGAAATTGATCTGGAAAGAGCTACAGGAAAACATTGGTGACTCATTGGCTGCGACTGAAATAATTTAATGTTGTCTAAGCATTTAGAACTTTAATCTTCAAACAGTCAGAATGTGAAAGATGCATGAACTAACCTCACAAATGTGACAAATGACATCATTTCCCTCTAACATCTGGTGTTTGTGAATAGTTTTAAAAACATTTCTCTCTTTATAGAGCCAATAGTATGTTTTTAAGAGTGCCACATTTACAGTGGTTAAATTGGATAGGTGTGGCTCGGACATTTCAAAAACCCTTTATGGCTTCAACACTGAAGCACAGCACCTTTGCAGTGCAGAAGGAGGCCATTCGGCCCATTGAGCTTGCACTGGCTCTCTGAATGAGATACTTGGTCCCACTCCCCTGTAACCTTGCACATTCTTTCTTTCCGGATGGCAACCCTTTTCGAATACCTTGACCGAACCTGCCCCCACCACCCTCTCCAGTTGTTTATTCCAAATACCAACCACTCAGTGCGTGAAGAAAGTTTTCCTCCCATCATTTCTACTCCTTTTACCCATTATTTGAAGCTGTGCCCTCTCATTATTAATATACTTTTGAGTCAGAGTAGTTTTATCACCAGTTACCCCTGTCCATACCTCTATCAAGTCTCCTCTCAGCCTCATTTTTTCCAAGGAAAACACATGCCTGCAATGTTCTAGGGGCAGGAAACTCCTTCGGGCGACGCCGGAATCGGGAGACGCGATTGGGCGGAGAATCGATTTTGTCACCGAAATCGTAATTCCCTGGTGCCTCGACAGTGGGGCAGTGCATTCCACTCCGCATGTACAATAAACGCCGGTGGTATATCATTAGCGGGCCGAATCTGGTATTCTCTGCTGCCTCTGCTATGCTCCGTCTCCACTGGGGCGAATTCCAACGGTGAGGTTCACTTGTGCTTTTAAAAATAGTGAAACAGGCGCCGTGGCTGCTGAGGGAGAGATTGCCATACTTTGCTGACAGTCATGCCGCTGGCCGGGAGGGCTTCTGCCAGGGCCGGGATGGGGGGGGGAGTAGCGGTGGATTGGTGGTGGGCTGTGGGGTCGGGATGGAACGGTTCTGAGCGCCATTGTCACAACCTGCAAGGCAGCCATGCAGCTGGGCACTGTGAGCTTAGGGCCACAGGTCATATAGGTGCCCCCCAGGGCACCCCACGAAGTTCCCTCTGGCCCTCGCTGACCCATCAGTGGGATGGACATGCTCCAATACAACCAGTGCCATCTGGTTGGCTGGGGTGATGTGTGTGGGGAGTTAAGTGTGTATATGCGGCTGCAGCTTATCAGCCTCCCGAGTGTCGATCACGGACCTGACGAATCTGGCACCGTTTCTCATTGGAATTGATTGTGTTCCATGTGGCACCGGTGCTAGTCCCTCCACGGTTGCTGAATCAGTCCAGGTCCAGGAGGCCGTGCAAAGTCTGTCTCAGATGATGGCGCACCTTGAACTGCGGAGGGTACGGAGGAGGACACCTGCTCCTGGTGGTCGTCAAGGTGATGGTCACCCTGAACCTCTTTGCCTCTGTGTCTTTCCAGGCGCAGAGTGGGAACCTATCTGGGATATCACTGATATCCGTAAACAGGTGCATCCACACTGTAATGGATGCCGTATGCGCCCGGGCAGTGAACTACATAACCTTTTGTCAGGATTTTCTGCCCTCGCTGGCATGCCCAAGGTCCAGGGGGTGATAGATGGGACACATGTCCCCTATGAGCACCGGCTCATCACGGGGTGCCCTTCATCAACATGCCCGATGCCCAGGCAGCGTGTACAACGCTTACTTCCTGGTGCACTCTGAGGTTCCTGGCACCTTTGAGGTGCTCCCTTGGGGAGTAGTTGGCTTTGGATGACAAGGGTTACCCGCTGAGGTCATGACTAATGATGCCTGTCCGGAGGCCCCAGACTAATGCGGAGACTCATTATAACGATGCCCATGCAGCAACCAGGAACATCATTGAGCGATGCATCAGGGTCCACAAGATGCAGTTCCGGTGCCTGAACCGCTTTGGTGGGGCTCTCCAATGTAGCCCCAGGTCTCGCACATCATGATGGCCTGCTGTATCCTGCAGAACATCGCGTAGCGAAGGAGGGACATGCTGGAGGAGGAGTAAGAATGCCAGACCTCATCTGATGAGGAGAATGGCAAGGAATACCAGGAAATGGAACTTGAGCTGTCACAGCAGGCTGCTCCTGAATGCACCAGGGCTGCCGCACATAGAACAATCTCATCATCTCCGTGTTCGCCGACTACGCATCTGGCCACCTGCCATTCTGCCACTTTGTCCCATCTCTCCATACTCCCCCATAGCTGTTCACATCCTCTTCCGTCCCTCCCCCCTTCACTCCATTCCCCAACCCCAGCTCCTCCACCCCTCTCTGTGGGACCTAGCAGTATCACTACGTGTTGTTGGCCCTGGGTTGGCAGTCTCAGCGGGCCTTGTCCACGGGACAGAGGATGATGTCTCGCTGTGAGATGGAACTGAATGGGCCCAGCCTACATTCGGGTGTCACAAGTGAAGATGTGTCACCCTGTTCTTCCTGCTGCTAATCAGATGTGCCAGTGTCAGGTGGAGGGTTGGGGGGAAATTCAGAGGCACTGGGGTGTCCCAGAAACTCCCCAACGAAGGCACTGCCACAGGCCCCATCACCTCCTCCTCCCTCGGGGTGCTTAATAGCCCCCAGGATACTCCATGGGATTGAGTTGAGGCTGGAGTGAGCTCTGGAGGCTCCACCTTCACCTGTTGCCAGTCCTTGTCTCAGTCAGTGTCTCAATACCCTCAACCCTGGAGCACAGAGACTGGGACATGTTCCTCAGCGAATGCAACGTGTCCCTCAGCGCTTCGGTCATGTCACTATGTGATTGGCCGAAGTTAGTACACGGCCAATGCCTGTGATACCCTTAGCCATGAGCCTTTGTGACTGGGCCACTCTCTGGAGCGCTGCAGCGATGTCCATGTGGGCCCGGTGCATGGCTGCCTTGACTGGGCTCCCCTGCCCTGAGCTTCAGCCATCGACCGCACAGTGTGCCCCAAGCCTTGGACCTCTTGACCATGGCTACGACTTTCTCGCCGAAGGCTTCCACCACGGACGCCACCCGTTCGGTGTTGGCCTGGGTACCACATGGTGCTGGCATGAGCTCCTGCACCTGAAGGAGGGTGGACTCCTCCAATTGCCCCTGTAGGTGCTGGAAAATTTCTGACATCCCTCCTGCCGACCTGACTCTGCGTCTGCATCTCTAGCGGTGATGGAATTGTTCTTTCTGGAAGCGGAATACTTGTCTGGGCTATAGTTAGTTCCGAGGGAATTCCTACCTCCACCTAATGTGCTGCAGCATGTGTGAAATGCGCACCAGAAAGTGACCCAGGAGCCTCTTCACTAATATCGCCCACCGAGGTGATAGTCTCTGGGACTGTGGCGGGTTCAGGTGAATGCAGGTCCAAGATGTCCGTGTCATCCTCGTACTAGTCCTCCGGGGTGTGCTGGCATTGTGGCTGGGTGGGGTTGAGGTACCACGATGGGCCGGTCTGTTGGTGATCCTGCAAGATAAAAGACAAGACACACGATGAGATATTGGTAAGGAATGGTCTAGGCTAAGATTGAGGGGTGACTCACTTGCTCGGAGACATCACTTTAAATTGGGGACTCACTTGGTTGCGCCATGCCCACCGATGCCTGGGAGATAGCCCTCTCTTCACCATCCTGGCCCCTTCATCACCCTCAGCTTACCTGTGGTGAGAACCCGCTGGTCTGGCGGGCCTCTCTTATCTTATTCTGCTCCCAGCAATCTTATCCTGGGGGAGGGATTTTATAGGACATGGTGCAATGCCTGGATGCTAGGTGGGGGGGGGGGGGGGGGGGGTTTCTTTAGTTGGTGGCCTGTGTGTGCAAGACACCTGGCTCAAGAGGACAATACAGGTGTTGGGGTTTGATGCAGGGTGGAATGTAAGGAGGATGCAGCCTGATGGTCTTTGTTTGGCCCCTTAGGAATGTGAGGGTGTTGTGAGGAGTGAGGGATGGGAGTGATGCCAGGGGCACAGAGGTGGTGCCCAACCCAAGCTTGCCAGTCCACCTGGTGATGTTGGCAGCACTGACCACCTCTGCCACCTCCGCTCCAGGCCCAGTTCACATCAGCAGGCGGTAGTCCCCTGACCACCCTGGGGAACAGAGTGCCCTGCCTCTCCTCCACCGCATCTAGTCCAGCAGTCTGTCAGCAAATCTTGGTGCTGCCCACTGCGGGGCCATCCTCTTGACTGGAATGGGTGTGTTTGGTGGAGTGGAGTGGATATAAGCAGTTCCAGCTTGTCAAGCTCTCCAGCGCCAAATCCGGCCCGAGCGAATCCGGCGTTGGCTGCAATTAGAATTGCTCTAGATTGACAGGGCAGAGTACTGGCCCATTAGCATATCCTGAATTGCTCTGGAACTAACGCTCCCCAATGGGACTGCGAACCCCATGCAATTCAGTCCCGGCGTCAACACTAGTCTCTGAAACGGGTAATCCTGTGTCACTGCACCAACTTTGAAGTCCCTGGCCCTCCCTCAGCCCCCTACCCCATATTCCGCCTCCCATACCAGCAATCTTTGCAATCTACTTTGAGGGTGTTGGGTAGCACCAGTGGACAAGTGATTCCAAGCAATGCTTAAACTCAGGGGAACATTGTGCTTCAACCAGTATCGCACTCAAATTGGATTGGATTGGACTTGTTTATTGTCACGTGTACCGAGGTACAGTGAAAAGTATTTTTCTGCGAGCAGCTCAAACATATCATTTAGTACATGAAAAGAAAAGAAAATAAAAAGAAAATACATAATAGGGCAACACAAGGTGCAAAAATACTAACGAAAACATGGATCTGCCTTGCCACTAATCTAAATAAAGACCAGGGGTGGGTCTCCAACCTACCAGACCCATTTTCTGGTGCGTCGTGGCTCGTCCTGACCAGCAGCGGGATCCTCCATCCCGGAACCCGGCCAATGGCGTTTCCCATTGTGGCCATCCCCACGCAATCGAGAAGCCCGACTGCCGGCGAAGCAGAGGATCCCGTCGATGGAGAATCCTGCCCCATGTGATCTGGACTGCTAGAACCAGCAGCCGAAGATCATTAGAAAAGACAAATTGGGTGGTTTAATGTTATTAATGCCACTTATGCTCACGGTCATCTGGAGTCACTATGCATCAAACCCTTCCAGCCTTGGCTGGATACAAACACAAGCTGCAGAATTGAAAGGACATTTTGTGCATATTATGATGCGGCCTAGTAATCAAAAAGCCTTCCACCCATGAAAACAAATTGTCGGAAGTACAAATGGTCCCATGGCATGATTCAAATAAGAACAAGAGAGTTCTCAGAATGACCCGGCTAATACTTACCCCTCAATCAACACAACATCAAAAATGAAAGCTGCTTTTAGAAGTGCGAGTTCCTTCTTTGCAATGATCAGTTCAGTGTGCTAGCTATGGTTGTGTGCCTGTTTGGTCAGTGCAAATGCTGTGATTCTCTGACTCTGTCGCACGTCTAGTTAATTCAATCTCCGTTGCTATGGTGCGGGGTTCACTCCATATGTGTTTAACATTTGCATTATTGTGCTTCAGTCTGTGAGATCATGTCCCCAAATGGGACCCCATTGCGTGAACAAGAAACAGCTGTTTGAAGCATGATGCAATCTTGCTCACAGTTATTAGAAGCAAACATTCACAAATGTTCACATAAAGTGTTTGTGATCTTCCAGCGTAAATACTTTCCCATATCCTTGCAAACAGTATGGGGAAGAATGGCAGCCTTTTTAATCTTATTTTTCTCACCACAACATGCTTTCCTTACTTACTCCTATCACTTTGCTACCAGAAACAGTTGGATTGCTGCCTATTTCTTTCTCTCTCTCATTCTCTCTCCCAAACTACCAGCCGTTAAATTCAGCCTGGATTTTATTTTTCCTTTTTGAATTTGGCACAGCATACTTTACAAGAGCTGAAAGGAAGCCAATTGCATAATTGCCATTTTGTAACAGATATTATGGAAGTTATTATAATGTACGAAAGTTTATGACACTGGATTGGCAACCCATGGCAAATTGGGTACTGAATTCAGCAGAAATTCTGCCACACCCTGATGCACGATCAATTGCACAAAGACGAGAGTTGGATACAACTGAGGCTTTATTGCTCTAAGATGTGTGGCCTCCCACAGCAGCTGGCAAAATGGCAGCTGCATGGAGGACACACATATTTACATTCCGCCTACTGGGCGGAGCCAGCAGGCAGGGACCACCGTCGTACCTGTAGTACAGGTTCTACCAAACATCACTTAATATAGGTGCAACAGTGGTTTACCACACACCCAGAAACAGAACCAAAATGGTCATCGAGATCATCTGCCTGAACCAGGTGCTCAGTTAATTGCTTATGTAAATCAAGGGCCTAACACCTGTTGAAATCCCTTTTCCAATGGTCCTTAGAGAAGGTCACCAAAAAAAGTAAGTAAAATACATTTACCTGCCTGGATGTGGACTGAAAGGAGAGCAACACTCCACATTAAAACTGAGGGCAGCTCAGCTTCATTCATGATTCGACTTATTGACTACTAAAATGTATTACTTTATGTTCTTGAAAGCCTTCCTCAACACTCCCAGTCCCTTTACGGAATTTTCCTCTCTCTGACCTTCACCTAATTTCGGGGCTAAGTTCCTCTTGACTTTAATAATGATTACTTCAAAACATCCTCATACTTTTGTCACATCCTTTCTCTTTGCTGTTTGTTCCATTTCATTTCCTTCATATGTTTCCTATAATGTTGGCTCGCCTAAAAGTGACCTTCATAGACGCTCTTCAACTTTCCATCTCAATTTTCCCTTGAAAGTGTCAATATTATGGTCACTTGGCCCGGAGATTCCTTCACTGCCACTTAATTTATTGCCTCCTATTTTTTTAGGTCAGACGAAATGTAGTGTTCTAGTATTGCCCTTGGCTGGTTCACTTGCACGCAGTGTCAGCAGTAAATTCTGTGTAGAAACACAGATGAATGAAGTCCAAAGTCCATCTAGTCCACCTTTTACCATCCTGGTTGTTGCATTATGCAATGATAATGGAGACATTTACTAATCATAGCAACCAGTCCCTATCTCGTAGCCTGCAACAAAGCCAGGCAAAAGGACAACGAACATCAAGTGGGGGAGAGCCTTGGGAATGACAGGTTCAAAGATACCCCTCAGTCTTCACAACCGTGCTCCACCCACCACATCTGAAGCCTCAAATTAATCATATATCATATCTTAAGATATAATTTTCTGAAAGAAATCACTCCAATCATAGAATTTACTGTGCAGAAGGAGGCCATTTGGCCCATCGAGTCTGCACCACCCCTTGGAAAGAGCACCCAACTTAAGCCTGCGCCGCCACCCTATCCCCACAACCCCACCTAACCTTTTGCACATTAAGGGACAATTTAGCATGGCCAATCCACCTAATCTGCTCATCTTTGGACTGTGGGAGGAAACCGGAGCACCCGGAAGGAACTCACGCAGACATAGGAAGGACCCGGCTTGGGTCACTGTCTGTGTGGAGCCTGCACATCCGCCCCGTGTGTGCGTGGGTTTCCTCCGGGTGTTCCGGTTTCCTCCCACAGTCCAAAGATGTGCAGATTAGGTGGATTGGCCATGCTAAATTGTCCCTTAATGTGAAAAAGGTTAAGTGGGGTTGTGGGGATAGGGTGGCGGCGCAGGCTTAAGTTGGGTGCTCTTTCCAAGGGGTGGTGCAGACTCGATGGGCCAAATGGCCTCCTTCTGCACAGTAAATTCTATGATTGGAGTGATTTCTTTCAGAAAATTATATCTTAAGATATGATATATGATTAATTTGAGGCTTCAGATGTGGTGGGTGGAGCACCATTTTAACACAATTTCACTTCTAGAAACTAGCCCAACATTATTACAAGCATAATAGCTACAGAACAGAAATTACTTCACCTACTCTCTCTGTCTCTTTTTTTAACCCGCTGGTATGCATGATCCTTAAAGAGGCCACTTTGGTCGTGCAGAGCACTCATCTTAATGATTTGCTGGGGTTTTTTGCACAATGTGACTGTTTGGCTTGTGGTAGGATTCTCACCTCAGCAGATCATGGAATCAACTCCAGATCCAGAGAACTGGGTGCATAATCTAGGCTGACACTCCATCGCTGTACTTCTGGAAGTACTGCATTCTGAATGAGATGTTAAAGTGAACAGCTGGAGTAATGAGCAGCTGGCATAATGACAGCTGGAGTAATGAACAGCTGGAGTAATGACAGCTGGAGCAACGAGCAGCTGGAGCAATGAGCATCTGGAGCAATGAGCAACTGGAGTAATGAGCAGCTGGAGTAATGAGCAGCTGGAATAATGAGCAGCTGGAGCAACGAGCAACTGGAGCAACAAGCAGCTGGAGCAATGACAGCTGGAGTAATGAGCAACTGGAGTAATGAGCAGCTGGCATAATGACAGCTGGAGTAATGAACAGCTGGGGTAATGACAGCTGGAGCAACGAGCAGCTGGAGTAATGACAGCTGGAGCAACGAGCAGCTGGAGCAATGAGCAACTGGAGTAACGTGCAGTTGGAGTAATGAACAGCTGGAGTAATGACAGCTGGAGCAACGAGCAGCTGGAGCAATGAGCAACTGGAGCAATGAGCAACTGGAGTAATGAGCAGCTGGAGTAATGACAGCTGGAATAATGAGCAGCTGGAGCAACGAGCAGCTGGAGCAACAAGCAGCTGGAGCAATGACAGCTGGAGTAATGAGCAACTGGAGTAACGTGCAGTTGGAGTAATGAGCAGCTGGAGCAATGAGCAACTGGAGCAAGGAGCAGCTGGAGTAATGAGCAGCTGGAGTAATGACAGCTGGAGTAATGACAGCTGGAGTAATGAACAGCTGGAGTAATGAGCAGCTGGAGTAATGACAGCTGGAGTAATGACAGCTGGAGTAATGAGCAGCTGGAGTAATGACAGCTGGAGTAATGAGCAGCTGGAGTA
This sequence comes from Scyliorhinus canicula, assembly GCF_902713615.1. Lineage (NCBI taxonomy): Eukaryota > Metazoa > Chordata > Chondrichthyes > Carcharhiniformes > Scyliorhinidae > Scyliorhinus > Scyliorhinus canicula. The sequence goes on from NC_052160.1 coordinate 122,335,534, forward strand.
ATGACAGCTGGAGTAATGAAAGCTGGAGTAATGAGCAGCTGGGGTAATGAGCAGCTGGGGTAATGACAGCTGGAGTAATGACAGCTGGAGTAATGAGCAGCTGGAGTAATGACAGCTGGAGTAATGAACAGCTGGAGTAATGAGCAGCTGGGGTAATGACAGCTGGAGTAATGATAGCTGAAGTAATGAACAGCTGGAGCAACGAGCAGCTGGAGGAATGACAGCTGGAGTAACGAGCAGCTGGAGAAATGACAGCTGGAGTAAAGAGCAGCTGGAGTAACGATCAGCTGGAGTAATGAGCAGCTGGAGTAATGACAGTTGGAATAATGAGCCGCTGGAGTAACGAGCAACTGGAGCAATGAGCAGCTGGAGTAATGAGCAACTGGAGTAACGAGCAGCTGGAGTGACGAGCAGCTGGAGTAATGGGCAACTGGAGTAACGTGCAGTTGGAGTAATGAGCAGCTGGAGCAATGACAGTTGGAGTAACAAGCAGCTGGAGTGACGAGCAGCTAGAGTAATGAGCAGCTGGAGTACGTACAGTTGGAGTAATGAGCAACTGGAGCAAAAAGCAATTGGAACATCCAGCAGCTGGAGCAATGAGCAGCTGGATTGTCAAATAGTTCACCTGTAGTGAGGTATCCTGTGATTTGGGGGGGGGGGGGGGGGGGGGGGGGGGGGGGGGTTGGTGAGGGTGCGGTTGGGTACTGTGACTTGGGTGGTGATGGTGGGGGTGGGGACTGTGATTGGGGTGGGGACTGTGCTTGTGGTTTGAGGGTGAGGGTGGGGACTGTGATTGGGGCGTGAAGGTTGGGGTGGGGACTGTGATTGTGGTTTGAGGGTGGGGGTGGGGACTGTGATTCGGGGGTGAAGGTCGGGAAGGGGACGGTGATTGGTGTGCGAGGGTGGTGACTGTGATGGGGGAAGGTGGGGGTGGGACTGTAATTGTGGTACCTATGGCATCAATTAATGAATCCTGTGGGACAAAGTGAGGGGATTGATTGTAGGATGGTATCGTGACTGTTAAAAGTTAGTACTGACTTGTGTAAGGGTGGGAGGGTGATGGTCCTGTGATGGTGGTGAACTGTGGTTGGGTTATTGGAGTGGGGACAAAATGAAAAGCCAGGCTTTAGGGTGAAATGGGGTGAGGGTGTGCATTTCCACACTGACTGGGGTGAGACGGAAGGATGTGGATGGTGATTGTGATGAGAAGGAGGGTAACAGAGGAGTGGGGATTCAGGCGTGACCGTGGGGGTGGGCGGTTAACTATGATGTATGGGGGAGGAGGGCGATCAATGGAGATAGTGGGGAAGGTGATGGTGACGGTTGGAGGTTGGAAGATAGTGGAACACATTACAAACAGCACATGCACCATAACAGTTGTGGCTCTACCCAGAGCCTCGACGTCCAGATATCAAAATGCTGGGTGGGAGTTGGGTGATCAGGAGGGCGGAGCTGCAGGTCAACTCAACTGGACAACCAAGGGAAAACCCCAGCATGTAGTTCTAGCTAAGGCATTTGGTTTGAAGAGGATGTTAAGGACAAAGGAGCAGCATGCATGGGTGGGGGGGGGGGGGGGGGGGGGGGGTACTCTTACGTAGTTCATAAGGATCGTGGCAAAGATCGATGACTCCCTGCACAGACCTAAATTCCAGGGGGCATAGACCCAGCCTGGATTCTCCTGTTGAATATAGGGGTGCACACAGGCTTCAGAAGTAACAGATACAATAAAACACGTCAGACCTCCTTAGAGTGCAAATGTGCATACATTAACAACTGTGCATCAACAATTGGGAATGAGAGCTCACCAGAGTGAAATCTAAATCTGAGCTTCTTATTTTTCATTGCCTGCCATTGCGTCGAGCTGCTTCCTTGACGCCCGAGCAGGGGTGAAGGCAGGCTGCTGACCACTATGCCCTGTTGTCTTTGATGACTTTCATGTTCGTCCTCTGGATTCTTGAGGGCCCAACCTCACTTTGGGTCTCCTGCTCTGGAGCAGGTGCATCCCTTGTGGTCCCAGAGGCTGGAGCTGTGGAGGGGGGTGGTCACAGACAAACGTGACTTGGATGGGCTGGATACACCCAGAGAGTCCTGAGTGGAGATCCTAAGTATGTGCACCTGACGCACTTCGTCCCTTTGGGTACCATGTGCCCCTTCGTGACTCCTTGATGAGAAAGGACACTTAGAGGGAGGTCAATGTGTCCCATCCCACTCTCACATAGCCAGTGCAAATGCTTGCCCATGGCCACAGAAACAGAATGCAGATCTGTGCACATCTCTGGCAGAAACTGGGTGTTCTGCTGGGCATGGATCTCCATGGTGGCTGCCAGTCTCCCCATGGAAACCACTTCATCAGCCAACGGGAGGACATACTCCTCCGCCTCATTTGTCACTCTGTTGAGGGCCTCTGCCACATGTTCTCATGCCCCTTTCTGCATCTCCAGCATATTTTCCACACAACGTCCTGAGGCTCTTCATTTGACTTAGAAATTGCAGAAGCCTGTTTCTCGGCAGTCCACCAAGTACCATTGACCATGGCTGTCCCTCCCTCCTCCTGCTGTGGGCACATATCATGAGGTGATCATCAGAATGAGGCCCTGCCTGAACTACTTCTGATACTCATTGGGGTGCGTGTCTCTTACGCTGCTGGAGAGTGCTGGTGACTGATCAACAGATGCAGTATTATTGTTATCATCATCCTCCTTGCTCCTATTCTGGCTGGGGCAAGAAGCTGGACTGGAGTTTGGTATCTGGTCTCATCCTCTTCCTGCTGATACCTGTAATAGAAAGAGGAGAAAATGGCCGACTTCCAACAAAGCACTGATCATGACCCTTGGTTTTCTATGTGAAGACATTAAGCATGGTTGTTCACTGGATGGTTGGGCTTCCTGTGAGCTGCTTGTATCTTAGATTAGCGAACATTTTGAAAATTGCCTAACTTTCCACAGCTGTGGCAATCTACTCGCAAAGCGCTGGACATTCTTGCCACTTGTGATGGCTTTTTCTGCCACACTGAGAGCATCTAAAGATTTTTTTAATAAAAAACAATAAATTTAGAGTACCCAATTCCTTTTTGTTTTAATTAAGGGACAATTTAACATGGCCAATCCACCTACCCTGCACATCTTTGGGTTATGGGGGTGAGACCCATGTAACACGAGGAGAATGTGCGAACTCCACACGGACAGTGACCCGGGGCTGGGAACGCACCCGGGTCTTCAGCGCTGTGGGGCAGCACTGCTAACCACTGTGCCACCATGCCGCCCGAGAGCATCTCAAGATGGCAGTTAATGCACATTTGTCCCGATTTCAAAGGCTTTTGCTTCATTACCCTTCCACTTTTTCTTTTCTGACATTTGGACCTCATTTTCCCCTCAAACAACCATTCTGTTTAGGTTCCTAAGCTCACTATGTGGTGCTATTTGTTCTGCACTTGAAAAGTTAAATCGTCTCTTGTTTGTAAGAGATCTGATAGTTTCATCTCAGATCCCAACTACTCGTCTCTGAAGAACTCATAGTCACAATTCTCCATGAACTAGTACAAATCAATTATGAATGAATCTATGCACTAACCCAGCTTTACTCTTTCCTCTTACTTTATGTCACTTGTTCAACGATCAAATATTTTTGAACACTGAGGTACACATCAAATGTCTGGAGGACTTCATCATATGAGCTTGAAGCCTCATCGAAGCCCTGTCTCACTATTATATCATCTGCATTAGCCCCTACTGCATAGAGTAAAGTACTGATCTGATCTTTTTGTTCCTTCTTGTAAAACCTGAAGTTTCTCCAAATCTGGAGAATTTCTTCTTCCTTTTATCCCAAAGTAAAGCCAGGGAGGTAGGTCCAAGATCTTTAACCAACAATAGTGAAACAAAGGGACTGGTGATAGAAGTACAACGCTGTGGTGAGAATCATTCTAGAGTACTGTGCCAAATCCTGCACATGTAGCTAAGGAATATATATTGGCCTTAAAGGGATGCAGTGCAGTTCATTAGAATGACACCAAGGTTAAAATAGAGTTGATTATGTGGTTGCTATCGCTTAAACATTGAAGATCATAGGGGCTGGTTTAGCTCACTGGGCTAAATCGCTGGCTTTTAAAGCAGACCAAGCAGACCAAGCAGGCCAGCAGCACGGTTCGATTCCCGTACCAGCCTCCCCGGACAGGTGCCGGAATGTGGCGACTAGGGGCTTTTCATAGTAACTTCATTGAAGCCTACTCGTGACAATAAGCGATTTTCATTTTCATTTTTCATTTTCAAGGCTTGATCTAACTGAAATATTTAAGATGATTAACTGATTTGATAGGGTAAATGGAAGGAATTTTTTTTCTGATGGGAGAGTCGAGGATTAGGGGTACAATATTAAAGTTAAGTAGTTTGATGGTGAAGTCAGAACTCATTTCATCACAAAAATCACAATAGATAATAGGAATCTGGAATAACTTTCCCCAAAGCCTGTTGTGGCAAGTTCAATTTAAAATTTCAAAGCTAGGTGGCACTCATAATAGTTTTTAGTGTGAATAAACCCAAAAAGTTACCTTGATTTGAAATCAACAAGTTTTTAAAAATATAGTTCAAGCCTTTCTATGCATGCAACCGCCGGGAAATGGTTGCACATGAGCAAATATTGTTTTCCCTGTTCTTCAAGCGGGAAATTGGCCCTGTACATCTGAGCAGAAGAAGAGAAGAAAAAGGTGCAAGAATAAATGGTACAAAAAACTCAGGTCAGATGAACAATGGTGCCATTCTGGATGTGGGTGTCTCAGGGAGCAGGACGCAGGGAGAGGAACAGGGAGAAGATCCCAAACTAGGGAGTGGGACAGGAAAAAGGCCCTGAAGGAAGACTAAGGTAAGGGCCTAAGGCAGGGGGTGCGATTCTCCACTCCCCACGCCGGGTGGGAGAATCGCGGGAGGGCCGAGCGAATCACGCCACGCCGCCCTGGCACCCCCCGCGATTCTCCCAACCCCCCCTCCGGATGGGGCGAGCGGCCTGACGACCCCGACGGGTTCACGCTGGCGGCAACCACACCTGGTCGTTGCCGGCGTGAACAGTGCGCAACAGGTAAGTGTGGGGCCTGTGGGGGGCAGAGAGAGGATCGAGCACCACGGGCGTGCTCAGGAGGGGACTAGCCCGCGATCGGTGCCCACCGATCGTTGGGCCAGCGTCTCTAAGAGACACACTCTTTCCCCTCCGCCGCCCCGCAAGATCCAGCCGCCACGTCTTGCGGGGCAACGGAGGGGAAGACGGCAACCGTGCATGCGCGGGCTGGAGCCAGCCAACCTGCGCATGCCCGGCTAACGTCACTTAGGCGCCGCCGGCCGCATCATTCTCGGCGCGCCGCTTTGACGCAAGCGTCAAGGCCCAGCGGCCGAGTTTCCCGCAACGCTGCTCCTAGCCCCCGGGGGGGGGGGGGGGGGGGGGGGTGAGAGTAGGGGGCGAGGAGCGGCCTCTGACGCCAGAGTGAAACACTCCAGGTTTCACTCCGGCGTCGGCACTCAGTCTCCCTTTGGGAGAATTTCGCCCAGGATTATAAAGAGGTCCCTCAGGTGAAGTTAAGAGCAAGGAGCAGAGAGATAGATCCAAACTAAAGACTGAGCTGGGGAAGATTTGAAGCAAAGTGGGCTCAAGTGAAGTCCAGCAGATTCAAAAGGGCAGCCTAAGGTTTGTGGCTTGATGCTATAGGCCAACACACCAGGCCGTCCTATCGTTTCAGGCAATGGGACCCTGTGTGAGAACCTCTCAGGCCACATCAAGGGCATCTTGAAACCCATCATACAAGGTACACCCAGCTTCTGTCGCGACACGACGGACTTCCTACAGAAACTCAGCACCCATGGACCAGTTGAACCTGGAACATTCCTCTTCACAATGGATGTCTCGGCACTCTACACCAGCATCCCCCATGACGACGGCATTGCTGCAACAGCCTCAGTCCTCAACACCGATAACTGCCGATCTCCAGACGCAATTCTGCAACTCATCCGCTTCATTCTAGATCACAACATCTTCACCTTCGACAACAAATTCTTCATCCAGACGCACGGTTAAGCCATGGGGACCATATTCGCACCTCAATATGCCAACATCTTCATGCACAAGTTTGAACAAGACTTCCTCACCGCACAGGACCTTCAACCGATGTTATACACCAGATACATCGATGATATTTTTTTCCTCTGGACCCACAGCGAGAATCACTGAAACGACTACACGATGAGATCAATTAATTCCATCCCACCATCAGACTCACCATGGACTATTCTCCAAATTCAGTTGCATTCTTGGACACACTCATCTCCATCAAGGACGGTCACCTCAGCACTTCGCTTTACCGCAAGCCCACAGACAACCTCACGATGCTCCACTTCTCCAGCTTTCACCCGAAACACATTAAAGAAGCCATCCCCTATGGACAAGCCCTCCGTATACACAGGATCTGCTCAGACGAGGAGGAGCATAACAGACACCTACAGATGCTGAAAGATGCTCTCGTACGAACGGGATATGGCGCTCGACTCATCGATCGACAGTTCCAACGCGCCATAGCAAAAAACCGCACTGACCTCCTCAGAAGACAAACACGGGACACAACTGACAGAGTACCCTTCGTCGACCAGTACTTTCCTGGGGCGGAGAAACTACGACATCTTCTTCGCAGCCTTCAACACATGATCAATGAAGATGAACACCTTGCCAAGGTCATCCCCACACACCCACTACTGGCCTTCAAACAACCGCGCAACCTCAAACAAACCATTGTTTGCAGCAAATTACCCAGCCTTCATAACAGCGACCACGACACCACACAACCCTGCCAGGGTAATCTCTGTAAGACATGCCAGATCATCGACATGGATACCACCATTACACGTGGAAACACCACCCACCAGGTACGTGGCACATACTCATGTGACTCGACCAATGTAGTCTACCTCATACGCTGCAGGAAAGGATGTCCCGAAGCGTGGTACATTGGCGAGACCATGCAGACACAGCGACAACGAATGAACAGGCATCGTGCGACAATCACCAGGCAGGACTGTTCCCTTCCAGTCGGGGAACACTTCAGCAGTCAAGGGCATTCAGCCTCTGATCTCCAGGTAAGCGTTCTCCAAGGCGGTCTTCAGGACACGCGACAACGCAGAATTGCCGAGCAAAAACTTATAGCTAAGTTCCGCACGCATGAGTGCGGCCTCAACCGGGATCTTGGATTCATGTCGCATTACATTAACCCCCCACCATCTGGCCTGGACTTGCAAAATCCTACCAACTGTCCTGGTTTGAGACAATTCACACCTCTTTAACCTGGGATTATTCCTCTCTCTGGATCTGTAATGATTTGATTACCCGCAAATGCTAACATTCCAAGCATTGTCCGGCATCTCTGACTTTGTCTATATAAATGTTTCTGGAACATACCTCTCCATTCACCTGAGGAAGGAGCAGTGCTCCGAAAGCTCTTGTTTGAAACAAACCTGTTGGACTTTAACCTGGTGTTGTAAGACTTCTTACTGTGCTCACCCCAGTCCAACGCCGCCATCTCCACATCATTACTACATGCTGTGAGGGTTCCTGCCTCTACCACCCTTTCAGGCAGTGAGCTTCAGATTCCCACCAACCTCTGGTGAAAATATTTACCCTCACATCTCCTCTAACCCCCTGCCCATTATCTTAAATTTATGCCCCCTGGTTATTGATCACTCCATTAAGGGGAAAAATACCTTATTATCCACCCTATTTTCCGCACCTCAATTAGGTACAGCTCCAGGGAAAACAATCCCAGCGTATCCAGTGCCTCTTGATAGCTGAAACAATTCAGTCCATGCAACATCCTGGTGAACCTCCTCTGCACCCTTCCAGTGCAATCACTTCCTTTCTGTAGTTTGCTGACCAGAACTTTACACAGTACTCCAGCTGGGGCCTAACCATCATTTTATACAGCTCCAGCATAACCTCCCTGCTCTTATACTCAATGCCTTGGTTAATAAACGCAAGAATCCCATAGGCCTTCTTAATCACCTTATCTACCTGTCCTGCTATCTTCAGAGGTCTGCGAACCTGCACACCAAGGTCCCTTTGATTCTCTGTACTTTCTAGGACCCGACCATTCGCTGTATATTTCCTTGTCATGTTACTCCTCCTAAAATGCATTCCCTCACACTTTTCATGGTTAAATTCCATTTGCCGCTCTTCTGCCCATCTAAACCGTACATCTATATTATCCTGAAATATAAGGCCTTGCTCATCACTATTTACCACATCACCAATTTTTGTGTCATCTGAAAACTTGCTTATCATACCTCCTACATTCATATCCAGATTATTAATGTGTACGACAAACAACGAGGCACCCAGCATCGATCCCTGTGGAACACCACTGGACAAGGCTTCCAGTCACAAAAACAACCATCAACCATCACCTTCTGCCTCCTACCACTGAGCCAGTTTTGGATCCAGTTTGCCAAATTGCCCTGGATCCAGTGGGCTCTTACATTTTTCATCATCCTCCCATGTGGGACCTTGTCAAAAGCCTTACTAGACAACGTAGACTACATCAGCCACACTACCCTCATCCACACACCGAGTCACCTCCTCAAAATATTTAATCAAATATGTTAGACATGATCTCCCTTTGACAAAACCCCCTGACTAACCATGATCAATCCTTGCCTCTCCGAGTGGAGATTAATTCTGTCCCTCAGAATTTTTTCCAGTAGTTTTCCTACCACTGATGTTAGACTCACTGGCCTGTAATTTCCTGATTCATCCCTACTTCCCTGCTTGAATAATGGCACCACATTAGCTGTCCTCCATGTCATAATATACACACAAGTATATGATGGTGCACAGACAGACATTGATTGACACACAGGATGACCAATTAACACACAGAACACAGTAGCCAATCACCAGACAGGACACGGCCACTATAAAGCCAGAGGGCACTAGTTTTCCCGCTCTCTTGGGATGCAGCCTCTGAGACAGCCAGAGCCCGTGAGCAACAACTAGAACATCCACCATGTGGTAGCAAGATAGTCTGGTCAGGTTAGCCTCAGATCTCCAGTCAACTCAGCATAGTGTCAACCCACAGTTCAAGTATGTTTAACAGTTGGTAATTCAATAAAATAGAGTTGCATTTCTCCAAGTGTTGGAAGCCTGTCTCTCTCACTGCTATGGTAAACACAGTCCTCGCAGACCCAGCATACCCAACACATCACTCCAGTCCTCTGGCACCTCTGGTTAACAGTGTTAATACCTTCTCCTCTTAATGTTAAGTCATTCAAGTAAATCACAATGTGCCTCCCTGATTTCTATACCCACATCATCCTTCTCTGTCGTGAACCCAGATGCAAAGTACTAATTTAAATCCACACCTATATTTTCCAGACACAAATTGCCATGTTAGGTCCCTAATGGGCCCTACACTTTCGATCCTTTGTGTTTAAGCATTCTCGTAGCTTTCCATGTTGTTTCGCTGCTTCCAAGCTACCAGTATGTAGTTGTCACATCTTTGATTACTCCTTTCTTTCGAGCTCTTCTATCTTGATTTTATAGGGTTGACTTGAGGGCAGCTGGAGCACTTCTCGGCCGATTCTGAATTGGTCTGACACACTCATCTACTTTGAGATGATGTTTTTAGGTAGGAATCCAAACCATGTAAACACATCTTTGTACTGCTCTCGGATCTGTTCAGCCATCAATGCGTTTGTGTGCTGTGGCACCTTGTAAATCTCTGTTGGCATGCTTAGGGTTATCAGTCCAAGCTTTAGACTTGCTCCAGCTGATATGAGTGGCTATTGTATACCATCGATGATCTGGAATTGGAGATCTTAATTTGTGCTATTGCATCAGGCTCTCGATTAATTTGTCCTCTCAGTAAGAGTACCATGTTATCATCTAGTCTCAAACTTACTCTCGAGGGCTTCATTTTGGATTCCTATGTTAAGCCACTTCGCAAAGGCTGTGAAGGTCATGATGTTGAATGACACACCAAAGTTGTCCTGACACTTCTTCTTCACTAGGCGCTCCCCTTCTGCATTCATTGTTCTGACAGACACAAACCATTTATCACCTGTAGACTTGACGGAGCCAACCTGTTCTATCATGGGTAGTCCTCATCAGACTCGTGTGCTGACCTCTCTCCAGTGGACTTCTGTACGGGCTTGTTTTGCTTCTTTCTAGCCAAACAAGTGTGTGTGAAATGATTTAGCTTTCTTGCAGTGAACACATTGCTTTTCCCACAGTAGACAATCCTTCTTTTCATTCGTATAATATCCTCTGCAGTATTTGCATCCTGTCCTTCGCCCATGATTGTTCTGCTCTTTCTGTCTGGAATGTCACTCCGCGTAATATATCTCCTGATCTTTCTGCCATACATAGAACATAGAACAGTACAGCACAGAACAGGCCCTTCGGCCCTCAATGTTGTGCCGAGCAATAATCACCCTACTCAAACCCACGTATCCACCCTATACTCGTAACCCAACAACCCCCCCCCCCCCCTAACCTTACTTTTTAGGACACTACGGGCAATTTAGCATAGCCAATCCACCTAACCCGCACATCTTTGGACTGTGGGAGGAAACCGGAGCACCCGGAGGAAACCCACGCACACACGGGGAGGACGTGCAGACTCCGCACAGACAATGACCCAGCCGGGAATCGAACCTGGGACCCTGGAGCTGTGAAGCATTTATGCTAACCACCATGCTACCATGTTGCCCCTTACATGTGCTCTTACTGATGTTTTATAATCCTCTGCGTTTCTGCATATCTATTGCTTACTTGGGAGTAAGTTTCTCCTCTCCCAGTAGACTTGCTGCTCTCAGTGTAGGATCTCTTAATGCGTAAGACAATTCTATCTCTAATGAAATCACCTTTCAGTTGCCTGAATTCACATGATTCTGTGAGCATTTACTGAAGTCACATACTGATCAATATACTCTTTTTCACCTTGAACTCTGATGTTGAACACATACCTATCATAAGTTACGTTCACTTGGGGTTGAAAGCATGTTTTCAAAGTTTTCAAAGTTTCTGCTGCTTTTTCCTCTGTTTTTTGGATCGATTTAGAATGGAATATAATTTGTAGTGGTCTCTGCCTAGCGTTGTTAAAAATATTGCTACTCATATGGGATCCCGCTCATTATTCAAATCTTTTGCAATCTTATAGTTTTGCCAGGTGGATTGGACATTCTAAATTTCCCTTAGTGTCCAAAATGGTTAGGTGGGGTTACCGGGATAAAGGGGATAGGGTGGAGGGGTGGGGCTTAAGTAGGGTGCTCTTTCCAAGGGCCGATGCAGACTCAATGGGCTGAATGGCCACCTTCTGCATTGTAAATTCTATGATTCTATGATTCTGTTGCTGGTCCTGCTCCTGGCTTCAGTATTCCAGCCACTCCTGCTACCTCACCCAGTATTTTACTTTCAACCTTCAACACTGTGTTTGCTTTTCCTTGTCGGTCTTTTTTTTCCCCGCAGCTTTTAGCAGGTTGGGACATTTCTGTGTTCCTCTTTGAGTGGCTGTGGGTTCCTGTTATAGCTTTCCAAAACTCAAGCTCAGCTCCACTAATGACACCATGTTAATGAGCTCCAAGTCTTTCTAGTCTAGTGCCTTTACGGAACTTGTTTTAAGATGGCTGCCAGCAGGGAGGCCCTCATGGCAGAGGTCACATGACAATGGCCAGTGATAGGAGAAGTAGTAATGATTGATTTCAAAACCCAAATAACAGCCACCTGTAAACACAAATTTTGGGAATCTGGAACTCACTCTCTGAAAGGGTGGGAGCGGCAGGAACCCTCACAACATTTAAAAAGCATTTAGATGAGCACTTGAAACGCCATAGAATATAAGGTTACAGACCAAGTGCTGGAAAATGGGATTGGAATGGATGGGTGTTTTTCTGGCCCACGCAGACACAATGGGCAGAATGCCTCTTTCCGTGCTGTACATCTCTATGACTCCATTTGCCATTGTGTGTACAGGTTGGGCGGGATTCTCTCAGCCCGGGGCCGGGCCGGAGAATCCCCGCAACTGGCGCAAATCGCGCCACGGCACCCCCAACGCTGGCAAGCGATTCTCCGCAGAGCAACCGGCATGGTTGGCGCAGCGCCGGTTGAGGGCCGCTCTACGCGCCGGCCCGCCGATTCTCGGCCCGGGATGGGCCGAGCGGCCGTCGTAGAAGAGCCGAGTCCCACCGCCGCAGTCCACACCTGCTCTCAGCCGGCGGGAACTCGGCGTGGAAGGGTCGGGAGGCGGCCTGTTGGGGGGGAGAGGGTGTCCGACCTGAGGGGGGGGGGCGGGGGCCTCCGATGTGGCCTGGCCTGCGATCGGGGCCCACCAATCGGCGGGCCGGCCTCTCTGGCTGGTGGCTTCCTATCTTCCGTGCCGGCCCCTGTAGTCCTGCTCCATGTTGCATTGGGGCCGGCGCGTTGAAGGAAGCCACTGCGCATGTGCGTGTTGGTGCCGTTGCACATGCGCGGATCCCGCGGCGCCCATTTGACGCCGGATCAGCAGCCGGAGCGGCGTGAACCGCTGTAAGGTCCACAAATGTTGATCCTGAGGCCGTGTTGACTCCGTTGAGAAACGCGGCGGTGTTTCTGACAGCGTCAACACTTAGCCTCAGGATCACAGAATACCGCCCGTTGTTTCAGGTGGAGACCAATGTTTTGCAGCCATGGCATCGGATTTGTCCTGAACAAAGTTTCTGACTCAATATCTTCTCCATCACTAAAACTATCTCCATGATGTATGTCTGTGCTCCTGCCACAGCTCATCGACTACTTGACTTGAAACCATAATCCATGTCTGTATCACCTCCAGATTCAATCATTCCAATGCGCTCTTGACTGACCTTCCATCCTTCAATTTTCACAATCTTCAGATCAGCCAAAACTACTCACCTATAACCTTTTTGCTCGCAGATCCACTCATTGCAATCTGCCCTCAACCTGACGTTTCCAATTTAAAATTCTCGAGCGGTATTCTCCGCTCCTGATAAAAATCGGGATGGCCATCGTGAAATCGGCTGAGGTTCACGACGGCCTCGGGGCCCGCTCCCCACACCTAATTCACCCCCACCTGGGAGGCTAGGAACGGGCCTCCGTCTTTTCCGGCCGCGACCTCGTCGCACCAGAAATGACTAACAAAACGGCGCATTTGTGAGGTAATCCGCGCATGCACGGGTTGCCGGTCCAACCCGCGCATGCGCGGATGACTTCATCGCGAAGGTGGCGCGAACCGCGCATGCGCGGTGGCCGTCTTTCTCCTCAGACGCCCGGCAAGACGTGGTGGCTTGATCTTGCCGGGTGGCGGAGGGGAAAGAGTGCGTCCGTTTTGGACGCTGGCCCGACAATCGGTGGGCACCGATTGCGGGCCTGTCCCCTCCCGAGCACAGTCGTGGTGCTCCCGTGCCAATCGGGCCCTTAGATGCCCCAAACAGGCATCTGGCGCCCGTTTCACGAATGCAGCGACCAGGTGTGGTTGCTGCCGTGTTGGAACGGGCGTGAAGGGCCGGCCGCTCGGCCCATCGGGCTCGGAGAATCGCCGTTCTCCGTGAAAAACGGTTTTTCCGAGCCCGGGGGGGGGGGGGGGGGGGGGGGGAATCGCTGGGGGCGCCAGAGGGGCGTAGAAAATGTCGGGAGGCCCTCCCACGCCACGTGGGGAGCGGAGAATTCCGCCCTTCATCTTTATGATCAAATCCATTAAAGCCTTGTCACTCTCTGTCGGCAGAATCTCCTCCAGCCCTACACAACTCCAAGGGAACTTCATGTAGCCATCTCTGATGCACCCTCCTTTCCATTTTCCCCAACACGGCCTACAGCCCGATAAGCTACCACCTCTCGCATTTTCTTCCTTCACCTGTCTCTGTACATCATCTCTCCTTCTAGAAGGTCTCTTTGATCAAACTTTTAGTCACCCCGCCTAGTATCGCCTCCCTTGACTGGGTGTCAATTTTTGTCTAATAATATGTCCTGGGAGATTTTATTTTGTTAAAGACACCGTAAAAATGTAAAATATTGTTGTTAAGGAACCAATATGGCAACTCAAAGAATCGGGAAAATATTTGGTCGTAATTCTCGGGTCCTTCGCTGGCGGCAGGAGTCTCTGCTGCCGCCGGAAGCACCCCTGCCCATGGGTTTCCCGAAGGTGTGGAGTGGCTTCAATGGGACTTCCCATTTACAGCAATGGGAGCAGGGAATCCCGCAGCAGCAAATAACGCACCACCTCCTGTCACCAGGAACATGCGGCTGGGAGACTGGACAATCCCGCCCATGTTGTTTTTTTGCTCTTTTTATGCGAATTAATGATTTCCAATTGCTGGGTCCCTTTCAAATGAATGAAGATAAAGCACCTGCTTATGAGTAATAATGTCTTCCTGGCCAAATATTCTGTTCCATTTCAAATTATCATTTAATTTTTGGTTTTCCTCACTGGCATTACTTCTATAAGTTTCTTACTTGTATCTTAACACCAGTGGCCTATATTCCAGATTTCATTGCAGTTTGAAAATTATGCATATCGATATCGGAGGAAGGTAAAGGTATTGCGTTTTAATGTCTATCTGGTTTCATTTGTGCCTCTTTTTTTTTATTTATAAATTTAGAGTACCCAATTATGTTTTCCAATTAAGGGGCAATTTAGCATGCCAATCCGCCTACCCTGCACATCTTTGGGTTGTGGGGGTGAAACCCACGCAGACACGGGGAGAATGTGCAAACTCCACATGGACAGTGACCCAGGGCCGGGATTCGAACCCAGGTCCTCAGCGCCGTAGTCATTTGTGTCTCTTTGACAAAATGTGAGTTTTTTCGAGTGAAACTCTTTAGGTTACATCCAGCAGAAGGAAGAAACAGAGTGAAGTAAAGTGAATGAAATGTTATCTTTACACAAACAGTGGGCAGAATTTAATGACCTCCCTACTCAATGTATCCTCTAGCGGCAGAGGCAGCCCGTCATTGGCTGGCAGTGGGATCTATCGTTCTTGCCAATGTATTGGGTGTTACGTTCGCACCCTCCGCCACCGGTAAACTGGCTATGTAGGCAGTCACCATAGATAGGCGGCTGGAAAATTTTGCCATGAATTTTAAGCAAGACTTAAAGCTTGTCCACCAGTCAGTAAAATTTGGTAAGGAAAGAAATACAACAATTGCACTTCACGGATCAGGGTTGCAAGATTCAAATGAGGAAACTATCATCTTCATTACTGGAGCAGTAACCTGCTGAAGTGAATCGGAAATCCAGTGGAAAGTAAAATTGTGTGCGTTCTTTAACGGGCAGATAATTCACTCTGCTAGTTTACTGCCTAAATGGTAAAGGTGAACATATCCCCCAGTTCCACACATTGGTTAGGATGACAATTGTCTTTACATTTTTTTCCAAAGTGAGAATTGTATTTTTTCTTCACTCCCAGGTAGTTTGTGATGCTCAAAGTTAAAAATCAGTGCTTTAAAGTGTATCAGAAAGATTGTTTATTAAAGATGCTTCAGCTTTCCACATGGAACCACCTTTACAAATCCCGGCTCAAAATGACTAATTTCCTGATTGTATGTGGTTTTGCTCATCGCAAAGTGCCCCAGCTGTCTGAAACACAACTCCCCTATGATCGTGTTTAGGCTTGTTTTCCAATTGCAGCTGGAACTGTGCAAGGGCTGACTTTCAGAATTAAAAGCTGTTTAGGTCCAAGTTGAGCTTTGTTTTGGCCAAGCCCAATCAACCAGCCAAGCTAGGATAAGCTCGTATTTCTGCTCTGGATTAAAATGTATTTCCAGCTGGTGCTGCGCGTGTTGTGTTAACCCACCAAACTATTATCAATAACTTGAGTTCTCAGCTAGGACATTAGGTGCAGCTTTCCTATGCACCCAGCAAAAAGATGCAAACTCAGCATATCATAGAGTAGCTACTTAAATTGTCTTGCCGGCCAAAAGATTTAGGGTCAAAGCGGGAAAGCCGTCAAATAGAAATACAATAAGCAACAAAGATTGTTGAGCAATACGACTATTATGGGCCAGTTCAAAACAGACCACAGGTGGGATTTTCTAGTTATGCCGCCCATAAATTAGCTCCCATCCCAGATCATCAAACCTTCAAATAGTCTGCCAAACTTTCCGTCCCTCCTGCAACAATTCCTGTGTTGGGTGGGAAGGGAAAATTTACCCCTACATTTTCAAAAGTGTCAGCTTTATTTAATTCTCAAAATGACCTTCATCATCAAGGTTACAATTTTGAACAAATGAAGAGGGTGCTTAAGAGAGCACACACTCTTCTTAACTCTATGTTATTCCAATTAGATTGCTCTTCCTTGATGCTTTCCCCTACCTAGTTGATTCGCTAGTACTACCAAGCTGACAAAATAAATATTTTTATTAAGAGCTATCATCTCACTGAGGAGACTTCAGGACAATCCATATCCAACAACCTGCTCTGAAAACTCGGCTCTCATTTTGACAGCTGTGACAGATTCCACCAGCTCAGGCAATCCACAGCTCAGACAATCCACAACATTGTAAAACAACTCACAACATTCCAAAGTCCACTTTCCCTCAGTCCCAATGTTAACAGATTCTTAAAAAAATTGAGGATCCAATCTGGATCTGCATTTTCTCCAAACTCTAATCAGTTCTTCCTTGAGCCTGACCCTACCTGTGCACCACATTTCATGTAAATCCATCCATTATGTTTTGAGATTAGAGGTATATCAGCTTCTTCCCCACTGTCACCAGGCTCCTAAATGACCCTCTTATTGACTGACCTCATTAACACTACACCCTGTATGCTTCATCCGATGCCAGTGCTTATGTAGTTACATTGTATATCTTGTGTTGCCCTATTATGTATTTTCTTTTATTCCCTTTTCTTCCCATGTACTTAATGATCTGTTGAGCTGCTTGCAGCAAAATACTTTTCACTGTACCTCGGTACACGTGACAATAAACAATCCAATCCAATCCAATACCATTTTCAGGCAAACAGATTAATAGGTGAAAACATTACCTCCTCCCAGCTTC
The DNA here is from genome assembly GCF_902713615.1 of Scyliorhinus canicula. Taxonomy (NCBI): domain Eukaryota; kingdom Metazoa; phylum Chordata; class Chondrichthyes; order Carcharhiniformes; family Scyliorhinidae; genus Scyliorhinus; species Scyliorhinus canicula. The sequence continues at coordinate 122,352,547 of NC_052160.1, forward strand.
AATGGCAGAGGTAACTAAAACAAGGAGCTATGGATGACTGATACTTGGATACTCTGAAAAACAAAACTTCTTCAAAGTATAATTATACCCTCTTTGAATCCTGCAGCTGTTGAGTTTGCAGGAATATATGTGAATTTTTATTGCAAAAGGATTTGAGTATAGGAATACATAAGTCCTATTGCAATTGTGTAGAACATTGTGAGACCACACCTGGGTTATTGTGTATAGTTTTGGGCTCCTGACCGAGGAAAGGATATACTTTCCTTAAAGGGAGTGTAACAAAACTTCAGCAGACTATTCCCTGGGATGGCAAGATTGTCCCGAGTAGACGTTGAAGAAACTGGACCTGTACTCTCTATAGATTAGAAAAATGAGAGGTAATTTGATTAGAACATGCTTAAGAGATCAACAGAGTAGATGCAGGAAAGATGTCCCCCCCTGATTGGGGGGAGGGAGGGGTGGTGTTGTAATTCTCCAACCAGGGGACACAGTCTCTGAATAAGGGGCAGGCCATTTAGGACTGGGCTGAGGAGGAATTCTTTATTCAGAGGGTGGTGAATATTTACACCAGAGGGGCATGGAGGCTCAGTCATGGAACCTATTCCAGACAGATCGATAGACTTCCAGATATTAAAGATATGAAGGGTATGGGGATAGTGTGGGAAAAAGGGGTTGAGATAGAATATCAACCATGATTCAGTTGAATGATTGAGCAGTTTCAAAGGGCTGAATGGCTTTCTCCTGCTCCTATTTCCTATATTCCTATCCTTTTTGTCATCTTAGTTAATATTCAAATTCCTACATCAAAGCAACTTTTTATTATTCTTTCATGTGATATGGGTGTCTCTGACAAGGCCAGGATATATTGTCAACCCACAACAATCTGCGCGGTGTAGGTACACCATAAGCGCCATTAGGGTGGGAACTTGTCGGTGGTGGTGCTGCCTTTGTTCTTCTCAGCAATGGAGGTCGCCAGTTTGGGAAATGCTGTCAGGGATGCCTTGAGGAGTTTCTGCGATGCATCTTGCAGATGGTACACAATACAGTGATAGATGCTCTGCCAAACAAGTGGGCTGCTTTGTCCTAGGCGTTGTTAAGTTGCATTCATCCAGGCAAGTGGAGAGTATTCCTGCATAAACCGGACTTGTATCTTGTAGATGCTGGACATGCTTTGGGCGAAGGAGATAAATTACTCCTCACTGAATACTTAACCTATGATCGGTCCTTGTAACCGCAACAGCTATATGGCTGGTTCAGTTAAGTTTCTGGGGGATGCTGAATACTCCCTCCTCATCCATACTCCTCATCCACCCTCCCAACCTCCCCCAGGATGTTGATGTAGGGAACCTTCACCGATACAGCCTTCAAATGTCAAGGGATGGTGGTTAGTCTCTCCCTTGTTTGAGATGGTCATTAGCCTGGCACTGTGTTGCGATTGTTGCCACTTGTCAGCCCTCCGTTGAGGTCATTCTACATGAACAGCTTCATTATCTGTGGAGTTGAAAATGGTACTAAACACTGTGCAATTACAAGCAAATGTCCACACTTCGGAACATAGGAACATAGGCATTATTCTGGCATTATAGAATCATGGAAAAGTTACAACAAGAAGGAGGCCATTCAGCCCATCTTGTTCATTGCAGAATGTTGGAGGGAAGGTCATTAATGAAGAAAATGAAGATGGCTGGGACTAGGCACTGTGTCGATGAACTCCTGCAGCAAGTATTGGGATCTCCAACAGCCGCAACCATCTTCAATTCTGCGAGCAAGTTATTCCCCGATTCCAATTGGCGTCAATTTACAACGGTCCATGATGCCACATTCGGTCAAATACTGCCTGACGTTTAGGCCAATCGTTCTCATCTCAACTCTGTAATTCAACTGCTTTGTCCATGTTTGAACCAAATGGTAAATGGTAATGCTCTTGCCAGGATCCGAACTGAGCGCTGTGGAAGTTAATGGTGAGTAAATGCTAATTGATAGCACCATTGAGGACACCTCCCATCATTTTGCTGAAAACTGAGAATTTTACTGATGGGGCGGGAACTGAATAGTCTGGATTTGCTGTTTTTTGTGGATAAGACATACTTGGGAAATTATCCACCTTATTGGGTGGAAGCCAAACTTGTAGTTGTACGAGGTCAGCTTGGTGAGAGGCATGGATAGTTTTGAGGGTAAGCTTTCAGCACTACAATCGAATGTTGCCAGGGCCAATTGCCTTTTCTGTCTTACCTTTTGTGGCTACCCATTTTAATCATGCCAACACTGCTGTCTGTGCCTTCAACTGACTAGGCCATAAACTCTGGGGTTCCTTCTGATAATGGTAATAATCTTTATTGTGACAAGTAACTCGCATTAACACTGCAATGAAGTTACTGTGAAAAGCCCCTAGTCGCCACATTCCGACGCCTGTTCGGGTACACGGAGGGAGAATTCAGACGGGACTTGTGGGAAGAAACCAGAGCATCCAGAGGAAACCCACGCAGACACGGGGAGAACGTGCAGATTCTGCACAGACAGTGACCCAAGCCGGGAATCGAAGCTTGATCCCGGCGCTGTGAAGCAACAGTGTTAACCACTGTGCTACGGTGCCGCCCTCAACTTCTCTTCGCCTTTACCTCAATCTCTTTCCTTTAAGGTGCTCCTCAGAACCTATCTCTTTATTCAAGCTTTTAACCATCTGTCCTAATATCTTCTCATGCGATTTGGTAAAAGAATATTCTTGGGTGAGGCAAGCTGGGAGACATTTTACTATATTGGAGGTGCTATATAAATGCAGGTTGTTGTTGTCGCGCTGAGTTAATCTGAGCCAGGATACCAGTAAAGGCCTTGGTACCCTTAACTCTCCAAGAAGATTCAATGGCATGTTTCTGTCTTAAAATGGGCTGCAATCATTCTACATCCAAAGTGCATTGTTTACTGTGTTAATTACCAACTCTGTATCCACCTCCAGCATAGAGCGCCTGAAACAGGCATCAGCTTCAGTGGTGATGCAACCATCAATTCACACGAGACGGAGAATTGAAGTGAATAGTGGTTTTAATCAGCTCGAACTGTGCCTGCCTGCTCTGTACTGAGAGCCACCTGCAGGCAGCAGATCTATATACCTCCCCCGAGGGGGCGGAGCCAGAGGCAGAACCCACAAGGGCACCAACATGATACAATGTAATGTAACGTAATACATTGGTCCATAGGTGGAGACAACAAGGGCATCAGCATAGTACAATGTAATGTACAAAGAACAAAGAATAAAGAAAAGTACAGCACAGGAGCAGGCCCTTCGGCCCTCCAGCCCTTGCAGGCCCATCTAAACTAAAATCATCTACACTTTCTGGATCCATATCCCTCTACTTCCCATCCTATTCATGTATTTGGCCATATGCCCCTTAAATGTCACGATCGTCCCTGCTTCCACCACCTCCTCTGGCAACGAGTTCTAGACACCCACTACTCCCTGTGTAAAAAACTTGCCTCATACATCTCCTCTAAACCTTGCCCCTCGCACCTTAAACCTATGCCCCCTAGTAATTGACCCCTAATTGACCCCTCTACCCTGGTGAAAAGCCTATGAGCATCCAGTCTATCTATGGCCCTCGCCCCTCAACCGCCATCATGCCAGTGAGAACAAACCAAGTTTATTCAACCGCTCCTCATAGCTAATGCCCTCCATACCAAGCAACATCTTGGTAAATCTCTTCTGCACCCTCTCTAAAGCCTCTACATCCTTCTGGTAGTGTGGCAACCAGAATTGAACACTATACTCCAAGTGTAGCCTATGGTTCTATACAGCTGCAACATGACTTGCCAATTCCTATACTCAATGCCCCGGCCAATGAAGGCAAGCATGCCGTATGCCTTCTTGACTACCTTCTCCACCTGTGTTGCCCCTTTCAGTGACCTGCGGACCTGTACACATTGATCTCTCTGACTTTCAATACTCTTGAGGGTTCTACCTCAATGTAACGTAATACAGTGGTGAATGGTTGCCGTAATACATTCACCACAAGGGGTTTAATGTCTTTTTGGGATACCCTTTCCAAATTTGGTTTGTGTCTGACCTCAGCATGTACTGTGTGTTCTGGGGAAAGAATTCTGAGGCACTTGGCAGCTAAACCAGCAGTCCTCAAAGGAACCACTGGAGGGTGCCTCAGGAAAGGCAAGTTTCAATACTTTTACTCAAATTACTGTGGAGTCAGGATGAGAATGTGGACTGCTGCTTGCCGACCATATGCATTTTGTGGGCTGCTACTGCCTATTGCTTGCTCCACCTCTCGGTTGCTTTGGTCCCAGCACGCGTTGCTCCCTGGACTGCTCATATATACTCCGACATGGGCCAAATTTGAAGCCTGTGCCACCAATACTGGCACTGCCTGTGACCCAGTGAAAATGAGCCTGGCGACCAAATGGCCTGTCACCCATTAGGCTTTTGAGTGTAAACCAGTTTCCAAGTCAAAATAGAGATCTTGGGTGAGTCCAAGATTGGGTTTTGCTGTGACTCCCCCACTGAACTCAAATACATAATGACACTCCGCATCGAGGTTTACGTTTAGAGGAAGGCTGTAGAATTCCTGATAGAACAATTGTCCAACCACACCAACAAGAAAGGAATTAAATAAAATCTACTCTAATTATCTTACCTCATCAGGGAAATAGAGAGATTTGCACTCTCTATGTCATTGTTTAGAAACATTAGTGCAACCCATGTTGTGTATTATGTTGAAATAAAACTTGACAGCAATAACTTAGTCTTGCACGAACACTGGGGCCTGACCTTTGTTTCTGTGTTTCATGGTGCCCTCAGAACCCCTCGATTAAATCACAGTCTTCTGATTTATTTAACAGTCAATATTCTTTCAATGAAGGAAACTCAACTTTTTGCCTGCTGCGTTTGCAGAATCGGTTGAAATGCATTTCCGCCGTGGTCGACCCCAGAGCATAGTTTCACGCCAGCCGGCCAATTAAAAGACAGCCCGTGTGAGACACAGGCTGGGAAAGGCTCGGCGCCACCGGGAAAGATGGCAAGAGGGCGGGCACTGATAAAAAAGAGGGTGTGGTTTGGTGATTCTAATATGTTCCATGGGGGGTGGAACAGTCACTGAACTGTCTCAGGGAGCTGCAGACCTGTGCAAATTAAATAAAGGCGGGAAAACGATGGAAGGAGTGTCTACGCAGCACATTCAAACACAAAACTCAGTCCTCAGGCAACATTTTAAATTTTATTCCAGCCTGGACATTTCATCCCGCCATGGTTCAAAGTTGAAGTTAAAACATAAAGGTTGCCTGGCCATTCGGCCCGTCTGCCAACCGGAAAAACAGGCAGGCCGTGAACAATTGCGCCTATTTCGGCCCTTAATGTGCTAAATTGGCATCTTGATTGTCGGCGGGCGCCCTTCCGGTCCACGCGCGCGCCTCTGACCAGAATACTGCATGAGTGCCGATGACAGTGGGACACACGCCTGACGTTATATGCCATTTCACAAGCTGCTGGTGGGGCACGTGGCCGCCTGTGCAACATTAAATTCTGGCCAATATTTAGCCAGTGGAGGCAAGATTTCCTCTGCACACTGGCTGCTGCAACCTGTAAGCACATTCTGTATAAATCATTCCTGCTGTTGCTGCATCTCGTGCACAGAGGAAGCTTTTCCCCATGATCTTTCAGCAAAATGTGATTTTCCTTCTGTCAATTCAATATTTCTGTTCCAATACATTGGGCTGGATTCTCCATTTGAGAGACTACGTGGTGACACTGGGACTGGATCGCGTGAGTTCTACGGCCCCTAAAACGGTGCCGGACCCGGAGCGATTCAGGATATCCTAACGGTGCCCCGTGGAACTAGTGCAATGGGGTCAGGATTGACACTCGGGAGCCTGACAAGCTGCAGCCATACATAAGCTCTCCATTCCCCACACAGCTTCATTCCAGCCAAGAAGATACCACGACAAAGAGCAGCACCAAGGTTCGCTGATGCCAAGCTGGAAATACTATTGGATGCTGTGGGGGAGAGGCGGGACTCCGGGGTGGGATTCTCCAATAATGGGGCTATGCCCTGAGGGATTCTCCTGCCTGCAGGGGGATAGCAGGGCCCCAGAGTCCTTCTCGCAGCTCTTCCGGTCGGGAGTCCGCGCATGCGCACGGCAGCGGCCTGCAACGGCTGCCCCGTGGGACATGGCGGATTCGGACCACGGAGCGGCAGCAAAAATGTAGCCCCCCCCCCAGGATCACGTGCCTGGCCGTCCATGCGGCCCCCCTACCCCGGTGATCGATCCCCCCACCCAACACCAGGGCACCCGCGGACTGAGTCCACAGCCACCACCAGCCGTCCCAACGGCCGATATGTGGTTAGAACCACACCATCAGGAACCCGGCCTGTTTTCCTCCGAGAATCGTTGGGGGGGGGGGGGGGGGGGACCTCTGTCAATGGTCCGTTACCCCTGTAGTTCGCGCGCGAGAGAGACTCCCGAGCGATTCTCCGTGGACCGCGGGAGCAGCGTCGGACCGGATTTCGGGGTAAATGCTCATTCTCTGCCCCCTAGCTGATGGTGATTTCAGCGCAGAGGCTCAGAGAATCCAGCCCCCAGTTTCCCGGGGTGGGAAGGAGGCTGCCATCCGTGAATGTCAACAGGACCTGTGCACAGGTGGCAGAGGCCATGAGAGCCATGGGCCCCACCATTAGGACGGGCCAGCAGTGCAGAAAGAAGCTGCATGACCTCCGCAGGGCAAGCAGATACCCCGGCCCCTCGGTCCATCCCCTGGCTGCCTCCGCTACTTCTCCCAGCCTTGGCATACACCCTCCCAGCCAGGAGCAGGACTGGCAGCCCATGGCTGCGCCTTTGGGACCATGTCTTACCTCCTCTCTCACCCTCATCAGCCATGGCGCGTGTTTCTCGATTTTAACAAGTGAACCACGCCGACGGTACTTCCTGGTGGGGGCGGAGTTTCACAGGAAGCCCGGAAAATGCCAGGTTGGGCCCATTAATGATATGCCAACGGCCTTTACTGTACAATCAGCATGCCCATACCGCCGCGTGGCGTAGAATACATTCACGCCGCTGTCGAGGCACCGGAGCATGGCATTCCATTCAGTGTCCAGCGCCGGCTTTGATTTTCGGCTCGTGCACGATTCTCCGCCCAATCTCGTTACGCGATTCCAGAGTCGGAAAATCCCGCCCATTAATTTAATTTAATTCTGCCAGGTAGTGACACTTACAGGGCTGTAGCTGCACAATAGATTTCTAATACCAAGTCATTTTTTAAAAAAGGAGTAAAATAGTTAAAAAGCAGGAAGTAGAATTGCAAGATGGTTTGGTAATCCAGGATGTTGGGTTGGGGAGGCATATTGTAACACAGTTGAGCGCTAAATTAGTGAAACAAAGGAAATTGCCTTAAAAGGACAAAATCAAAGTCAGTTTCACATCCAGTATAAGGAAGAAAGAATCAGAGGAAATGACTGCAGAGTGGTGGCAACACGAAGACAGCATCTTGTCAATAGTCATTAAAAGTGCTATGATCATGCGGGTGGCTATAGATGGGCACAAATACTGCCACTCAAAAAGGGCAACTCGGTGGACCTGATAATGCAGAAATTGCAGAGAATGTAGTGCAGGGGTGAAAGGAGTGAATTAAATTGCAATCAATGTAATCAGCACTGTGGCAGAGACTGCGCGATATAAAGAAACCCAACAGCAGATTCAAATCAAATGTTTGCTCAACCGTTTTGATGTTAATCATAATTACTCTGTTATTGCAAATCACAATTTGTGATTTCACAGGGGGCAACGTGTGTTTAAAAAAAAGTATAAGGGAAAGCTAACTCAGTTGTGATGGTCCGGATTAGAATTTTATTTCTCCAAATTTACAGCTCTCCTGTTCTGGGCTCTTTTACAAATGATGGAATTTCCGGATGTCGTTATTCCCGGTGAGACAGACGCTCTCTTCTACAGGTGTGCAGCTTCTGGTCGAACCTTCAGTTTGTCTCAAAATTAATCCTTCGTTGTTGATGGTTGCTGCAAATAAGGGTTAGTGTAAATCTGGACAGTGACCCAGGGCCGGGATTCAAACCCAGGTCCTCAGTGCCGTAGTGCCAACCACTGTGCCACGTGCCGCCCTCCAAACCCAAGGTTTTAACGTTACATCAGTGAGCAATTAACCAGCACCTGACCAGCGTCACAAGTCCATCCTTGGAGAATATGTGTGATGTACCATCAATTGAACGCGAGACGAGTTGCTGAACAAAAGTATGGCTTTAATCTACTAGATGTTAGCCCTACGGTCGATTACAGAAGAAGGACGACTGCCGGGAGTACTGGGTATTTATACCCCGCCCTGGAGGCGGGGTTAACTCAACCTCTCGACCAATCGGGGCGCCGTCACATGACTGGTCTCAACCAACCGGTCGAGAGGCACATGACCGACCAGGGTCAATGGTAAGCCGGTGTTCTGCACCAATGGCAGGCAGCTATGCTAATCATACCACCACATTCACCCCTTTCGGAGAAAGAAGCCGGAGGGGTGTCAACGGGAGTTTGGGAGGGGGTAGAACTGATGGGGTATGATGTATGATGGGGGGGGGTGTATGAGTAGGAAGGAGAGGGAAAAAAAATGTATCCTTGGCTTCCCACTGGCCCAGACAGTTAGCAACAGTACATAGTGTCCATACAAGGTCCATGGTGGTGTTGAAGTTAAATGGACTCGATCAGCCTTTTCGTTGCCCGTGACGTCCTGGCAGACCGCCACAGGAGAGTTGGTGACGTTGGTTCAGCCGATGGTGGTGGTTCAGCTGATGTCCTGGACTCCGGGAGTGATGGTCCTTGAACTGTCTCCGTACCCCGGGCTGGTGGTGGAGACGCCATGGATGAGGAAGGGGTGGCCTGGGTGGGGCGCTGGGGGAAAAGGGGTAGGGGATGGGTCTGTGGTGAAGGGGGCGGAGACCGCACGCCGGCGGGTGCCAGGTCCCGGAGGGTATCCTGCCGACCGTCGGGGTACTCCACATACCCGTACTGCGGGTTAGCGTGGAGTAACTGGACTTGTTCCACCAATGGGTCGGACTTGTGCACCCGCACATGCTTCCGGAGCAAGATGGGTCCGGCGGCGGCCAGCCACGTCGGGAGAGGGGATCCGGAGGACGACTTCCTGGGGAAAACAAGAAGACGTTCATGAGGTGTTTGGTTAGTTGTGGTACAGAGGAGGGAGCGGATAGAATGCAGGGCATCGGGGATAACCTCTTGCTATCGGGAAATAGGGAGATCTCTGGACCGGAGGGCCAGTAGGATGGTCTTCCAGATGGTGCTATTCTCCCGCTCGACCTGTCCGTTACCCTGGGGGTTATAGCTGATCGTCCTGTGAGAGGCAATGCCCCTGCTGAGCAGGAATTGACGCAGCTCGTCGCTCATAAATGAGGACCCCCGATCGCTATGTATGTACGCGGGGTAGCGGAACAGGGAGAAGATGGAGAGGAGGGCCTTAATGATGGTCATGTCAGGGCAGGGAATGGTGAAGGGGAAGCGGGAGAATTCGTTGATTACCGTCAGGAAGTAAATGTTGCAGTTGCTAGAGGGAAAGGGGCCCTTGAAGTCTATGCTGAGACATTCGAAGGGACGGGATGCTTTGATCAGATGCGCGCGCTCGGGGCGGTAGAAGTGCGGTTTGCACTCTGCGCAGATGTGGCAGTCACGGGTTACTGTCCTGACTTCCTCGATGGAGTAGGGCAGGTTGTGGGTCTTTATGAAATGATAGAAACGGGTCACCCCTGGATGGCAGAGGTCCGCGTGGAGGGAGCGGAGGCGGTCTATCTGCGGCGCTGGTGCAGGTGCCGTGGGACAGGGCATCAGGACGATACAAGATATCGTAGTTGGACGTGGACAACTCGATCCGCCACCGCAAGATCTTGTCGTTCTTAATCTTGCCCCTCTGTGCATTATCGAATATGAAGGCTACTGACAGTTGGTCTGTGAGGAGGGTAAACTTCCTGCCGGCCAAATAGTGCCTCCAGTGTTGCACAGCTTCAACTATGGCCTGGGCTTCCTTTTCCACTGAGGCGTGGCGGAGTTTGGAAGCCTGGAGGGTTCTGGAGAAGAAGGCCACGGGTCTGCCCGCTTACTTCAGGGTGGCCGCCAGAGCTACTTCTGATGCGTCGCTCTCGACCTGGAAGGGGAGGGACTCGTCGATGGCGTGCATCGTGGCCTTTACGATGTCCGCTTTGATGTGACTGAAGGCCTGGCAGGCCTCTGTCGACGGCGGGAAGGCCGTGGACTGAATGAGGGGACGGGCCTTGTCGGCGTAATTGGGAACCCATTGGGCGTAGTAAGCGAAGAAACCCAGGCAGTGTTTAAGGGATTTGAGGGTATTGGGGAGAGGGAGTTCCATCAGGGGGCGCATGCGTTCGGGGTCGGGGCCTATCACTCCGTTACGCACTACGTAGCCGAGGATGGCTAGACGGTCGGTGCTAAACACGCACTTATCCTTATTGTAAGTCAGGTTAAGGAGTTTTGCGGTTTGGAGGAATTTTCGGAGGTTGGTGTCATGGTCCTGCTGGTTGTGGCCGCAGATGGTGACATTATCGAGATACGGGAAGGTAATCCGTATTTGTCGACCATTCGGTCCATCTCCCGTTGGAAGACCGAGACCCCATTTGTGACACCGAATGGAACCCTGAGGAAGAGGTAGAGGCGCCCTTCTGCCTCGAACGCGGTGTACTTGCGGTCACTCGCGCGGATGGGGAGCTGGTGATAAGCGGACTTGAGGTCCACCGTGGAGAAGACTTTGTATTTCGCAATCTCGTTTACCATGGCGGAAACACGGGGGGGAGGATACGCGTCCAGTTGCATAAACCGGTTGATGGTCTGGCTGTAGTTGATGACCATCCGGTTATTCTCCCCAGTCCGGACCACCAGCACTTGGGCTCGCCAGGGACTGTTGCTGGCCTCGATGACCCCTTCCTTCAGCAACCTAAGGACCTCGGACCTGATGAAGGTCCGGTCCTGGGTGCTGTACTGTCTGCTCCGGGTCGCGACGGGTTTGCAATCGGGGGTGAGATTCGCAAACAAGGAGGGGGGGTCCACTTTGAGGGACGCGAGGCTGCAGACAGTGAGGGGGGGTATAGGGCCGCCGAATTGGAAGGTCAAGCTCTGCAGGTTGCACTGGAAGTGCAGTCCAAGTCCGCAAATTCCTCCATACCGCAAAGTTACAACAAGGAAAAATGCGTGTTTAGCACCGACCGCCTAGCCATCCTCAGCTACGTAGTGCGAAATGGAGTGATAGGCCCCGACCCGGAACGCATGTGCCCCCTTATGGAGCTCCCCCTCCCCCAAAGTCCTCAAGCGCTGCCTCGGTTTTTTCTCATATTACGCCCAGTGGGTTCCCAATTACGCCGACAAAGCCCGTCCTCTTATCCAAACAGCCACGTTCCCCTTGTCGATGGAGGCCCGCCAGGCCTTCAGCCGCATCAAAGCGGATATCACAAAGGCCACGATGCGCGCTATCGACGAGTCCGTCCCCTCCCAGGTCGAGAGCGACGCGTTTGATGTAGCTCTGGCAGCCACTCTCAACCAAGCGGGTAAACCCGTGGCCTTCTACTCCCGTACCCTCCATGCTTCCGAAATCCACCACTCCTCGGTGGAGAAGGAAGCTCAGGCCATAGTAGAAGCTGTGTGACACTGGAGGCACTATCTGGTCGGCAGGAGGTTCACCCTCCTCACACACCAACGGTCAGTGGCCTTCATGTTCGACAACGCACAGAGGGGCAAGATAAAGAACGACAAGATCTTGCGGTGGAGGATCGAGTTGTCCACGTACAACTACGACATCTCGTATCGTCCTGGGAAGCTGAACGAGCCTCCCGACGCCCTGTCCTGTGCCACCTGTGCCAACGCACAAGTGGACCACCTCCGATCCCTCCACGCGGGACTCTGCCACCCAGGGGTCACCCGCTTCTTTCACTTTGTAAAGACCCGCAGCCTGCCCTACTCCATCAAGGAGGTCAGGACAGTCACTAGGGACTGCCACATCTGCACGGAGTGCAAGCCGCACTTCTACCGCCCCAAAAAAGCGCATCTGATAAAGGCTTCCCGCCCCTTTGAACGCCTCAGCATGGACTTCAAAGGTCCCCTCCCCTCTACCAACTGCAACACGTACTTCCTCAACGTGATTGACGAGTACTCCCGCTTCCCATTTTCCATCCCCTGCCCCGACATGACCACACCCACCATCATTAAAGCCCTCCACACCATTTTCTCTCTGTTCGGATTCCCCGTGTACATTCACAGCGGGTCCTTTATGAGCGTCAAACTGCATCAATTCCTGCTCAGCAAGGGCATTGCCTCAAGCAGGACGATCAGTTATAACCCCCGGGGTAACGGACAGGTCGAGAGGGAGAACGGTACGGTCTGGAAGACCGTCCTACTGGCCCTACGGTCCAGAAATCTCCCAGTCTCCCGCTAGCAAGAGGTCCTCCCAGACGCCCTCCACTCAATCCGGTCACTGCTTTGCACAGCTAACAATCAAACGCCTCACGGACGCCTTCTTGTCTTCCCCAGGGAGTCTTCCTCAGGGACCCCGCTCCCAGGCCCATCCTGATCCGGAAAAACGTGCGGGCGCACAAGTCGGACTCGTTGGTCGAGAGGGTCCAGCTGCTCCACGTGAACCCGCAATATGCGTATGTGGAGTACCCCGACGGCCGACAGGACACGGTCTCCCTACGGGATCTGGCGCCAGCCTGATCCCCGCCACCGCCCCCGGCACCAGCCCCCCCACCCCTACACCAGCCGCAACTGCTTCCCGCAGGGGCTCCCCTCCCTGGCCCGCCAACCCCCTCACCCGCGCCGCCTAGAGGACCAGACGCCCCACCCCGACTCCAGTCGCAACTGCTTCCCGCAGGGGCTCCCCGCCCTGGCCCGCCAACCCCCTCACCCGCGCCTCCTAGAGGACCAGACGCCCCCCCATGGCCTGGCCCTCACCAGCTCTGCCTAGGGGTACGGACGCAGCCACTAGGACCGGATCATCGCTCCATTGATGCGTGATCAATGAACACAGAAACGAAGGAGTAGTCCGAATCGAAGGCTTTAATCTACAAGAAGTGTGCCCAGCAGCAGGAGTACAGAAATGACCTGGCTGCTGGGAAAACATGGGTTCTTATACTCAGCCTCGTAGGCGGAGCTACCTTCCTCCCGACCAATGAGAAGACAACACTTGGGCCAATGGGCAACGAGCCTTCTACACCAATAGCAGCTCACACTCTCAGGTGCCGTAATACCCCTAGTCATACTACCACAGCGGGACAACATGGTTGAATGTGTCCCCTTCGGTTGCAATGGAAGAACACAAACTCCCGAACACGGCAGATTTCCTGGGGATGGTCCCCCTGCAATGTTAGCAGTCCTGTCGGATTCTGTCTGATACCCCGATTCCTTCCTGCTCCTTGGGCTCCAGTTCTGTCCCAAGGACCGTGTCTGGTTCTCCACTGTGCCTTCCATGCTGCCGCAGACCCCCACGGCCATATAGCCCATACTTGGTTAACCACGCTTGAAGATCAGTGACTTTTTCTGGCTCATTCCGTTGCCTGAGCTATCTCGAATGCTTTTTCCAATGTAGTTGTGGTCTCTGTCCAAAATCTGTTCTCGATATTAAGGTTATGGATTCCATTAACCAGCCGGCCATGCAACATATTGCTAAGTGCGGTCCCAAAGTCACAGTGCTTAGCAAACTGACTTTGAAGGTTGAGACAGAGTCTTCCTGATCCCTCACTGCACAGTTAAACTTATAATGTTGGAGCATCATCAAGGGCCTTGGGTTGTAATGTTCTTTAAACAATTTTACTATCTGGTCAAAGGTCTTCAAGTCAGTTGCCTCTGGGGACATGAAGTTCCTAATCAAATTAAAGGGGAGGAACTTTGGCGAAGTGGGAGGCACTGTTGCCTCATGACGCCAAGGACCTGCGTTCGATCCCGGCCCTGGGTCACTGTCTGTGTGGAATTTGCACATTTCCCCCGTGTCTGTCTGAGTCTCACTCCCACAACCCAAAGATGTGGAGGCGAGGTGGATTGGCCGCATTAAATTGTCCTCAATTGGAAATTTTGTTTTAAAATCATACATTTGGGGCCGATAAATGGTCAGAAGTTTCACCTTCTGCTTGTCTGCACCTGTGATCTTGTTCATGGTCGAGAAGAACCGGCGCCGTTCAAAGTACTGAATCCAGGACTCAACCCCTTGGTCAAATGGGTCTAGTTTCCCAATCATAGGCATTTCCATTTCTGGTTTAAATTATTCCGACTCTTGCTGGAGCTTCCCTACTTCCTAAACTGTTCCTTCCTTCTGCATTCAATTCACGCCAACTGTCTACTGCGATCGAAAACTTTTACATCGTCGCCAGTGTGTTTGCTCGAGACAAACTCTGGAGCTTCCAATAATAAACAAAGGGTTTTATTGATGAGAGGCAAAGTAACAATAATAATATAATAATCGCTTATTGTCACAAGTAGGCTTCAATGAAGTTACTGAGAAAAGCCCCTAGTTGCCACATTCCGGCGCCTATTCGGGGAGGCTGGTACGGGAATTGAACCCGCGTTGCTGCCTTGTTCTGCATTACAAGCCAGCTATTTAGCCCAGTGTGCTAAACCAGCCCCTCAAAGGCAATTTGGATAACAGGCACAGAACATAATACAACAGGTCTTTACTCTTCAGCTCGCTGGTCCACACTGCCTGGGGTCCTCTTCCCAGGACCCCGTGCAAAGTCTCCATTGGCCAGACTTCATGCGCTCCTGCGCAATTGGCCCCAAGCTGCTCACATGATCTGTGGACCCGCACTCTTAGATGGGCCACGCTATTACACCTACCACCCCCTGAATTTCTTTACAACAGCGTGTTATGAACCTACATAATATAAATTATGTATGGTGGTGTTACAGGTGAAAATATTCACACGAAGGCCTGAGTATAAGTAATAAAAAGCAGTTTATTATGTCAGAATTGTGGGAGGGAAGGTATCAGATTCCGTAGTCTTTGACAGCACCTTCTCTCACTTGAGCTAAAGCTCACACGGGTTAACATACAGATTCAAGGGGCGGAATGAGTTTGTATTCTCATTTACATACAATCAACTATATTTGCGTCACACTTATGACATGCAGCCAATCAATTTCCCTAGCTTCCCAATTATCACATATATGGTTAAAATGGGTGTTGTCTTACCCACCCCTAACTTCATACAGAAGTCATTCAAAACTAACATAATAATGTGTCCTGTCTACAGCTGTAGACCTTGAGCTTTATCAAGGATACATTGCATGTCTTGTTCTGTGAAGCTGTTATCAGCGGCTGTTGGGACACTCCCTATACATACCCATGGTTTGGTTTTCATGAGACACTTTACAGGAATGTGGCTTTTCAGCCATTTTATATTACAAAATAGCTAACAGCCATTTTGTTGCCTTTTCTGATATTAACAGCATTGTGTATACACTATCTATTTCTGCAAATTGCCTCTCTAAACAGGCATCTAAGCCAATGAGTACCTTTTGTTTCATCAGAACTATTCAAATGTAATATAGGAGCACAAATGTAGTTACAGGGCCACCTATAATTTATATCATAGTCCAGTATCACAAAATGCCCTCCCACAGTGGTATAAATGCACACATAGAAATTTAGGACATTGTTCAGGGGTTGGAAGTAGAGTCATTTTACATGCGAGTCATAGAGGTCTACTGCACAGAAATGGCCCTTTGGCCCGTCGGGTCTGCAATGGTCAAAAACAACCACCTAAGTATTCTAATCCCATTTTCCACCACTTGGCCTATAAGCTTGTATGCCCTGGGGTCACAAGTGCATATTTAAATACTTCTTAAACGTTATGAGGGTCTCTGCCTCCACCACCCTTTTAGGCAGCCGGTTCCAGTCTCCCACCACTCTCTGGGTGAAAAGGATTTTCCTCACATCCCCTCCTTACCCTCACCCCTGGTCATTGATCCCTCCAACAAGGAGGAACTTTTTTACTGTCTATTCTATCTATGCCCTTCATAACTTTATACATCTCAACCATGTCCCCCCAATCAGCCTCCTCTGCTCCAAGCTAAGCAACTCCAGTCTATCCAATCTCTTTTCATAGCTAAAATTCTCCAGTCCAGGTAACATCCTGGTCAATGTTCTCAGCCCCCTTCCCAGTGATATCACATCCCACCCATAATGTGAATTCCAGGACTTCTCACAATACTCCAACTGTGAACCAATGTTTTATACAGTTCCAGCATAATCTCCCTGCTCTTAAACTCTATTGCCGATAAATAAAGACAAGTATACTATACGCCTTCTTAACCAGTTTACCCATCGGCGACCTGAAGGGACCTGACACGAATGCAGGATTTTAGATATATTGGATTAGAAACGTTTGGCAATTTATGGGTTAAAAACCTGGGTTAGAGTGTGTTTGACTGAAATAGTTACGTTTCAAAAATAATCTCCTTTAGGAGCCAGAGGTCAAATTGACCATCATAAAAGCCTGGGTTAATCCAAACGTGTTTGACGAGGGGGGTCCCTGGGGAGTTAATGTGTTTTTAGCGTCGGGAGATTATGTCATTCCTGGGTGGAGCTAAGGCATTTAGACCTTGTGAGAAAGATTTTGAGTTGAGTTCTGATCTGCCTAACACTGAGTTCACAAGGAAGGTCTTTTGCCGTCCAACAAGGGCAATTTTAAGCTATTTTTGGCTGTGAGGTTAAAGAGTTCAATACTATATTAATAATAAAGTGTTGTTTTAAAATACCAAATCCTTATTTCCTCATGCAACCACTCCTGGAGCGAAGTATCCTTTGCACACAGTCTGAAAAAAAAATTATGATTTCAATCCAGGATTTTAGCTACTGTTGGGGTCTGATCAGGGATTGTAATAAACCGTTGTAAACGCACGCCAAGGTCCCTCTGATCCCTTGCCTAGTTTGGCCTGTTCAAGAGCATCACGTCAGACTTATCTGGATAGGATTCCAATTGTCATTGTGATGAATAATACAATAACTCAGGTTGGATTATGGCCTTGCCTGATCTTGGCTTGAGTCCCACTTTCCTCTATAGTTTGGACTCTTCAGTCCCTCTCCAGCTCATAGTTTCCTATTCCTCATTCTTGAGTCCTTGATTCTCCAGTCACTTCTCTCCAGCCCTTTGGCCTCCCAGGCTCCCAATCTGAGTACAGCAAACATTTTGTGTATTTAACATGCATTCAAATCAAAGTTCTTCTCTCAGAGGAGCCATAGTGGCTGATGGGCTGTGCGGCAACAGAGTGTTAGTTCTTTTTATCTCTTCTTCTAATGGAAAGTAGGCTTGTTCCCCTTATATCTGAGTGTCTATATATTATTGCTTATTATATATAGGGCTGAATGCTCTGTTTAGGAGACTATGATTTCCCGCCGGAGATGAATCACCTCCGATTTGTGCTTGTGTTGGGAGTGGGAAACAAGAGGCGGTTCACTATCCCTTGCCATACAAATGTATGCATGGCAGGGATTATGAGGGATTCCTTCGTGAATCCACAATCTGACTGCCATTTTGAGAGGGCAGCTCAGTATCGACGTCCAGAGCTGCCCCCCCCCCCCCCCCCCCCCCCGCCTCCCACCCCTCACCACCACAGGATTTCCTGGGTCACCCCACCCAGTATTAGGGTGACCCAACCACCCCCCTCCAGAGAACCCAGATAAGAATGACCGCCACCAGAGACCCCCTTTAATAGAGATCCCACCAGAAACCCCCTATGAGACGCCCCACCACAAACCCCCATAATAGAGACCCCCACCTGAAACCCCCCCCCATAAGATAGATCCTCACCAGAGACCCCTGTCTCCACCGCGATTACATAAACTGCTGCCTGCAAACCCCTATTACGGACACAAAATTTCACGACCGAAAAATCGGCATGAGACCCTCACTGATTCCGTACTGGTGAGAGGCTAGCACCAGCGGCGACTGAAACTCCGGAAAACGGCCGGAGAATGGCCGGGTCCCGGGCCGCCACACATGGACACGGCTGTCGACTTGCACCAGTCGCGCAATACAACATGGCACTGGACATGCACGAACCCAACCCGCCAATCGTGACCCAACAGCTCACCCCCTGACCACCCCTCACCAGTCCCCAGCCCTAGTGGAAGCCCCCCCACCAGCAGCACGGATCCTGCCGCTGGCCACTGTCCGCAGCCAGCACGTCGGTTTACCACATGGTTGGGACCACACGTGGTGTGTGCCATCAGAAACCCAGCTCTTCGGGGGCAGAGCATTGCAGTTCGTTTGGCCGATGATGCGCCAAAGCCACAAACTGTGCGCGGTGTGCATCACGATGTGCCAGTTTAGAGGAGGCAGAGGATGGCAGACTATTTTCCACCCAATCGCCGATCACAATTTCACCGTCGGGCTGTGAAGAATCCCGCCCCACAGCTTTAAAACTCCCCTGGGAAATACATCTGCTGGCTGAGGCAGAGAAAGCAGCACCTGTCAATTCCAAGAAAGGAAAAACACATTATCTGGGTTTAAACCCTCTTTGATCGGCACATCGATGTGAAATTGATTTTACTAGGCTGTGATTGACAACTTACACACAGCCAGCTGTCTGGATTGTTTCATCTCATTTCCCTTCACGCTTGAGTGGATTTCAATTAACCTACTGTTACCGGAGAATCCCGCTGCCGTGAATGGACGGAGAATCCCGCCCCATGTTAGTGAGAAGCAAAAAAGTGAACAGAAGTGCAGAGATACTGAAATCTATTCTATTCTATCAAATTCTGTGGGAGTTGTCAATAAGTCTCTTACTTCAACTTGTACTGGAGCACCAATTTGCAGTTACATATGCCAGTAATTATTAACACTATTAAATTTAGCTTGAATACTGGAATCAATCACTCAAAACATGTTCCTGCTGGTAAAACGTAACTCAGAAGTGCAGCTCTGCTGAAACTAAATCGTAATTTGGATGCAATTCATTTGGATATAAAACGTTTATTTAATTGTCAGTGTAAGATCAGCTCTTATCACACTAGGTCCCATTCCTTCATGGCAAAGGGTTGTTCATTCTGATATAACTGAGAGGCATGTCATTATTACCCTTTTGAAAATGACGCAACAAAAAAAAAGTTTATTCCTTGCTTGTTCAATTGATTTTTCTTAAAAGAATTAATGTCATTTAAGCAACTGCTGATGACATTTAAATAATGTATTTCATTTACACAATGAGTGCTGATGACATTACCAGGGGAACAAAAGAGTGGCATATGCATTAACATGCACAGTTGAAGCTGAAACACTTGCAAGTCACTGACTGCAGCTTTACCAATGTTAAATCAGCTGTCACACTGTCAGGCTCGGTAATGAGAAAGGCAGAAATAAATGAATAGTGTGAAGGAAAATACTTTTATGTGATGCACTTGCCAAATAGCTTTCCTAACCACTCGGAAGAAAGAAAGGTGTGCATTTATATAACGCCTTTCCCAGCCACAGGAGATCTGAAAGTGCTTTACAACCAATGAAGTGCTTTTGAAGTGTGATCACTGATGTACTGTAGGATATATAGCAACTAATTTGTGCCCAGCAAGCTCCCACAAACAGCAATGTGATAATGGCTGGATTATCTGTTTTTGCGGCTTTGAGTGAGGAATTAATATTGGTCAGTTTTGCAGGCAGTCACTCAGCTGATTCCTAGAATGAGGTCTTATGAGGATAGGTTGAATAGGGTATGAGTTATGTATGCGAGAATGCATTCTTGCTGGTTCTGTGCTACGTAATGTGCAGTGTCATCAGCAGCAGAGTGTTTGCGCGGGCTTTGAGCAGATCACGATCTTGATTTTATGTGCAACACCCTTAATAATCCTTTCATCATGTTTTACAAGAATCTACAGCGTGGGCACCTCCATACCTTTTCTCTTACGTCAACAAAGAAAAATGAACAGGTGAGAAAACTGGCGATGAGGGTTGAGGGAGAACAAAATCGCTGGACAGAAGATTTTTGTTGATTAATTGTGGGACAGCATCGGGAGCAACGGGATATTCTTAGGACGCACACACACACAGACATCGGGCAAAGCACTGTTGCAGTTGTGAAGGTTTAACAAACGTTTTCGACAGTAAGAAGGCCGACAGTCGGAAGACTTGCTTACGTTGAAGTGAGTGGGGTCTGGGCTGCAGGGACCACGCACCTAACGAAGCTACACGGGCTCTGGGGAACAGGGATTTCAAAGTCTTCCGACTGCACTGGCCACTACTCGATAGAAAAGTTGAAATACTCAGACAAGAAAGAAAAAGGTTTCCTTGTTGCTTGTTCAAATGATTGTTTGTGCCACACTTTCCAACACATTTGTACACCTGAGCAGTCAGGATCCAAACATGGTGGGAAACAGGAACCATGGACGCGTTTGATGAGGATTATGGAACATGGAATTTGATTCCAATTGTTTTTAATGTCTAACCAGACTGAAGGGCCTAAAGGCCGCAACATGTCTCAGCTCAGTTGGTAGTAAAATGTTTATGCTGCTACAGAATCTAGTTCACCCAGCAAAACCAGGAATCAAGTCCTTCAGTGAATTAATGACATTTCAGAGGGACATTGCTCTCTTAAACCTTTATTGATTGCAGAGAGGTTTCAGTTCCACCCCAGTAGTCAGAAAGAAGTGTAGCCATTCAAAGTTTGTAACATCATTAAGAAGATTAGCTAGATATTGTGAATTTGGTGCAAAACTTGGTGATACTCTTCAAGACAGGCAGGTTAGCGAGTTATGCAATGAAGCTTATTCAGAGGAAGATGCTACCTCAGTGATTTAACTCAGCAAGACGTTGTGGAAGTTGCGGCATTTAAGGAGCTTGCAATGAGAAAAGCTTCACAGGGGCTCGAGAAAGGATCCACAAAATGGATACGTCAATGAACAGGCTGCAAAGGTGCAACCATGTCACCGTTGTACACAGGGTTTAACACTCAGCGGGGGGGGGGAATACTAGGGTAATTTCAAATGCATGCAAGAACTGTGGTAAGGAGGGCCACATTGCCAAAGCGTGTTGGGCTCGGAAAACTTCTTTAACACCAAGTAAACAATCTAGTCATGTCTACATATTAGTGGGTGAAGCTCATGATCATTCAAAGGACAGTGTCACCAAGCGACAGCAAGAGATAAGCTAGGTGTTTTGTCAATGCAGGGTGATCAATAACGTTTTTGGGCATATCCAAATAACGAAGTTCATGAGTGGATACGGGCACAGCAGTATCGGTAATACCCGAGACAATTTATCATCAAAAACTGAAGCCTCTGCCTTAAAACCATCAAATGCTATCCTAAGGACACACTGAAGAAGTCATACCATTAAAAGGATGCATTATGACGAAAGTTGAAACATTTGGACAGACGACAAAGTTGCCTCTTCACGTTGTGCGTGGAGGTTTTCCTGTTCTGTTTGACAGAGCATGGTTAGCTAAGATTAGGATTAACTACAAAACAGTCAATTAATTTGTGGATTTAAAGTGCAAGTATGAGAAGGTATTCAAAGATTCACTAGGCTATATGACTGGAGTTTAGCTACACCTAAAACTCGAGACAGATAGCACACTCAAATGTCTCAAAGCTAGAACCATACAATACGCCATCACACCTCATTTTGAAGGTGAACTAAACAGATTTATAGGGACAGGAGTAATTGAACCTGTTGCTACAAGTGATTGGGCAACACCAAATATTCCTGTATTAAAACGGGATAGCTCAATGAGAATTTGTGGAGATTTAACAAATATTATTAACCTAGTTTTGCACATAGATCATTATCCACTGCCACTGATTGAAGACCTTTTCTGGACTTTCTGGAGGACAAAAATTCAGGATAAAATTGATCTTTCACAGTCATATCTGCTGAATCATAGCCACTACTCACCACCGTAACGCACAAAGGTCTATCTCGTTACAGAAGACATCATTTTGGAATATCATCTGCATCTGCTCTTTTTCAAAGCTCCATGCATCAAATTCTAAGTGGGTTGAATGGAGTGCAGTGTTATTTAGATGACATACTCATCATACTAAGCATGATCCAGAAGAAAATTTTTGTCAATATTTTCTATCTCTCGTTAGTGGATAGTGTATCTGTCACTTCACCTCAAGTTGAAAGATATACAAGAACTGATCCAGTGATGGGGAACGTGATGGACTTGGTCCAAAAAGGATTGCTGTCAGATGATCGTGAGAAAAATCTAGACCTCAAACCTTACATCATACAAAGGCTTGAGTTGGAAGTACAGAATAGAGTTCTATTGTGGGGATCCATGTGATTATTCCTCCATGCTTACATAATAGACTCCTTGACCATTTGCATGAGGGACATCCTGGTGTGGTAAGGATGAAGGAGTTAGCGCACAGTTATTTTTGATGGCCAGGATTAGATGCTCAAATTGAAGAAAAAGTTAGGTAATGCCAATCTTGTGCAATACTAAGGAACACCCCACCATTACAACAATTCCATCTGTGGGAATGGCCAACTCAGCCATAGCAGAAACACACATTGATTATGTTGGTCTACCGGAGGGCACATTTTCTTCGTGATCGTGAACGTGCATTCAAAACGGCTTGAAGTCACACAAATGAAGTCAACAATGACTCACCAGACAATTGAAAAACTAACCAAAATATTCACAAAATGTGGAACACTGGAGCAGATTGTTAGTGACAATGGTACACAGTTTCCTTCTGAGGACTTTGAGAACTACTTGAAAGGGAATGGTATACACCATATCATGTTAGCTCCATATCATCCTGCAATGAATGGATTGGCTGAATGCTTGATGCAATCATTAAAGCATTCTATTAAAGCATTGAGGGACCAGAGAACATTACAAAGTAAACTAAACAAGTTTCTGATATCTTAACAGAACACTGCACATGCGACCATACAAAATCCACCGATAATACTGTTGTTCCAGCGGAACCAACAAACAGTTTAAGTTGTTAACCCCATCGGAAACTTCAGAGATTGTCAAAGGACAACAAACACAAATTGCTCGAAGGGAGAAAATCTCTAAAAAGTGAGAATTCAACCAGCGAGAGAGAGTGCTAGCTAGCAGTTTACACCACTAACGAGAAATAGGTACCAGCTATGATCCTCTCAAAGACAGATCCAATATCATACACCATACAGATGGATGATGAAAGAGTTTAGCGATGTCATGCTGATCAGTTACTTGCTGCACAAAGTGAGTTTGCACAAACCTCTCAAGAGGGTGTCCCTTTGGGAGATCTAGAGAGCTATACTTTGGAATGGAGACCAGAGACAGTGACGAGTTCAGATTCCGTTTCTGAGGATCTTTCAATGCCTATAGTGAAATAACTACTCAAGAAATATCATCTACAGAAAGAAATGAGGACACTTCTGAAGTCGCAAGAAGCTGAGTTGAAGAATGCCAAATTCTACCCAAAAGGAATTGACGTTCACCACAGAGACTGTCTTGTTGAATTGTATATGCGTACAGAAATAATATATCAGGGATCTGTTGTATTGTTGTTGTTGCATTAATGAAGTCAAGAGGAAGGGGTGTTATGTATCTAGGAATAGGTTCCTGCTGGTCCTGCATCACATGGTGTGTAGTGGCGCCAGCAGAGTGTTGGCGTGGGCTTTGAGCTGACCGCCATCTTGACTGTATGAGCAACACCTGCAATGAACCCCTCTTCATGTTTTACAAGAATCCAGAGAGTGGGCACCTCCATACCTTTTCTCTTTGTGGTAACAAAGTAATATAACAGTTGGCCTATCATCATTAGAGTTTAGAAGAATAGGAGGTGATGTAATTGAAAAAATGTAAGATTGTGAGGTGGTTTGGCAGGGGAGGTGTTGAGACGATGTTTCCCCTTGTGTGAAAGTCTATTATGGAGCGAACAGTTTAAAAATAAGGACAACATTTTCCGGCCCTTTTCCCCCTGGCGGGTTCTTCCGGTTTCTCCGATGTCTACCTAACATGATGGGTTCCCTTGCCGTCAAGGGTGTGGGTCACAGGAAAAGGCCTAGAAATCGGCGCGACTGGAAGATTCTGTCAGCAGCCAACGACAGGCTGCTACCCAATTGCAAATTATCCCATGGGAGGTGGGGGTGGAGGGGAGGGTTGTAACAGGGCATGGGGGGGGGGGGTGGGGGGGGGGGGGGGGGGGGGGTGGTGCAGAAAATTCCATCACAGGAGTCTTTCCTTTTAGACTGAGGTAAGGAAGATTTTTATTTTCTCTCAGAAAGTTATTAATCTTTGGAATTTTTTTTCACAGGGAACAGTGGAGGTTGAGTTACTGATATACTGAAGGTTGTGTTAGACAGATTTCTTTACATAAGGGAGTCAAGGGTTTTGGGGACAAGCAGGAAATTGGAGTTAAAGCCACAATCAGATCAGCCTCGGTCTTGTGCAATGGCGGAGCAGGGTCGATGGGCAAAGTGGTCTACTCTACTATTCCTTAAAACTTGTGATCGGCAACTGTCCTTTTCTTCTTTAAAATAGTTCCATGGGATATTTTATGTCCATCCGGAGCTTGAACACATTGGTTTTAAGATCTTGCCCAAAAGACTGAACTGTTGACAGCAGCAACTTTGATCTTTCATTTGAGGTCATGGGCTGTGTCTTAAATTCAGAAACTGCTATCCACAACTGATCCACAGCTGGCATAAGGGTAATTATGGCCTAGAAATTCATTAATGCTGTGCCTGTTCTACTGGTGTAAAATTGATGCTTAAACATCCAAAACTGCATGTGGCTTTTGCATCCACATAACTCACTTGACGTTCACCCAAGGCCACTTTGGTAAGGCTATGTTTAATTGTACTGAAACAGTAGGGGGAGCACTTCCTGCACATGCATGGTGTCAGCTGTTGCATTGAAACAAGCAGGTTGGCTTGGCACAGATGCATTTTTTCATATTGCTGGTTCATTTTTTTAAGGGGGAGGGTTTCATGAATGTAGGGAATTGTTATATTATATTTTAGATCTGTTGCCATAATGTTATTAAAAACTCTGGTTTAAGATACATATAGACAGTATATCCACTAAAATTGTGTTAAGGGGTCATAACTGTAAGATGTTTTTTTAAAATTATGAATGCATTTGATATAGTGATGTGAGAATTATTTCCTTTGGTTAATGAGTCAGATACCAGCGTAAATGCTTCAAATTCCTTGTGAATAAACAATCCCTCTATATTCCTTACAGACATGCAACAGTCTCGTCTCAATTCTCTGTTCCTGGTGTCCCGGGATTCCCATGCCTCAATTCTCCCCGCACTCTTCCCCATGTACCGGTGTCTCCTGTCTCCCTTCTCCCCTGCCCTGTTCCCGGTGTCCTGGGGTTCCCTTGTCTCCCTTTTCCCTTGCACCGTGATGCACCGTCAATTACCACAAGACAAGAATGGTGGAACAATCGAGACTTTATTGAATAAGAAGTTGTGCCTCCTGCAGCTCAGAAGAGCACACACATTTATACTCCGCCTGCTGGTACATATAATATATCACTAATGGTGGCTACCACATTCACCCCCTGTTAAAAAAAAGAGTCTGGCGGGGGTGGTGGAAACATTACAAGTTAAGTCTGTCGGGGGCCTTGACCCTCCTCTGCGATTGCCTCAGGCCTGGTGGTGATGTGGGCGCCGACTTGGTCACCTGCGACTCCGGGAGTGTGTTGTCCTCGTCTTCGTCATGCCTGAGCGGAACCAGTGGGAGGACGGCTCCTGTTGGGGTGGGGGCTGCGGTGAGGTTTGCTGGAGGGAGGGTGAGTGGCGCAGGGGTGAATGAGGCAATCGGGGGGGAGGGCGGTGTGTTAGGTCGAGGGTCGTGGGTGGGGATCCAGCGGGTGCCAGGTCCCAGAGGGAGACTGTATCTTGGCGTCCTTTGGGGTGTGCCACGTAGGCGTACTGCGGGTTTGTATGTAAGAGGTGGACTTTTTCGACCAAGGGGTTCGACTTATGGGTCCGCACATGCTTCCGGAGGAGGACAGGTCCAGGAACTGTCAGCCATGTTGGGAGTGAGACCCCAGAGGTGGACTTCCTGGGGAAGGCAAACACACGTTCGTGAGGGGTTTCATTAGTGGAGGTGCAGAGGAGCAACCGGATGGAGTGGAGCGCGTTGGGGAGGACCTCCTGCCAGCAGGAGAACGGGAGATTTTTAGACCGCAGGGCCAGCCTTCCAGACCGTCCCGTTCTCCCTCTCCACCTGCCCGTTTCCCTGGGAGTTGTAGCTGGTCGTCCTGCTTGAGGCGATGCCCTTGCTGAGCAGGAACTGACGCAGCTCATCGCTCATGAAAGAGGATCCCCAACCACTGTAGATATAGGTGGGGAAACCAAACAGAATGAAGATGCTGTGCAGGGCTTTGATTACTGTGGCAGAAGTAATATCGGGGCATGGGATGGCGAAAGGTAACCAGGAGTACTCATCAATCACATTCAGGAAATACGTGTCGCAGTCGGTGGAGGGGAGGGGCCTTTGAAGGCCACGCTGAGGCCAGTGTTCTCTATCTGGCCGGTAGAAGTGCAGCTTGCACTCTGCGCAGACTTGGCAGTCCTGGTGACAGTCCAGACCTCCTCACCGGAGTAGAGCAGGCCTTGATAAAATGGAAGAACCGGATGATCCCCAGGTGGCAGAGGTCAGAATGGAGAGCCCGGAGTCAGTCCACTTGTGCGCTGGCACATGTACCACGGGTTAGGGCATCAGGGGGCTCGTTCAGCTTCTCCGGGTGATAGAAGATCTCATAATTATAGGTGGAGAGCTTGATCCTCCACCTCAAGACCTTGTCATTTTTGATCTTGCCCCGCTGTGTATTATTAAACATAAAGGCAACCGACCGTTGGTCAGTGAGGAGAGTGAATCTCCTGTCGGCCAGGTAATGCCTCCAATGTCGCACAGCTTCCACAATGGCTTGGGTCTCCTTCTCGAGAGAGGAGTGCCGAATTTCGGAGGCATGGAGGGTGCGTAAAAGGCCACGGGCCTGCCCGCCTGGTTGAGGGTGGCGGCCAGAGCTACGTCCGATGCCACACACCATTCCCCGTGTCTGGAGTTCTCTTGTCCCCATTCCCCCTTGCACTCTTCCCCGTGTCCCAGATTCTCTTGCCTCCATTCTTCCTGGCACTCTTGCCCAAATCCCGGAGTTCTCTTGCCTCCATTCTCCCCGGCACTCTTCCCTGTGTCCTGAAGTACTCTTGCGTCCATTCTCCCATGCACTCTTCCACGTGTCCCGGAGTTCTCTTGCCACCATTCTCCCTGGCACTCTTTCCCCGTGTCCCGAAGTACTCTTGCCTCCATTCTCTCTTGCACTGTTTCCCGTGTCCCGGAGTTCTCTTGTCTCCATTCTCCCTTGCACTGTTTCCCGTGTCCCGGAGTTCTCTTGCCTCCCTTCTCCCTTGCACTGTTTCCCGTGTCCCGGAGTACTCTTGTCTCCATTCTCCCTTGCACTGTTTCCCGTGTCCCGGAGTACTCTTGTCTCCATTCTCCCTTGCACTGTTTCCCGTGTCCCGGAGTACTCTTGTCTCCATTCTCCCTTGCACTGTTTCCCGTGTCCCGGAGTTCTCTTGCCTCCCTTCTCCCTTGCACTGTTCCCCGTGTCCCGCAGTTTTCTTGCCTCCCTTCTCCCAGGCACTCTTCCCCGTGTCCAGGAGTTCTCTTGCCTCCATTCTCCCAGGCACTCTTCCCCGTGTCCAGGAGTTCTCTTGCCTCCATTCTCCCCTGCACTGTTCCCCGTGTCCCGGAGTTCTCTTGCCTCCCTTCTCCCCTGCACTGTTGCCTGTGCCATAGCATCACAAGACAGACATAGGGAAGCTGCTGTAGAAACCTGCCTGAGGCCCCAACGGAATCCACGGAGCTGATTCCTTGAATTGCGATTCTCATGCGAGCTATATCAGGTTGAGTGCACTCACCTTCAAGTTCCCCTCAAAAGTTCAGATTGCCTCTAATAACCAGCAGCCAGCGATCCCAGCCACGGCGCAGAAGCGTCCGTTCAATACAGCATGGCATGCCAGATTCCGATCCCGACAGCCCAACAGATCCTGATGCTGAGTGCCTCAAATCCCCATACCGGGTGGGGATCATTATGAAGCATGCGCTGCCTTTCTCCAAGATAGTGAAGCACCTCCCGATCCTCAGCGTGGATCCCGACGATGATTGGGGTCCTCACAGTTAACAAGGCTCACATCCGGTTCAAACTGGATACTGGCGCATTGGCGAACCTAATCTCGAAATCCGATCTCGACACCATCTGCGTCAGAAGTACTGCATTCTTCCACCGGCCTGCCAGCTCCTTAATTACTATGGCAATGCCATAGCTGCCAGTGGCTCGTGCCAACTCGGAGTGTCCAATAAGTCAATTAAAGCGACGGTGCAGTTTGAGATCGTAGGACCTGACAGAGCATCCCTGCTCGGTGCTCGGGCCTGCAAGCTCCTGAACCTGGTTCAGCGGGTCCATACCATGTCATCGTCACAGGCAACGGCCTCACCTGATGAAAACTTCCAGGCTGAAATTGATGACATCATCACGCAGTACCACAGTATGTTTGACGGAATGGGCACGCTCCCATACCGATACAAAACCCTGCTCAAACCGAACGCCACCCCTGTAATTCACGCACCACGTCGGGTGCCGGCACCCCTCAAGGGTCGCCTCAAGCAGCAATTACAGGACCTCCAGCACCAGGGCATCATAGCAAAGGTCACAGAACCCATGGACTTGGTCAGCTCCATGGTCTGCGTCAAAAAGCCACCAGGGGAGCTTCGGATCTGCATCGACCCCAAGGATCTAAACCGCAACATCATGCGGGAGCATTACCCGATACCAAAACGAGAAGAGTTGACCAGTGAGATAGCTCATGCCAAATTCTTTACGAAGCTGGACGCCTCCAAGGGGTCCTGACAAATACAGCTGGATGCATCCAGTCGCAAACTGTGCACATTCAATAGCCCGTTCGGTCGCTACTGCTACAACCGGATGCCTTTTGGCATCATCTCTGCCTCAGAGGTATTTCACCGCATCATGTAACAGATGATGAAGGGTATCGAGTGGGTACGAGTGTATGGTGACGATGTCATAATCTGGTCCACAACTCCCCAGGAACACATCGCTCGCCTCAAGCAGGTATTCCACAGAATCCATGAGCATGGTCTCCAGCTCAACAGAGCCAAGTGTTCGTTCGGTCAATCAGACTTCTTCAAATTTCTTGGTGACCACATCTCGCAGCAAGGCGTGCGGCCAGATGCTGACAAGGTATCGGCGATCAACGCCATGAAGACCCCAGAGGACAAGAAGGCGGTCCTCCGCTTTCTAGTGATGGTCAACTTCCTCGGGAAGTTCATTCCCAATATGGCATCACACACCACAGCCCTCCGCCATCTCATCAAAAAGTCGACGGAATTCCAATGGCTGCCTGCTCATGAAAAGGAATGGCTCATGAAAAAATGAAGCCGAAAGGCAAAGCTTACCACAGCCCCGGTTCTGGCGTTCTTCGACCCAACCAAGGAGACCAAGATATCCACTGACGCAAGCCAGGATGGCATTGGGGGGGTGCTCCTCCAACGGGATGACTCCTCGTCCTGGGCCCCAGTTGCGTATGCCTCCAGAGCCATGATGCCCACTGAGCAACGGTACGCTCAGATTGAGAAGGAATGCCTGGGCCTCCTAACGGGAATCGACAAGTTTCACGACTCTGTTTATGGCCTGCCAAAGTTCATGGGAGAGACGGACCACAGGCCGCTAGTCCACATAATCCAGAAGGATGTAAATGACATGACGCCTCGGTTACAGTGAATCCTTCTCAAGTTACGCCGCTATGACTTTGAACTTGTCTACACACCAGGCAAAGAACTCATTGTTGCAGATGCCCTTTCCAGGTCTATTACCACACTGTGTGAACACACTGACATCTGCCACATCAACGCGCAGGTGCAATTGTGTGCCTCCAACCTTCTGACCTCTGATGAGAGGGTCATTCGAATTCGTGAGGAAACGGCCAAGGATCCTCTGCTACAGCGAGTGATGCAGCACCTTACAAATGGCTGGCAGAAGGGACAGTGTCCCCAGTTCTACAACGTCAAGGACGACCTGACGGTGGTGGACGGCATCATCATGAAGCTCGACAGGATCGTGATTCCTCAGAGCATGCGAGCTATGGTGCTTGGCCAACTCCATGAGGGTCACCTGGGGGTCGAGAAATGCCGACGCAGAGCTTGGGAGGCAGTCTATTGGCCGGGTATCAGCCAGGACATTGCCAACACGGTCCTCAACTGCCCTACATGTCAGAAATTTCAGCCAGCTCAACCCAAAGAAACTTTGCAGCAACATGAGATAGTGACCTCCCCATGGTCCAAAGTTGGTGTCGACCTTTTCCACGCCAAGGGGCGTGACTATGTCCTCCTGGTCGACTACCTCTCCCGTTACCCAGAAGTGGTGAAACTGTCCGACTTCATGTCGAAGGCAGTGATTAAAGCCTGCAAAGAAACGTTCGCCAGGCATGGGATACCACTCACGCTGATGAGTGACAACGGTCCCTGCTTTTACAGCCAGGTATGGTCTGATTTTTCGCGGTTATACAACTTCCGTCACGTATCCTCCAGCCCCCACTACCCGCAGTCAAACGGGAAGGCCGAAAAAGGGGTCCATGTTGTTAAGAGTTTGCTATGCAAGGCTGCAGACTCAGGCTCCGACTTCAACCTGGCGATGCTGGAATACAGGGCAACCCTGCTGTCCACTGGGTTGTCTCCAGCGCAGATGCTCATGAATCGCACTCTGAGGACCACGGTTCCAGCCACCCATGTTCCAGACCTTGACCACTTCACGGTCGTACAAAAAATGCAGCAGTCTCAGGCCCAACAGAAATCAGCATACGACGCTCATGCCATGGATCTCCCCGAGCTGGTCCCAACTGATCGTGTTCATGTACAGTTGCCTGTCGGCAGCTGGTCAGCCACAGCTGTGGTGGTCAAGCAAGTGGCTCCGAGATCGTTCCTCGTCCGCATGGCTGATGGCTCCTTGCTACAATGCAACAGAAGGGCACTGTGTAGAGTTCCACGCCCGCCACCTGACCGAAATGCCCCACCACCCACAATGCTTCCTCCGGACGTGCCCTACCACGAGGCTACCGATTTACAAGCAATCCTGCCGACCCCTGCGACCACCGCAGGGGTCCCGCCTATCAAAGTGCAGCCGGCCCCTGATCCACCCTTGCAGCAATCAACCAGAATTTGTCGCCCGCCACAAAGACGAAGTTTATAGACTGAATTTTTGTACATCTTGTTACCTCATTGCAAATATCGTTTTACCATTTCATCTGCCCTATATCTGCACTAGCGACACCTTCCTATGTATATAAGTTCATTTTAGCGCATTCTGTATATAGTCACGCACATATACACATCCACATGTGTATACACCTTAATATTTATTATCTAAAAAAAAAGAAAGGGGAGATGTCATAATATACATCTATGTATATAATGGAGTGCAGACAGGCAGTGATTGACACACAGGATGAAATGAAATGAAAATCGTTTATTGTCACGAGTAGACTTCAATGAAGTTACTGTGAAAAGCCCCTAGTCGCCACATTCCGGCGCCTGTTCAGGAAGGCTGTTAAGGGATGACCAGTAAGCACACAGAATAGAGTAGCCAATAACCAGACAGGTCACTACCACTATAAAGCCAGAGGGCACTAGGTTCCCCGCTATCTCTGGACCCAGCCACTGAGACAGTCAGAGTTTGTGAGCTAGTCAGTGCAAACACCATGCGGTAGCTAGTAAGTCTGGTTAGGCTAGCACTAGGTCTCCAGTCAAGTCAGTATAGTGTCAACCCACAGTTGAACATGTATAGTAGTTAAGACGTTAAATAAAATCGTGTTGCATCTTATCAAGTGTTGGAGGTCTGTCTCTCGCTACACTGCATCAAGTGCAGTCCACATAGACCCAACCTGCCTAACACATCACAGAGGAGGTTTATTAGAATCATACCAGGAATGAGGAATTTTACATGCAAGGAAAGATTCGAGAAATTGTGCTTGTTCTCTTTGGAGCAGAAAAGATTAAGAGGTGATTATTGAGATGTTCAAAATGATGAACAATTTTGACAGGATAAAGAAGGATATTTTGTTTCAACTAGTTGGTAAGTCAGTGACTAAGGGTCGCAATTTCAAGCTGGCCAGCAAGAGAGCTAGGAGTGAGATGAGGATAAATCTCTTATAAAGTTGTTTGGAATTAAATGCGTTGCCTGAGAGAGTGTTGAAGGCCAATTCCATAGATTTCAAAAGAGAGCTGTATATATGTGAAAATTATGAATTTGGAGGGCTATGGAGATAGGGCTGGGGCATGGGACTAACTAATTAGCTCTTTACGAGCCAGTGCAGATGATCTCCTTCTGTGCTGTAAAATTATCTGATTCTACATCCCCCATTAACTCCTGGAATGATACCATGCAACAAAATTGAGGGCTCATGTGACCTTCAGAGCCCCTGGTAATAGGTGCCCACCCAAACAGTTGGAGGCGATCTCTGGCCCAATCATGTGGCTCAATGATGTCATGGTGTCCTTAGAGTGGGGGAAACTCCTGAGGCATTGGACCTCGGTTATGTTGAGATAATAAAAATCTTTATTGTCACAAGTAGGCTTACATTAACACTGCAATGAAGTTACTGTGTAAAGACCCGATTTGCCACATTCTGGCACCTGTTCGGGTACACAGAGGGAGAATTCAGAATGTCCAATTCACCTAACAGCACGTCTTTCGGGACTTGTGGGAGGAAACCCACACAGATGCAGGGAGAATGTGCAGACTTCGCACAGACAGTGACCCAAGCCGGGAGCTGAACCTCCGGCCCTGATGCTGTGAAGCAACAGTGCTAACCACTGTGCTACCGTGCCGCCATATAGGGGATCGTTTCCTGTATATTGGTAGCAGGATTGTGGTGTCTCCTACGGTTCCTCCCAACTTGTTCTTCCTGCTGGCCCTGCACCCTCTATGCTTGTCCCTCTCCTCCGACAGGTCTCTCTCTCTGCGACACGGCCTTGAGACACCTAGGGCGGGATTCTCCGACCTCTTGCCGGGTCAGAGAATCGCCG